>NC_059341.1:15635000-15963437 GCF_018350155.1 Leopardus geoffroyi
GACGCTTAACTGACTAAGCCACCCAGGTGCCCCTGATTTTTAATGAGTTTTTAATATTTTATTATAATTAGTCTGTCATAACTTTCTTACCATGTATAAAAAATGTTTTTACCTATAGCATACTTGATCTTGAACCCCACATGTGTGGGGCTGTTGTCAGATCGGAATCTCAAATACATCACCTCTCCTGAGGACAACTGGCTGTTGGGCAAAGATGTTCCGCAAACCTTGGAAAGTACTCGTGCATTTGAGTCAGCCCCGTCACGCAACTCAAGGTAATTGGATGTGCAGCTACGGTGGAAAGAAAACTCCATTTAATACGTAAAGTCAATTGCTTTGACATATTTAAAAAATAAGGACTTCACCAACTTTCTCCAAGAGCATTATTAAATCACCATTTCTGCAGCAGAAGACATGACGACAGTTATTTTAAATCATGTGTCACTTCAGAATACTGCACACTATTTTTCTAATCGTAATATGTTCTTTTGTTAGTAGCTCAAAAAGATGGGTTTTACATGTACGACACCAAAGAATATTTTCTTATCTTCCTCCATGTTCTGTGCTTGCTTTACAAATATAAAAGTCATTCTCAAATTAACCCCCAGGAATTTCAAAAAAAAGCAAGTACTTTGTTTCACATGATGATGAGACACATGTCACATGACAAGGAAGAACTCTCTCTCTTGACAGCCCTGCCACCCGGGGTTAATGGAGAGTCATAGCCGGAATCTTCCGTGTCCATAAAAGTGAGTGTTTACCCAATATTTCTTAAGAAAGTCAGCCAATTAATGCTCACTGACTAGGACAGTGGCATTGTGTCAGGTGCCCATAAATGGTAAGCAAAAGCTCTCATACCTAAGTTTTCTTTCATACGTATATTCTTGCAAATGTATATACACGTTTGTTACATGAACAGAAAAATTCAGGTTTTGTCAGCCAGTATAGTTATTCTCTTTGTGTTCAACACAGTAAGACTTACTCCCCAGTTTGTAATCCCGTAAGCATTCTCATTAAAGAAAGACTGGGAAATTGGATTGTCCTTGCGTTAGTCCTTTTTCCGACACTGGTGACCTCTAGTGTCACGTAACACAAATGTCCATTTGTTGAACAGGCATTTTATTATTTATGACATTGAGTATGAGGCTGGGAAAATAAATATTCATCTACCAGAGACACTATATTTTTCCTGTGGGAGGAAGAATGGATAACATCAATCTCAAACAGCCATCGTCAGTGTCTCCTGGAGGATGTGCACGGTGTCAGGAGGAACAATGTCTGTGTACATAATCCACTCAGCTAATGACAGAGTGGCTGGCGGGCAATGTTTTCAGGCTCGAGGTGTAATGCATGTCCCTTTTCCATCGCTAGATGTTCTACACCGAGAAAAGAAGAGAAATTATTCCCGAACATGACGGCTGAAGAAAACTAACTCTGAGTAGGAGAAAAATGAAATGGAGTTGACTTGACATACCTGGGTGTTTCTTCAATATGGAATTGATCTTCAAACTGCAGCCTTAGGAGCTTTCCAGGGGGAGCAGCTATGAGCCACGTGCAATCAGCGTGCTGGGGGTAATTGTCAGGGTGGTTGGGGGAGGTCACATATCCAGCAGAATCCGCATCGTGGATGTAGATATTGCCCCCACAGGCTGTTGAGAAACAAAATGAAATCAACCTACAGTCTGGAGAAAGAGGATGCAATGCCACTAGCAGCTTCTTCTTCTTTTTTTTTTTTTCTCTTTTTGCACTGTCTTGTGTCTTTTTTTTTTAATTGAAGTATAGTGGACACTCACTGTCACATTCGTTTCAGGTGCATGACAGTGATCTGACAAGTCTACATGATTTCATTTGTATGTGGAATCTAAAAGACACAAACAAATAAACCAAAAGCAGAAACAGACCCATGAACACAGAGAACAAACCAGGGGTTGCCGAAGGGGAGGGAGTGGGAGGATGGGCAAAATGGATGGAGGGGAGTGGGAGGTACTGACTTCCAGTTATGGCATGAGTAAGTCATGGGGATAAAAGGTACAGCATAGGAAATGCAGTAAATGGTAACAGAAGAACGTTGCATGGAGCAGATGGTAGCTACAACCTGTGCTGAACACAGCATAACCTCTAGACTTGCCACTATCATTCTTAAAAGTCTCTTTGGGGTGCCTGGGTGGTTCACTTGGCAAAGTGTCTGACTCTTGACTTTGGCTCAGGTCATGATCCCACAGTGCATAAGATGGAGTCCCGCATCGGGCTCTGCGCTGACAGCACGGAGCCTGCTTGGGATTCTCTCTCTCCCTCTCTCTGTGCCCCTTCCTTGCTCTCTCTTGCTCTCTCAAAATCAATTAACAAACAAACAAAAACACAAACAAACAAAAATAAAGTCTCTTTATCTGTATTTCCAATCTCAACGTCCCTTCCTCGAGAATTATCCTCATTTCCTTTTTTTAAGCAAATAGACTCTGAATTTGCTATTGAGGGAGCTACCCAGTGTGTCACGTTTTAATTTGCCCAACCGTAAATTCTTGCAGAGAATTTCTCTCTTCCTTTTTTTAAAAAAAATTTTTTTTTAATGTTTGTTTTTGAGAGACAGAGAGAGATAGAGTGGGAGCAGTGGAGAGAAGGAGACGAGACACAGAATCCGAAGCAGGCTCCAGGCTCCGAGCTGTCAGCACAGAGTCTGATGCGGGGCTCGAACTCAAGAACCCTGAGGTCATGACCTTAGCTGAAGTCGGACGCTTAACCAACTGAGCCACCCAGGGACCCCAAGAATTTCTCCCTTCCTTAAGGCCAATAAAATGATGATGGTGCATAGAACATGCAGTAGAACATCATCGAAGCACTAAAACACATTCACCACTTAGATAAGCACGTGAACGCACTAGCACTTAGGACTTCCCACTGACCGTGCAGTTGAATAGAAAGAAGCAGAGCTGTGACCTCCACGTTTAAAAGACTAAGCAGATTATATATATATAATATTGCACAGCTCTGTGGGCATTCGCTCATTATATTTCTGCAGGATTTAGATGCATTTGAAAAGCAAGGGATGAGTGGCATGAGAGAATCTGTTAGCCACTTTCCATAAGAAGATAAATGAGTTTTTAACACTTCTTTTCTAAAAAAACCCAAGTATTATGTAAAAATACTTTCCTTTTATCAATAAGCATTTTTGGGTAATCTCAGCAAACAATCCAGGCCAGAGTGAATTGGGTACTTACAATGCCAATGAAATGAGCCTACTAAGTTAGCCTCAGATCCCTGATCTGCTAAACGCTATTGGCATTTATTTATTTCTGCTCCCATTCAGTCACTTACGGTCTTATCCTGAATTTTGCCATTCCCTAGAATGCTTTTAGTCTCTGAAACCCTAAATGGCAGATTCCTCTGACTGCCTTCAATACCCTTGCCCTTGGCCCCTCCCTTAGACTCACCTTGCAAAAAAAAGAAACGAATTTCATGACTGTATGCAACTCAAACCGTTTGTGGAAATCAATGCCAACAAATGTGTGCTCTCCACGCTTGACACGGCCAAGCAACCCTGCTGTCTCACAGAGATATAAAAACCATGTGAGACTTGACTCTATGCCCTAAACCCGTATTCTCCCCTCTTTCTTTAGCCTCAGCATGCCAACTCGTGTTGTCCTTTAGAGTGCAATGGGAGAAATCAGATGGGAACGCCTTCAGTTTTTTACCATCCTAAATGAATTCATCTGCATCGCTGCCTCCTTTATCTTTCTCTGCACACTGTCTTCCTATAGCTCGGGGTCAGTCTCGCACTCCACTGTGTCCCCAGGGATCATGTTGTGTGGAAGCCTTCCCCTTACCCTGTGCTCACACTCTCTCTCCCTCCTTCTCTCCTCCCGCACCCCTCTCTCCTTGTTCCTTTCTTCTTTCCACTCACCGTGGGCTCAGGTCACTTAAAGTCACTTTCTCTGACCTCATTGCCCTCTTTCCTCCTTCCCCCTTGGTGCCCCTTATTGCCTCACCGTTGTGTACCCAAGGATCTTTTTGATCTTTGTTTTATATCCACAGCATTTAACCTGGTTGACCACATCTCTCTACATTTCTGTCCCCCAGCTGCTTGGACACGGAGCTCTCCTCCTCCTTTTATACCTCACACCATTCCTCCTTCGGTCCTTGGGTGTCTCTTTCCGGGTGTTTCCCAAAAACTGGAAGTTTGTGTCTCTTGATCCCCATCACCTATTTCACCCATCCCCCTGCCCCCTCCCCTGTGGCAACCACCACTTTGTTCTCTGTATTTAAGAGTCTGTTTGTTTGTTTGTTTGTTTGCTTGTTTTTTAGATTCCCCATATAAGTGAAATCAAATGGCATTTGTCTTTCTATGACTGGCTTATTTCACTTAGCATAATAATCTCTAGGTTTATACATATTGTCACAAATGGCAAGATTTCACTCTGTTTTCATGGCTGAATAATACTTCATTGTGTGTGTGTGTATACATATAGGTGTGTGTATATGTGTATATATATATATGTGTGTACATACACACACACAACCCACATCTTCTTTATCCACTCCTCTAGCAATAGACAATAGATTTTGAAATCAAAAGAACTGCAAGCCTAATACGGAGGGCAGAGAGATGGGGAGAAGATCATGGCCATACAATTCTTAGATGAAAAGAGGGCCCACAAAGGAATAAAAGAGTCATAACACCGGCAAATAAACCCTTAGTGAACCTGAATTATCACTAAGTTTTGAAATCTGTATTATCCAATTTTGAGAAGCAAAGATTTACTCTCCACTAACATTACTCTTTCTTTTGAAACTATGCTTATTTACTTATTTATTCAATTAAACATTATATAAAAATAAATGCCATAAAACTAAGTCATTACAGTAGAATTAAATATAATTATAATCAAGTGTAATTAAGTAAAGGTAATTAAGTTAAAGTCCACCGCCATAATGTATAATTAAATGGGTAATAACAGAATCCCAGGAATACATGTTCATTTTAAAAGAAAGCACACAAATTATCATAAAACAATGTAATTACCATTCTTACAATGTTTCTATAACTGAATGTAACTTATAATTAGACATTTTATAATGGCAAGGACTAAGGAATTTCAGAGTATCCTTAACATCAGTTTAATTTATACTCGTGGAGAATTTACTTTGCTCATTCTCTTGATAAGAAGGCTTAGAAAAATCTAAGCCTCATTTTACTTATCTGTAGAATGGGAATGATGTCTTCCTTAAAAAGGTAGTCATGATGAGATAGTCAGTTTAATTTATACTCATGGAGAATTTACTTTGCTCATTCTCTTGATAAGAAGGCTTAGAAAAATCTAAGCCTCATTTTACTTATCTGTAGAATGGGAATGATGTCTTCCTTAAAAAAGTAGTCAGGATGAGATAGTGAATGTATCAAGCATATAGTAAGTAGTACTTAGAATAGATAGAGTAGGTGGCTATTCTCATTAAATTATTGATCCTAGTTTAGAAAAGAAAGGCTTACATATTTTTTTCCTTGAATTTATTTAAACAAGGAAAACCAAGAAACCGCAGGAAAAATACAGGCTTTAGTCTCAGTCAAAATGCTTACCTAAACTCTTTGCCTCATATTTGATTTTAAATCCTTGCCCTCCATTACTGCCATCAGAAATAAACTGAACAAACATTTGATTATCTGAGGTGAACAGAGTGGACGAAGGGCGACTGCCACAAAAACGACCATTTCCTCCATGGCTTCCCAAGGGTGGAGAATAGATATCAGGTCCATTTTTTAGCTAGGAACACAAAACAAAATTGCATAAATCCCTTCATCCAGAGAGAGCTGAAAGCACACAAGTCCTATCAATTTATGTCCCAGGAGAGAAGATGCATTTGTTTTTTGCAAGAAGTCTGCAAAGATAGTAATGCGAAAAGGTGAGAAGCACGACTCACCACCAAGTAATCGCCCTGGCTGCACGAAGAATCTCCATTTGGAATCTGGAAGGGCTGTTCAAAATGGACAGCCATGGTCAGACCACTCTGAACCAGGACATGCCACGAGCAGTTGAGGTTGGGACCGTAGGTCTCTGGATACTGAGGTGATGTGATGATCCCCCTGTCTGCATGCAAATATCCACCACAACCTTTCCACGAAAACAAAGGTATTTTATTTAAGTAACATTTGCAATAAGATTTTTATGTTGCCCTATTTTTCCTGAAGATTTTTAAAGCATAGGCAATAGAAACGTGGTTTGAATCTAATTGGGACCAAAGTATAAGAAGCAATCAGGCCAGCAGGCATTTGTTGAGCATACACGACAGGGTACTCATTTTGTGGTTGTTGCTAAGATCAGGATCTAGAAATAAGTAATAGAGGTAAATGATTCACTATATGAAGCTTACTTTATAGGCGAGTAAGCTATATAATAAATGCATACATAATATATGGATGGGGATAATTCTACAAAGAAAGGTGAGGGGGAGGGAGAAGAGTATAGCATTGTCTGGGGACGTTAGAGAAGGTCGCGTCGTCACAGAATCACCTCAAGAGAGACATGGAGAAATGAGGCATCAAGCCAGATGGTGTTGAGAGAGAAGAACATTCTGGTTCAGAAAACGCTTGCTTTAAGGCTGGATGTGTCAGTGGTACATCATGCAAGTCAGAATGAATGAGGCACAGGGAAAGATCCCAAAGGAAGCAGGGCTGGATCAGGCAGGGAAGTGAAAGGACTTATTCTGAGGAACAGAGGAAGATATTCAGGGGTTTGGAGCATCAGCGTGGCATGAAGTGACTTAGATTTTTAAAAGCGTCACTCTGTCTGTAAGAGCGTCACTCTAGACTGTAAGAGGGGGCAGAGAGAAGCTGAGCAGAGTGTCCAGTCGGAGGTGATTGCCTGGGTCCAAGGAGCGATGACAGAGCCTGGACTAAGACAGTACAGTGGCTGGGGTCTAGATATATTGGGAAACTAGAATCACAGTGATTTGTTGATGGTTAGGACGTAGGGTGTGAGAGAAAGAGAAGGATCGAGAATGACATCAAGATTTTTGGCTTATGCAACTAGAAGGATGCCCTTTCCGTCTATTAAGATTGGAAAGAGTGTGGAATGAGCAGGTTTGGAGGGTGGGAGAGGGTGGGAAGCAAGAGTTCGAGTCCCATGTGTTAAATCGGAAATACTTCTAGATACGCAGCTGTCCAAGATGTAGGTGTGCGCGCACACATGTACACATATGTACATATATACATGCACACATACATCTGTCGTACCTAAGTACATGAGAGAGAGGCTGGGAGCAGAAGGAGAGAGTGGAGGGTGGGAGCAGAGATTAATTTGCCAGTTGTCAGGGACTAAACAGCTCAGCGAGGGAGTGCAGTGAGATTACACAACTACTTAATCACAGGTGGAAATTTATCTCAGGTCTGTCTGATTTCAAAGCCCGTTTTTTTAAGCAGCCATGTGACCTGCCTCCCTTGAGTGTGAAGAAGATAATTCAGCTTCCATTGCTCCCTACTCTATAAAAGACATATATAATAGTGCAGGAAATATTAGATAAATGTTTAATGTCTATATCGAGAGTCGACTTTAAAATTACACCTCTTTGGTTAAAAACATCAGAGTCTTTCAATGTTCCATTTTCCATGAACTGCTTCTTTAATTTTAACCCAGTTTGAGTTTACTGGATTTATTACTGGACTTCCCATTTTATCAAGTTTTGAAAGTCTCGGTCATACTGCACATGATCGCCTCCCACATATCGTGCACATTCTCTGACTCATCCAACTCATATTTTAAGAGAAACATAGTCTCCCTGCCAACCCTCAGATAAGGGATTTAAACCAAAAGATTTCTGAAGACACCTTCTGTATTACTTCCGGTATTTCTTAGATTGAAGAGGACTCTGGCTTATTGTTCCTTTGATGGGTGGTGGGTAAGGGCTGTCTAGTTCTGTTCTAGCTGAAGCCCTCAGATAGGCTGAAAAATGGTTTTAAAGATGTCACCCTTTGTGCCTACCATGGATGCACCTCCTTTTGGGGGGAAGATGCCATGCCCAGGGACCTGAAGGTAAGGAATGCTTCTGTGCAATCCTGGCCACAGTTTTTTGGACCAGGACTCAGTACCTGGCATAAGGATAGCCAGCCAGAAGCTGGGCAGAGACCCGTGTGCTCTCACTTACAATCTCTGTCCTGGCATAGAAAAATAAGCAGAGTATATTAGAGAGAGAGAGAGAGAGACAGAGAGAGAGAGACAGAGACAGAGACAGAGACAGAGGGAGACGGAGAGGGAGAGAGATGATGAGGTGAGATGATATGACATGACATAAAAAATAATGGAACTTAGTACCCTTATGAAAGGATGCATTAAAGCCCGGTCTGGTGACACTGAAGTCAGAGGTGAACCGGATGAACATGTACTCTCCAGTGGACCGGATGGGTCCAGGGATCTCTCTGCCACAGAGAACCGCTAGCTGCTGGGCCTGGTTATTGTCTCCTATGCCAAAGAAAGGAAATGTCAAGCGTGAAAATATAACGCCTTCAGAATCTCCTCCACCATCATTTGCAACCCAGACAAAGTGGCTCATATGTTTTTTACAGAACATCGCCATTCCTGGGAGATAATGAGATTCTCAAGTACAAGGACGCTCCAGGGGTTACATCATTCTGGCTCCAGCTCATGATCGAACTGCCTACCTTTCTTTTTACCCTTTATGTTAAAGTCTCCCTTGACAGTTCCCACCGTCTTTCTAAAAACAGGGCAACCGTTCCTCCTGGCACTAAAACTCAAAATCGGAGCACATGAGAGTGAGGAATGACGGAGGACCAGTGCTGACGTGTGTTAGAGACCCTGCTAAATTACTCTGATCACTGAAGGTCCAGTATCTGAAAGAGAAGAAAGATTGGCTCTTCGGCAGCAGATCCTGTACTATTGTGGCAAGGTCATTTGCCAAGAAGTGTGCAACTTTTATATGAACCTCAGCTCCAGAGAGTTTTTTGGTTGTGGCTGTGTTTTTTGTGGGTTTTTAAAACGTCATTTGTTTTATATCATTTATTCATGTTGCTCTTAAACGAACACACATATGTCCACCTGTGGAGGATGAGAAACGTTTCAGCCAGGGTGCCCTCCAAGGAGAGAGGCAAAGGACCACTGGGTCACTTCATGGCTCTTTTCCTTTTTACGACTCTTGAATATAAGCAACATGGAACAAAGCCGCAACCAAAGCCAGAAGGGAGCATAGGAGATGATAAAATATTTGGATACCTTGGCTGGGATTTTTTTTCCCCCTAAGGCAAATAATTAATAAACTTCAAGCTGATAAAAATCAAACAATAGAGTACGAGACATGAGGAAATTTTCCCCTGTAAAACAACAATCAGCAAAATTAATCCTTCCACCATTGATCGCCACCTAAAACGCACTAGTATTAACTACTCTAGGAAACAAGGTAGTGTGTGGGATTACAAATGCAATGGTATAGCTATAAATAGGAGAGGCTTGAAAGGTATTCTTTGGAGGGTTTGTGGCCTCTGAAAATTTTTGGTACTTTATAATTCAAAAGTTTCTCTCTTTAACTCCTTTTGCACGTGTTATTTTGCTACACTTTTGCCCTAAATTGTTTTGGTGGACTTACTCTCTAATTACCAATGTCACAAAATTTGGAAGTTCATTGTATGTTGT
Organism: Leopardus geoffroyi; assembly: GCF_018350155.1. Taxonomy (NCBI): domain Eukaryota; kingdom Metazoa; phylum Chordata; class Mammalia; order Carnivora; family Felidae; genus Leopardus; species Leopardus geoffroyi. The sequence continues at coordinate 15,644,630 of NC_059341.1, forward strand.
TATTTATTTCATAGGTGCATATTTTCTCTCTCAGTGAGACTGGATAGGATCTACTGATTTGTATTTCTTTTCTAAACTTCACCTCAGACCATGTGATGAAACAGTGCTTATCTCTAAATAATTACTTAGGGATCACCTAACTGATGAGTTGGTAGATAACCCAACAACTGTAAGATGGTTTGTTTCTCCCCACAGTATCCATAATAAATACGGAGGTATGTCTAGAGCCTCCCATGACTTCACCATATGGATGGTAGCAGGGATGAATCTGATCTTTAAGGGGAGGGGAAAATCAAAGGTAAAGAGCCAGGGCTAGAAGGCAGTCTGGTGATTCTCTTTCTAGTCCAGACTCATCATTTTAGAGATGTGGACGCTGGGGCCCAAGATTACCAGTAGCTGACATTTATCGAGCAATTATTATTACCACTTTGAGTGCTTTACATACAATATCAGACTTTATCATCACAATAATGCTATTAAGTAGGTATTTTTACTATTCCCATTTTGTAAATTGGAAACAGTCTTAGGGAGGATATATAATTTGCCTGAAGGCATAGAGCATAGAAGTCAACAAGGATTTAAAACCCTGGCTAATTAACTCCAGATGCTCAAACTATACTATTACATGATTTCCCTAAGATCACAAAGTACCTTTTATATCTATAAATAGATAAAAGGATTACTGATTTTTGACTTTTTTTTTCTTTTTTTTTTGCCTTTTCCCTCCTTTTCACTGTTTTTTTAAAAAATTTTTTCTAGGTCCAATGTAGTTTCATGGAACCTCAATTTTGGGGAATCTTGGTATGTAAAATTTGTTGTTACATAGTCTGGAAAAAATTGATTCAGTCTTGAACCATCACCAGCCTGTAAAATGAATAAACAGGTGGGAGAGTGACTCAGGTCTCCCAGGAAGGCTTCAGGGCCTTCTTTGGGGTGGCCCAAGAATGTTCGCAGCCAGCCTTGGAACCAAGGGACAAAGGCCCAAGGCCTGTGATGACTGGCCAATTGCACAAGTGGCCTGTAAGTATCATTGGTTGTGGTTAATAGCTTTAGATAATTCCTTCAGGATGGTATATACCCCTGCTACTCGGAAGGAAAAACCTGGCTGAATGAAGAACAAATAATTGAAATGGGACTTGAAATTTTATTCTATATGTAGACAAACACTGAGCCAATGAACAAAATACCCACCAACCACCACATAGTAGGCACTCAATAACCACGTCTTGAATGAATCAATAAACAAATGAGGAAATAATGAACCTATTCAGCACCAACTCATGTTGTAAATAAAAATCTCTTTGGATAGGTTGCACACCAATTTAAAATATTATCATTGTTTTGGCATAGAAGTCAATCTGCAGAGCTCTCCAAGTTCTATGCCTCAGCAAGAACATTCTATAAAGTGGATATGATGAAACCTATTTTAGAAATATCTCTGACAAAGTAAATTGAAATCTAAATTAAGCAATTCCAAATGCTGCATCTACAAAATGCCAAGGTTTTTGCGAGGGAATTTTGTGTTTATTATGTTCCCTAATACAACAACCTCACGAAGGAGATATCAGTCTCTCTTTCACAGACGATAAAACAGACCTGGAGCCATTTAGCAGTATAGCAAAAACCACCTCAGTAGAAAGTGATTTTTCAAAGAGTAGCCACACTTTACTTCATTAATGCAGTTACCTACTGAAGATATTTTTTCAAAGTTTCTACTATATTCTGAACACTCAGAATATGTGTGCAAGGACACACTCATTTCATCACATGAGAAGTTTTAAATGTTAACATCCACAGGAATGCCTTGATGTGAGAAAAGACGGCAATTTCTCTGAGCAATGCGCTGGATGATGGTTGATGGAAAAGGGGGGAAAGTTAAGGTTTCTCATCTCCTGTTTTGTACGACTGACTTGAGCGTTAGTGTCCAGCCTCTACAGAAGGAAAATCGAGCACCTCTGCCGTTTCCTAACTGCCTTTCACGGAAGTCTAGTGTTGAGGAGATAAGGAAGACACAAGCTTACATGTTAGTAACCTGTGGGCAAAAAGCAAGCACATGTTCGTTTGGTCCAGAAAAGGCTCTGAAGCTTTTTCCATTAATTTCCAAAATTTAACAATTGGGAAATTCATAGAAAATTCTGTATCTTTCACATCTCTTTAAAAAAAAAAAAAAAAAAAAGGAAGCTAAATAACACTGAGCCTGCCTTCCTAGTAGCTGCCCCTTCAACTCTGTGCTCCAGATTAACACTTTCCTTGTTATGTCCCCTGTTTGTCTAGGTAGGCATGTGAGGTCTCAATGTCTGTATCTTGTGGTTAAACTTTAGAGACCATCATTATCACCTGGAGGCAGGGACAAGGGTCAAGTGAGAGAGGCACTTGCCTCATGGGCAACATTCAAGGAGGTCCCAAAGACCTCAGAAAGCAAGATAAATAATATTTTAGTGCAATAGTTAAAAAACTGAAATTTAATGTAAAATGGCCAAAATATCACCATTTTCAACAAAGACAGAATCCAACCGTGCAGTTTGCATAATCTTGCCTTGCTTTCCTCAACCTAAACGTGGCCCCTGCCTGGAGGGCTTTTTAAATCACAGACCGAAGACCCACTTGGAGAGTTTCTACTTTGGTAGATCTGGGGCGTGGCCATAAGATTGGCATTTCTTCCCTGGTGACACTGATCCCGCTGGTCTGACGACCACACTGGGAGAAACACTGGTCAGAGGACATGGCTTGCCTCTCCTCCAGCCTTGTGAACCGTGAGGCATGATTTTGTACATGTTGCATATTAGCATTATTCTCATCCCCCATCGTTACATAGCCATACCACACCTGTGCATAGAGGAAAACATGAAAAAATATAAGCCCTTAATTCTACCTATTCTACCCAGAGATTCAGTAGACAAAGAGAATTGAATACAAGCAATTATATATCTATAATAATATATATAATAATAATAAATATATATAATATATAATAATATATAACATATATATATATTTTTCACACTGGTATCTTAAGGTCATAGGTATAAAATATCAAAATGTATCTCCAAGACCTTTCAAAAAGAAGGCAGCACCACCTGGAAACTCAGACCATTATTTCCTACTTAAGCCAAAGATAGTATTTTCTCTTAGTAAGATAATGCTGTTCCTGAGATAGTATGTGCATTAGTTTGTTACAGGCAATTTAATATTTTCCTTATGTTCTTCAGAAATTGTAGCCAATTCTGGTATGGGATGCCTTCACTGACCATAATGTCAGGGAACTTTCATACAAAACGGATGGAGGCAGTAAATGAGTATCACGATAACTGAACGTAACTCTGTATGTGTGAAGGTTGAAACTCGGTAGTTTTGTGTTTTGCTTAAATGTTTCTCACCATCTCTTATCACAAGTTTGTCATAGTCACATGTTCTGTGAGCTTCGATGTCCAGGGAAAGGATGTTGAGTTCCACGGTAGAATCTGGAGCCTGAATGAGCCACATACAGTCAGCGCTGTTACTGTAGCTTTCGGGCCAGCCTGGGGAGAAAAGAAAGGCTGGCGCATCTCCTGTCCTCAGGAACCCACCACAAGCACCTGTAGAATGAAAAACAACATCTGTGAGATACCTCTGACGGAGGAGAATCTAGCACATTCATTTTAAAGTGGCAGCTCTGTACCAAAAGGACACAACCAATTACAACAAAGTTCTCAAAGAAATCTAGAAATACTTTATTAAACCTGCTGACTCACAAAGCTGTGATTTCTGTTCATTTATTTTTTGTGTAAGAAAACACTGTGTTCTGCTTTTTTCGCCATAGCCTTGCCACACGGCCCGTTTATTAGTGTCTTAGTGTCTTTTATTTGTTAAGCACAAAGTTAGTCCACGTAGAAGACCTTCTTTTATTATCATCATCATTATTATTATTATTAATGTTTCCTCTGTACTTTACCTTTTTTGAGAGAGAGAGAGAGAGAGAGAGAGAGAGAGAGAGAGAGAGCGAGCAGGCGTGCCCAAGCATGAGTTGAGGATGGGCAGAGGGAGAGAGAGAATCTTAAGCAGGCTCCACGCTGAGCATAGAGCCTGACACAGAGCTCAGCCTCACGACCATGAGATCATGACCTGAGCCCAAATCAAGCGTTGGATGCTTAACGGACTGAGCCACCCAGGCGTCCCTCCTCTGTATTCTAATCTTTACTTTTTCAGCATAGCTGTTCACCATGTTATTTATATGTGGGCAATTTTGAAATCATTTTCAAATTAGTAAAATGTATAACAGCAGCCTTTCTTCATTTCTTATTAATTTTTTAACAAATTAGCTTCGTTAAAGTATTCTTTGTGTGTCATAAAACGTACCTTTTAACATCCACAATTCAGGGGCTTTTAGTTATAGTCACAAAGTTGTGTAACCATCAGGGCTAATTTTAGAACACTTTTACCATTCCAAAAAGACACTTTATATCAATTACCACTGATTGCCTATTTTCCACTCTACCAGTCCATGGAAACCACTAATTTACTTTCTGTCTCTGTCTATGGATTTGCCCATTCTTGCCATCTCATATACATATAATCGGACAACATGTGGCCTTTTGTGACTAGCTTCATTCACTTAGCATAATGGTTTAAGGTTCATCCGTGGCATATTTCAGTATTTCTTTCATTTTCCTTCATTCTTTTCATTTCCTTGCTTTAAACCTGTCCGGTACTCCACTGTATGGATATATCACCTTAGGTTTTATCAGTTATGCGATATTTGGGTTGCTTCTGCTTTTTCACTATTATGAAGAAGGCTTCTATGAACACTGAGTTTATAAATTTTTGTGTGGACTATATGTTTTCAATTCCATCAGGTATATGACTAGGAATGTAATTGCAGGATCATATGGTAACCCTGTGTTTCAATTTTTGAAGAACTGCTAAACTGTTTTCCAAAGTGGTTATAACTTTTTATAATTTTACCAGCAATACACAGGGTTCTTATTTTTCCACATCCTTGCCAACCCTTGTTATTGTTTGCTTTTGCCAACCCTTGTTATTGTTATTGATTGATTAAAATCATCCTAGGGAATGTTAAATATATATATTTTTTAGTATACCATTTTAATTCACTTGTTCTTTTTTTTTTTTTTACTATACATACATACATACATATATTATTTTTATTGAGAGACACAGAGAGAGAGAACACGTGCAAGTGGGGAAGGGGCAAAGGAGAAGAGCGCAGAGAATCTTAAGCAGGCTCCAGGCTCCACATGTGGCCTGACACAGAACTCGGTCCCATGACCGTGAGATCATGACCTGAGCCCAAATCAAGAGTCAGATGCTCAGGGGCACGTGGGTGGCTCAGTTGGTTGGGCGTCCGACTTTGGTTCAGGTCATGATCTCATGGTTCGTGAGTTTGAGCCCCGCATTGGGCTCTGTGCTGACAGCGCAGAGCCTGGAGCTTGCTTCAGATTCTGTGTCTTCCTCTCTCTCTCTGCCCCTGCCCTTCTCACACTCTGTCTCTGTCTCTCAAAAAAGTGAATAAACATTAAAAAAAAAAAAAGAGTCAGATGCTCAACTGACTAAGCCACTCAGGCACCCCTACTATGTATATTTTTGTTATTTTCTCAGTGGTTGTTCTGGCAGTTATAATTTACATCTTAATTTGAAACAATGTAGTTTGGGTTAATACTAACTTAATTTGAATGGTACACAAAACTTGGCTCCAATAAAATTCTATTTCCATCCCCATCCTTTGATGCTATTTTTACCATAAAAATTACACATTTAAACATTACAAATCCATCAACATAGTTTTATAGTCATTGCTTGATGCAGCTGTCTTTAAATCAGAGAGCAGGAGAATTACAAACAAAAATGCATTTACAATGTCTTTATATTTACTTATGTCATTATCTTACTGCATGCTATTTATTAGTTGTCAAGACATGCTATGGTACTTTCATTTCAGTCTAAGGCCTTCCACTAGAATTTCTTTTAGAGTAGATCTGCTCGCAATAAATTCTCTACATTTTCATTTATCTTGGAGTCTTTGAATTTCTCCTTAGTTTGGAGGATATATGTGCTGGGTATAGACTTTTGACTTTTAATCAACAGTCTTTTTATTTCAATACTTTGAATATGTCATTCCACTGCTGTCTGGCTTTCATGGTTTCTGATGAGAAGCTAGGTGAGGACTCCTTTTACATGATGGATCACTTTTTCCTGGTGCTTTGAAGATGATCCCTTTTTCTCCAGCTTTGAGAGTTGGTGACTTGTCTAGGTATAGATTTCAGACAGCTTATCCTCTTTGGAGTTTACTGGGGTTCTTGGGTGTGTAGAATAATATTTTTCATCAAATTTGGGAAGTATTTGGACACTATATTCAAATATTCTTTGTCCCCCTTTATCTCCCTCCTTTTCTGGGGCTTTCATTGTACATATATTAGTATAATTGATAGTTTCTGAGGCTCTGTACAATTTTTTTCAGTCTTTTTCCTTCTTTCCCGTGGACAGGCCAATCTCAATTGACCTATCTGCACGTTTGCTGATTCTTTCTTCTATGTCCTCAAATCTGTAATTGAGCCCATCCAGAGAATTTCAATTATTATACTTTTCAATTCTGACATTTCTAGTTGGTTTTTTTCTTTTCATAATTTCTATCACTTTCTCGATAGTCTCTGTTTGGTGATACATTATTCCCATATTTTCCTTCAATTCTTTAGGCGTGGTTCCTTTTAACTTTTCAACACATTTATAATAGCTAACTTAAAGTCTACATGTGTTGGGATATGCCTATAAAGTTCTAGTAGGCAGTTTACAACTCTGCCTCAGTCTTCACTTCCTGCTTACACAGACCCTCAAGATCACATAGAGTTGAGAGATCAGGGCCCTCGCGTCCTCTCTTGGACATGTGCACAGTCCTGCACCTGTGTGTGGCTTTCTAAACTTCCAGAAATATGTCAGAGTTTTCCAAAGCTCCCTATGGGTATCTCATTCCCCAGGATTTTCCTTTTACAGTTTTATTCACCCTCTTGTTAGCTGCACCTGGTATTACTGCCACATATAACTGTGATGTTAAACAGTCGCCACTGACTGTTTTCTACAAACACCCTGGGGATAGGGCTATGGGCACAGAGCAACCGCTGAGGCAGATCAAATGAAGACAAGTCCTGAGAATGGAGCTTTCCTAGGAAGCTGCCAGATAGGTCAAATAATGGTAATTCCTTAGGAATAGGAGGTTTTCTGTAGCTCTCCACCTGTTCTACCCCTTCCAGTAGGCACTCAACTACTGGTTTCGCAGCTACTCTAGTTGAGGATTCTGCGAGGCAACTGCAAAGCTGAGGCAAGGGGAGAGATGGAAATAGGGAGAATTAAGATGCCAGAAAGCTGACTATTTTTCTGAGATTCAGCCATCATTCTTGAATAAACACTCTTTAGATTGTTGAGAGCTTTGATGAATTTCCAGGGTTCTCAAAAGCTGATCTTGACAATTTTGACAATGTTCTCATTGTTTTCCTGCAGGAATGCTTTTTCAGAGGTCCTCACCCCACCATTCCAGAGGTTTCTGACTTTTATACCAGTACATGTTTGAATCTTACTAGGACCACCAGGAAGTGAGTGTAAACTTTTATGGGACTAGGTCCTAATTCTTGTGTCCTATTTCTACACAGGCTACAGAAGTAAAGAAAAAAAGAGACAAATGAAAGAAATTTTCAAGTGGAAGACTTTAATATTACTCAGGGTCTTCAAATGTTAAGATTTTCCTTTATGTAAAATATTTCTTACCTTGAATTTATAAAAGGCAGTTATCAAACTAGCCGACTTGGGGTCGTTATTCTTTTTGGTCAAATATTCATTTCCCTCATTTATAAACACATGCTGACATTGCAATTCCTGATCCTTTTGTGGTTGAGTGAGGTCATTTGACCAGTTTGAGCCAATGAATTATGAGCAAAATAATTTTGTCACTTTTAAGCTGAGCACTTTTGTACTGAGACATGCCAGAGCTCTCCTTCCTCTGGCCATGATCACAGTCAACGTCCCAAACAATGTCAGCTCCAACAGCCTGGGCTATGCAGTGATACTGATGACAAGGCACTTAGTTAATCCAAGAAGAATATGTAACACAAAGCAGAAAGAAACTTTATGATTTTTCAGCAACTCAGAGTTTGGAATTGTTTGCTATCGCAACATAACTGATCATGTCCTGACTGATATGCTGACTAATCTTTTCCTACTCGACGTGTTTAATTTCCTTCAAATGATCCTCATCCACATTAAGCTCAGTTTCCTTTGCTTTCTTTTCTTCTGCCTGTACCACATGCTTTGTCATTAAATAATTTAATTACTAAATTGTTATTTGACTGACATATGAATACTTTGTCTTTCCCAACTATTTTTAAGCTCCTGGAGAGTTGAGATCAGATCTTTGTCCCTTTACTTAATTGTCTCGGTGTATCTATAGCAAATCCTCAATAAATATTTATTGAATTAAACTAAACATATGCATGTGTAAGAAATGCTGATGGTACAATGTGCAATATATAAAGATATTTTAAAATGTTAAGCTTTTAAAATTTTTTTTAGTTTTAATGAATCTTTCAGAATGCGATGCCACCCTACCATCTAGGTAACTAGTAAATTATAAAATTCTCTTATCTTCTTACTTTCACCTTCCCTTGTTCTCAAGGAAAATGAAATTTATGATATAATCACTCATCCACTTAACTCATCTAATTACAGAGCTTAAGTATGAGAAGAAAATTTGTCATTTTTGAGTACTAAATTATATTTGTTGATATAATATTTTCCATGAGTAAGTGATTCTTTCTCTAACTTGAGATTTGTGGCTATAAAAAAAGCTTAATTCAAGTTTACTTAGAAGAGCTATCCAGAATTAAATGGATAGCTTCAAATTGCATTTGGCAATCTTGCTGATGGTTCTTTGCTCTTAGATAAGTAGATTAATATTTTAAGAAAGAGATTCATATTCAATTTTATGGAAACATCTTGTAAGGGGGGTGGAAAAAACATCTCAGAACAGAATACTCTAGGTGCATTAAATGAAAACAAGTATGAATGATACATTTATCAGTTACCTCTGCCAATACAAATTCCCAACAAGTTATAAGCAAATAGACTCTAATCTTTTAGGATATATTTAGTCTTGGAACAAGTTCAAAGTTTGAATATTCTTCAATGAGAACCTATGATAATGTGTCTCAATCAAGTACAGCTGATCCTTGAGCAGTGCAGGGCTTAGGGGTGCCAACCCCCAACACAGTAAAAAATCCACATGACTTTAAGTAGCCCATGTGCCCAGCATAGGCTCAAGCTCACGACACTGTGATTAAGAGCCTCATGCTCTACTGACTGAGCCAGCAGGTTCCCCCAAAATCCATGTAACTTTTGACTCCCCCAGAACTTTATTACTAATCGTCTACCACTGACCAGAAGTCTTACAGATAACAGTCAATTAACACATATTTTGTATGTTACATGTATTACATGCTATAGTCTTATAATAAAGTAAGCTAGCTAGAGAAAAGAAAAGGCTGAGAAAATTGTAAGGAAAAGAGGGGCGCCTGGGTGGCTCATTCGGTTAAGCGTCTGACTTCAGCTCAGGTCATGATCTCATGGTTTGCAAGTTCGAGCCCCACATCTAGCTCTGTGCTGACAGCTCAGAGCCTGGAGCCTGCTTCAGATGCTGTGTCTCCCTCTCTCTCTGCTCCTCACCAGCTCACACTGTCTCTCTCTTTCTCTTTCTCTCAAAAGTAAGTAAATGTTAAAAATTTTTTTTAATAAGGAAAAGAAAACGCATTTAGAGTACTGAACTGTGTTTATTGAAAAAATTCTCATATAAGATTTTTTCAATCGCCTTCATTTCAAACTTGTGTTGTTCAAGGGTCAACTGTATACCAAGGTTGGCAATATCCCCCAAACTGGGCTGTCAGACTTCTATGACAACCCATAAAAGCCATTCAAATTTGTTTAAATAAAATTTTAAGGAAAAATCAGTTTCCCCAAACACTGCTTACCAAGGGAATTAAGGATGTCTTAAACATAGTCAAATAAAAGTTTAACAATTAGGCTAATTTTACCTTAAAACATGAAAGTTTATGACCAACTAAGGAGAAAGTGAAGCATTTCTGAAGGCACATTTAAAATGAAATCTAGAAAAGGGGTGCCTGGGTGGCTCAATTGGTTGAGCTTCCCACTTCAGCTCAGGTCATGATCTCATGGTTTGTGAGTTCCAGCCCTGCATCGGTCCCTCTGCTTTCAGCACAGAGCCTGCTTCAAATCTCTCTGCCCGTCCCCCACTCACTCACTCTCTCAAAAATAAAAATAAACATTTTTTAAAAAACTTAAAAAAAGTGAAATCTAGAGGAACAACAGTTACTTCTGTCTTCTAGTTGACCCATAATATTGTGTGTGTGTGTGTGTGTGTGTGCGCGTGTGTGTGTGTGTGTGTGTGTGTGTGCGCATGCAGAGCATTTACAAATCAAATTTTCAGAGATCTCTAAAGGAGTCTCTAGAAGTTATAAGTAGAATGCCTCATGGATATCAAACCCCTAATTAATATAAAAAATATAATGGGGAAAATATAAAAAAAACACAAATGTACAGTTTTTACAAAAGGCAGTATTGATGAAATTAAAAGAACACCTGATATATATGGAGTGTTTTAGGGCTGCACTTATTGTTAGTAATTTACATATTTGCCACCTATTAAGGGAAGGCCCTTTGAAACCTATTATGGGAAGGCCCATGCAGTGAAACCCAAAAACAGAATTTTATTTATTACCGTTTGGTAATACGTACCTGGAGCAATTGTAGGGGAAGGTCCAACAGAGACATTCATTGCAAACCACTCCAGAAGGAATCCTTTCCCTGAGATTGAAGAGTCAGAAGAAAACTGAAATGTCAAGGAATTTCTAGAGGAGCTAAAAGATTTGGTCTGGGTACCACAGTAAGTTCCAATGAGGCGGGAATGAACACCAAGCCCATCGTAAATCTGCATGTAAAAAAAAAAAAAAAAAAAAAAAGATAATACAGCACTGAATTCAAGTAATTACCTCTATTTTTCTTCATAAAAAAGAAAACTAAAAGGTTGCCTTATGTTATTATAATTTCATCATAATGAAAAACATAAACAAGTAAACACCATATGTCAGTTGAAATAGAAAGCACCATTAAATATAAAATATGACTGCAAAAAATTTTAAGGTGTTTTAAAATAATTTCATCTTTGCTGCAGAATTATATTAATACATAAGCTGTATGCAATATAGCTCATTATTTGATCTACAGTAAAATTTAGGGGTGGAAAATTAGGAATCAAGATAGTTGTACAACAATAGAACGTATTGAATGTGCTTTGGGGCCTCAAAGGAAGGAATTAGAAAGTAACAGAAAAAGCAACAAGAAGAAGGAAAGGTTTAAACAGACAGGTATCGGAAAGTAGAATTAATGACAACAAAAGAGTGACAGCTTGCGAGGGCTCAACACACATTCAAATCACTCAATTTTTTTTTTCATTTGTTTGAAAATATGAAGTTACCTATTTAGAGACATATTTTTATACTTACAAACACATAGCATGGAACACATTGTTTTTTTCGGCACATGTGGAAAAATGCCATCCAACCATATTTCCTATCCTTTACTTCATTTTGTAAATAATTTGGAACAAGTTCATTGAAATTGTTATAAATTTCTCTGCCGAAGCTATGAGATAAGCTGTTTTTCAAACTATGTAATAATGATTTCCACACATACGAAGCACCTTAGGTACTGAACTCTATGTGAGGTCCTGCAGACCCACGATGAATAAAATGGAATCCTGGCCTTTGAGAATCTGATAACATAGTTAAACTCATAGAAGGAAAACGTAGAGTGATGGTTTCCAGGGGCTGGGGAGAGAGGGAAATGGGGAAATGTTGGTCAAAGGTTACAAAGTTTCAGTTATGCAAGACGAATAATTCTGGAGATCTAATGTGCAGCAATGTGACTACAGTTAATACTGAAACATATCGTACTGTTTCTGTATTATATACTTGACATTTGCTAAGAGGGTACATCTTAAATATTCTCTTTCACACACACAGACATATACGCACACAAAATCCAAATGATAACCATGCAAGGTGATACAAGTATTAATTACCTTGACTGTAACAATTATTTCACAATGTGTACATAGGTTACAATATCAAGTTGTACATCTTAAATATACCCAATATTTATTTGTCGAATATACCTGAATAAAGCTAAAAAAAAGAAAAAAAGAATGTGACAGTGTTTTTGAAACTGATGCAGTAACCAAAATCTGGATGGCAATAACCACCACAATTTTATATTTATTTATTTAAAAATGATCCTCCAAACTTTTAACACTCTAACATAAGAATACACAAGAAAATGAGATATGAGAGAGGATACTTAACTAAGATATACATATACACATAGACAAAGCCCAAGAGGTAAATTACAATAATGCTAAAAATAAAACTTAGAGAATCCAAAGATAATAAATATAATGACAGAATTACCTTTTCATAGGTAATCTAGAAGAGGTAATCATGATCTAGGGAGGCCACCCCATGTGATTTACAAATGCTTCAACTGACATTAACTTGATTTGTTTTTGCAAATAGAAATTCACCAAAATTTACTAACACTGATTGCCCTTGGATACTCACCCTTAATTTGTCATAATAGCAGTTTTGCGTTGCTTCGATGTCTATCTCCAAGATTCTACCATGGATAACTTGAGACGCGTCCACATTTACTATCCATTGGTAATCAGAGTTGTGGGGGTAGTGTCCAGGCCATAAGGGAGAGGCGACTTTCCCATGAGTTCCCACAATATTATCATTGCCAAATACTAGGAGGGAAAACAGAGCAGTAAATCAGAAGTACTTAGAATAGCTCTTTAATCAAATGAAAGAAACAAAAGGCAAGGGGTGTTGAAAAGGATGGACTTTTAATTGGCTGTGATTTCTATTCTGAACACTGAAAGAAATATTGCTTCCCTTTTGATTTCTGTGCTATCTACTAATTCCTTGGAGAACAGTGATTTTGTGAATGGAATTTCATCTCCTAAGAAGGTGGCATGGTGTGAAAAGAGGAGATAACTTCTCATGTGAAAAGGGGTTCCCAGACCCCAGGAGACCTGATGACAAGTGAAGGGGTATTACCAGGCTCATTCTCTATTTTGTTTACCTATTTTCCTTTTTACAAAAGAATGGGACATGTTTTCAAAGTTTTGGTAAGAGAAACAGACATATTGGAATGCCATGAAAAACAGCTAATTATGGAAAAGTCAAGTTAGAAAATAAAAATATTAACATTATATTCTATTAGAAGAAAACCCTGTTGTTATAATATCTGAGCACTTAATTCAATCCTAAAATATACTCAGTGTTTTGAATTTGAAGAATAGAGAGTTTGTGACTTCAAACGAGATACCCTTGGTATCAATATGCTCAACCTGAACTAAATACGTTAGAAGGTTCTAACAAAATACCATGTAAAAAGTTTAATATAACATTAGGTAGAAACGAGCTTAAAACGATTACTAGAGCCACTCTCCCTTGCTCCTGGTGGGCCATGCACATGTAATTTAGTTTTTATAATATAGTTTAAAATGAAGTAATTCCACAAACACAACAAATCTAGGAGAATAGAGTTCAGGATTCTTCACTTACTGCATTACTAAAAAATGTGTTATCCTTTTTAGTTTGTAGGATGTTCTCTGGAAACCATCGATAAAATAGAAGCAACTTACTGTTAGTAAAAGTGGCTTGGAAGCCTATGCCACTGCCTGAGCCATCGGAGACAAATCGGATCCACAGTCTGTGCCCAACAATGGATGAATAATTGAGGGGGAGGACATTTCCACAATATCGCCCCACCAAAGTACCAGTGGCGTTTCCTTCGCGGATCTCCACAAAATCCCTGTTACAGTCCTGAGAATCCTCCAACTGGAAAGTTCTAATTTGAAAAAAGAGAGAGAGAGAGAGAGTTTTGGAGGATTAAATTGATAGAATAAGCTTTGAGATTATCCCGAAACACCTGCTGGTTTCTTTATAACTGTTCTTTATAAAACTTTAATCACGTTATCTTTGAGCCAACTCCAAAAATTTCTTTCCCCCAAATTTGCTGAAATGCCTGTTGCAGAGATACAAAGGCAATTAATACACGGCCTTCAAGGACTTTTCTTTCTAGGGGGAAAGATTGGGCAAGAATACAGGAAAAGACACATTATAAGGTAGAATATATCATAAAGTGCCCTCGGAGCTGGAAGCGTTCGAAGATTTGGAGGCCGACGTATCACATCGGGTTGTGAGGCTCAGTCACAGCTTAACAGAGAGATTGTTTCTGAGATGGAAATGTAAACGTTAGCTGGATTTAAGGTACAGAAATGGTGAGCACAAAACGCATGTCGATAAGAGCACATACACAGAAAAAGGGTGAGGCTTATTTAGAAATCTGTGAGAGTTCTAGTTTGGTTAGAACATTGAGTACTTGTAAGAAAACATTAGGAGACACAGCTGAAGCAGTATCATGGGCTAATTTTGCCAGAGCTTAAGTGACAAAGGCATCTGTACTTAATTTCTGAAAAGGTAGGCGAAATATGGGATTTGTAACAATATAGGGTAGAGTTTGGAAATACGGCCTATTCAACTTGTATTATAATCTGCAGTTATGATGACATGGGAGAATGAAAGATAGGAAACAACATCTACTCAATGATTGCCACAGATAACATATAGAGTCTGGAACATGTAAGTGTTAAATGAATGCTTTCAGAATGTAGCTTTAGTGCTTTATAAACTTGGACATAATCAAGACAGTGTGAGGGGCGCCTGTGGGGTGCAGTCAGTTAAGCACCCAATTCTTGATCTCAGCTCAGGGCATGATCTCACAGTTCCATGAGTTTGAGCCATGCGTTTGGGCTTTGCACTGATGGCACAGAGCTTGTTTGGGATTCTGTCTCTTCTCTCTGCCCCTACCCTGCTTATGCTCATTTCTCTCTCTCTCTCTCTCTCTCTCTCAAAATAAATACACTTTAAAAAATTGTTAAAAATCAAGATAGTGCGGTATTAGTGCAAGGGTAGACTAAGAGATGAATGGAACAAAAGAGAAAGTCCAGAGAAGAACCCACCAATACAGCCCAATCCATGCTGCCAACATAATTCAATGGGGAAAAGAAAGTCATTTTAACACGTGGTGTTTCAATTACTGAATATCCTTATAGAGGGAAGAAAAGACAAAAAAACCTCTACTTCTCTCCACACACAGAAAGTAATTTAATATTCCTCCTAGATATACACATAAAAGCTAGAACCATAAGGCTCCTAGAATAAAACAGAGAATATCTTTACCACCTTGGGGAAGGCATATATTCCTTAGATATAATGCAAAAGGCATTAACCATAGGATTTAAAAAATTAATAATTTGACTTCATCAAAAATTAAAATTTCTCATTAAAGACATGAGTAAGAAAATGAATAGGCAGGTTACAGACTGTGTAGGGGGAAGAAGAGATCATTACAAAATGTATATCTAACAAGGGACTCATCTCTGGAATATAAAAGGAATTCCTACCAAAAAAAAAAAAACATGAAAAAAGCAAATCACCAAGTTAAAAATGACAAGAGATTTGAACAGACACTTCAACAAAAGTTGAGTGAATAGCCAATGAGAATGTCCAAAATATTTGATGTCATTAGTCACCAGAACAGTGTAAATTAAATATCACAGTAAGCTATCATTTTATACCCTTCAGAATGGCTAAACTAGAAAAGACTGACAAGATCAAATGTTGGCAAGCATATACAGCAACCGGAAGTCCAATGTGTTTCTGGTGGGAATGTATACTGATAGAACCACTCTGAATAATTATTTGGCAGTTTCTTGTAATACTAAATATACATCCAGTTAATGCCCCGGAACTTCCTCTCCAAGATATTTACCCAAGAGAAATAAAAAATGCAAGAGCATACTAGTATCCTGAATATAAAAGATCTCTTACAACTCAAAAATAAAAAGACAACTCAAGTAATAGCAAAAGAACTGAAAATGCAGTGCCCCAAAGAAGATATATTATGAATGGCCAATAAGAACATGAAAAAATGCTCAGTCACTAGTTATTAGAGAAATGCAAAGGGAGACCACAATAAGGTAACACGTCACCCCCATTAGGATGGCTATTATTTAAAAAATGGAAAATAACAAATGGTGATGAGGATGTTGAGAAATTGGAACTCTCAGGCATTGTAGGAATGTAAAATAGAGCAGCCACTGTAGAAAACAATTTGGCGATTCTTCAAAAAGTTAAGTATGGAATTACCATATTCTACTTTTAGGTATGTACCAAATTCTACTTTTAGGTATATACCCAAAGAAATTAAAAGCACAGGCTGAAACAAACATTTGTATATCAATATTTATAAAAGCATTATTCACAATAGCCAAAAGCTGAAAACAACTCAAATGTCCATCAGTAGATGAATGGAGAAACAAAATGGATAAACAAAAATGTATAAACAAATGACTGGACAAACAAAGCTATATATAGTTATATAATTATATATATTATATATAAATAAAATTACACATAGTTATATATAATTTGATATATATAATGTTGATAAACAAAACAAGATACAGCTATGCATTTATCTATCTATATATAAAATCACATTTTATACACACACTGGATTATTCAGCCTTGAAGCAGAATGAAATTTTGATACATGCTGCAACATACATGAACACTAAAAACATTATGCTCAGTGAAATAAGCCAGACACAAAAGGACATGTATGATTCTACTTAAATGTGAAAACTAGCATAGAGAAATTTGTAGATTCAGAAGTAGAATAGTTTACTGATGGTTGGGGACAGGGAGTTATGTTTAAGGAGTATAGAGTTTGTTTAGTATGATGGAAAAGTCTCAGAAAAGGATGATAGTGATGATTGCACAGAATTGTAAACGTATCTTATGTCACAATAAGCTGAAGAAAAAAAACAAAACAAAAACAAACAAAAAAAAAGAAACACCTAAAAAAAAAAATCAGTATTTAAAGTTGCCCACAGATGACACAAAACAGAAATCTGTGCCCAGATGATTTTCTGGGGGAATTTCAAAGCTTCAATGAAATCAATAGCCCAACCTCAATGTTATGCAAACTGTAACAACTCATAGAAAGGAGTCTCCAGCATTTCAAGGTTAGTATAATCTTGAGAACAAAACCAGTCAAGGGAAGCCAAAGAAAGAAAAGTATAGGTCAACCTCACTTAACAATATAGATGAAAAATCCTAAATAAAATATAAGCAGCATGGATCCATCAGTTTGTAAAATATATAAATCTAATCAAGTTGGACTAATAATGCTTTAAGATTAGAAGACCTAGGGGTGCCTGGGTGGTTCAGTTGGTTAAGTGCTCAACTCTTGATTTCGGCTCAGGTCATGATCTCATGGTTTGTGAGTTCGAGCTCTGTGTCAGGCTCTGCACCAAAAGTATGGAGCCTGCTTGGGATTCTCTCTCTCCCTTTCTCTGCCTTGCCTCTGCTCATTCACTCTCTCTCTCTCTCTCTTCTCTCTCTCTCTCTCTGTCTCTCTAAAAGTAAATAAATAAGGGGCACCTGAGTGGTTCAGTCAGTTAAGCGGCCGACTTCAGCTCAGGTCATGATCTCACAGTCTGTGAGTTCGAGCCCCACGTCGGGCTCTGTGCTGACAGCTCAGAGTCTGCAGCCTACTTCGGATTCTGTGTCTCCCTCTCTGTCTGCCCCTCCTCCACTCATGCTCTGTTTCTCTCCCAAAAATAAATGAACATTAAAAATAAATACATAAATAAATAAATAAATAAATAAACAAAACTTTAAACAATTTTTTAAAAAGATTAGAAGGTCTATAAGAAAATTCACACCACACACACACACACACACACACACACACACATGCACACACACACACTTAACAAAGATAGATGCAAAATATACTAAGAGAGAACCCATGACAATTGCAGGAAAACATTGGATAAAACTCAACACCCACTCATCATAAATACTCAGAAAATTAGGAATAGAAGGAAATTTTCCAAATGGGATGACAAACGTCTACCAATGCCTGCAGCAAATATACTTAGAAGTAAAAATTTCAAAGCATTTCCTTCGAATCAGAAACAACACAAGGGAGCCTGCTCTCATCACTTTGTTCCTCATTACACTACAGTGTTTTCCAGTGAGACAAGACAAGGAAACGGGGGAAAGGTTGTAAGGATTGGAAAAGAAGAGCTGTAAGTTAATATTTAGGAGAGATCATTCACTGATAAATACTTATTGTGCACCTTAATGTGTGAGGTCCTCTTCTCGAAGGCACTAAAAATAAAGCAGTAGAAAAGAAAGAAGAAAATCTGTGTTATTCTAGAGAATACAATGGTGGCTGGATAAGACATACAGAAATCAGTAGGGATTCCTTATACCAGCAACCAAAAATTTAGAAACTGCAACTTAGTTAACACCTACTCAACAATTTTTACTGTCTTCCATGTTGCCAGACATTGTGGGGTAGGACAGTGAAGAACATAGAGAATTTTCCGCCCTTTTGGGAGCTTCTATTCAAGAAGGAGAGATAGATAATAAATAAGTAGACATATAATGAGGTAGTGAACAGTTCTAGGAGGAAAAATTAATTTGAGGTGTTATTTTTGGTAAAGTGGCCAGGTTATGTCTGTAAATTTTAACTGGATTCCCTTTGCAGTAGCAGCAGCCAAAAAAAGGTGTCTAGCCATAAGAGCTCTATTTTAAAAAATGTGAGAGTTTAACAAAGAACATAAAAGAAGAACACAATAAATGCAGATATTCCAAATTCAAGAATATGAAGAGTCAATAAAGATACTCCCGAAAATTAATGTATAAATTCAGTGTAATTCCAGTCTAATCAACAAGTAGGATTCCATTTCTATAAAACATAAAACAGAAAGCAAAACTATGTAGTGTGTATGGAGATTTATACATGCTACTCATATTATACATATGTAATTTAGCATATATAGAAAAGCAAAGCTATAAAATTATAAAAACACGCATGAAAGTGATACATATGCAATTCAAGATACAGGGTAACTCCATGATGAGTAAGTCAGGGGGACTTTTGCTACCCTGCAACATTTTATTTATTTAAAATTTTTTTTTTCAACGTTTATTTATTTTTGGGACAGAGAGAGACAGAGCATGAACGGGGGAGGGGCAGAGAGAGAGGGAGACACAGAATCGGAAACAGGCTCCAGGCTCCGAGCCATCAGCCCAGAGCCCGACGCGGGGCTCGAACCCACGGACCGCGAGATCGTGACCTGGCTGAAGTCGGACTCTTAACCGACTGCACCACCCAGGCGCCCCTAAAATTAATTTTTAAAGAAAAAAAGTAACGGTTAAAAACTGTAGAGAAAGTGTATGCAAACTATTCTTTTTCCAGAAGTAATTGGAAGGAGTCTTTCCTGAGAAGAGGAAAGACAAGATAAAAAGGAGAAAGAATGACCTGGAAAGACTATAGAGGAGAAACTGCCAGAAAGGGGGGGAAAAAGTCACAAGAATAGAAAACTTCCTTCTCTATTGTGTGTACTTTTCAGTCAACACTCAACATTTTGTGTTGCAAGATTTCACATGATGGTAAGTAGAGGGTTCTCCTGGGACTCTATCTCAGCTAATGGATTAGAGTGACAGATAACCAGCCTGGAGGTTCTGGGCGCCTCAAGACCTTCTTATGGGACCAGTGTATCAGGCACACCTCTGAGCATTCGCTACCAGGATGCTGGAACAAAGAAGTCAGATTTGCTCTACCACTGCTTCTCAAGCCAGATGCTAGCGTTGGTAGGTCTCCAGCCAGACCAACAGTGAAGCTGTCGCTCTCACGATCCTACCAAGGTGAGGTACTACAATATAGATCATCTGTATCTATATTCTAGACACAGCTTTAGCAGCAAGCTATGACCCGTCACTGAATAGCAGAAGAAAGCAAGAAAAATCCACATCAAGCTAACCCAACTCCACATTTGCCCTTAGGCCCATTGTCTTGCTTGACAATTCATTCTTTGTAATACAAAGCTTCTATCTACAATCATTTCTGGCAAGGAATCATTCTGAATCCATCTTTAGGATGACTGCCATGTTTAGCACTTAAATTCAGGCTCGGTGTTATTACCCATAATATCATCAGCAATGTGAAATATGCTAAAACTGTTTGGTTTTGGGTTTGCTTCCCCGAAAGTAAGAAGAGAAGAAACAGAGATCATTTTCCTCAGCAGGTGGTTTACATGAAATTGAATCTAAACCTTTCTACTAAAGGCAACGTGTGGTCCAGCAGCACCCGCACTGCCTGAGAACTTGCTGAAATGAAGAATCGGAACCCACCAACCAACTAAATCAGAATGTGGATTTTCGCAAGATCCCAGGTGACTGGTGTGTACATTCCAGTAAGGTCCAATGGTCCCACCAACCAACTAAATCAGAATGTGGATTTTCGCAAGATCCCAGGTGACTGGTGTGTACATTTCAGTAAGGTCCAATGGTCCAGGGGATTACTAAGTGATGGTCTTTTCTGTTTGAGTGCCATACCGGTGCCATCAGTGCCAAATTACAGAAAAGACATTTGATCAGAAATGATGGCAGGATGATGCCTACAAGAGTCAAATTAAACTTCTAAAAAAGCTTATTGTTTTCTTGGAAGTCTTTGTTTTAGGCCGGTACATTTTATAAGCAAATCTACCCTCTTTCCAAATACTTTGGCTGAAATCTGTTAGTAAAAATATGATGTGGAACAAAAATAGTACAATCGCTGTTTCTCATTATCCCATTTTGATTCTTGAACCAAGATCAGTCACTTTCTAAAAGTACTCTGCAAGCATAAAATATATTTTCTGTTAATTCCTTTAAATATCTGTTTTACAAAAAAACTCCTTTTTAGATTCTATTTCTCCCTCCTCCTTTTCGTTACAGATTCAACCATAATTTCTCCGGTTTTTCTCCCTATTCAATTTCACCACAGGGTCCACAATCCAAACCCCATGGTTTTGAACTTGACGTATTCCATATGCTTCTCACACAACCCCAGGGAATGTTTCCAAGCACCCATCTGGATACAGTTTAGACCAGGGCAGAAATAACTCACAGGCCTTGCCATAAAGCCCTTCTCATTATCCTCTACATAAAGAGGAACATCTTGCATTCTACAAAATTTGTTTTACAAAGAAAACTCAAGCAAGTAACACAAAATAACCAAAATTAACTTCTTATGGATGAGAAAGGAAAAGGCTGAGTCGTTAAGATTTGCCTATATGATAACTGGGATTTAGTGAAATGGATGAACCAGCATTTTGTGTTTATCTCCTATCTTCTAGAAAGAGCTCAGCATCGCCCTTCTTATTTAACTGTGACATGCCACACAAGGTATTTTAGAAAAGGCAGAGTGAGATCACTTAACATGTGCTGAGCATCTGGTATGCATCAGCCTTGTGCTACACATTTGACATTTGACATCTTTAACGGTGGCCCTGTAGATGGAATGCATCTCTTTAGGTTTAAATAAATAACTTCTTGGCCTGAATTTATTAGTAACTCATCAAGAAATGGGATGTCTATCTTAAACATTCCCTTACCTGGCCCATTCCTGGCACCCACGGAATGTCAGATTAGACAGTAATGTGAGTATGGTGGAGACTAAAAGGAAAAAGACCCAAAAAGAAGCCCATTCATTTGGCAGCTATGAGGCCTCGTAAGCCATGGGAAGGACTTTGGGCTTTATCACAAGAACAATAATCGTGTTTTATTCATCATTGTATATAAAGCATTGGGCATGGGAGTAACATGTGCTAACTATGTGAGCACACAGTAGGAGCTTACACATATTTGTTGAAGAAAGGAAGACATATGTAGCAGGTAAAAATTAGAGAGAGAGATCCCCCCCCCCCCAACAAAGAACTTTGAGCTTTTAGCAAAGACAAAAACAAACAAAAACTTCTTTCCCATGTGGCAGCTTAACCTTGCTTTGCCTTTCAGGCACTCAGCGGGTGTCTTTGTTTTAACACAATGCCACTTGTTCCCTGAAGAGCACTGTCTGATTGATGGACTGAAAGAAAGCCACTTCAGATGTCTGAACATGGCCCACAAGTGGGACTGTTCTTTCATTTAAATCCTTTCTTAGTGCGCAGTACGGCTCCTCGAGGACAAGGGACAAGCCTTTTGAATAAACAGGCCGGTGTCCTCAGAACAATCCTCTGCTCTCTACGCGAAATCGTTCTATTCTCTTCAAAAATGGAATTAGCAATCCCAAACGATGCCCAATAATGTGGAATACGATATAACAAATAACTTTGCATTTAAAGCGGCAATGTAAACGCCGAAGTCTTTTCGCTCGGTGTTTGTTAAGTGGTGTTTGTCTACCACTGCTTTGGCATGTCACAGGTACATATCTACTGACGGATGAAAAAGTCTCATGTCTCTTACCATGTGCTTTTCACTCTCTACTTCTAGGAAAAGCACATTATTGCTATTGAATGTAATCTAAGACCACTCTGAATGTGGCAGGATCCTACTATTAATTCCATATCCATAGTTTAATGAGGAACATGCCAGTGATTTTACAAACCAACCACTAAGTTCCTAAAAACTTCCAAAATTATTCTTCTGGATGGAGTAGAAGGGTAAGGTGGATTGGGGTAGGGACATGGTATACGGGGTAAGGAAGGCTCGATTGTGATGGGGATTCCTGCTGGAAGAAAGAAGGTTAGTACTTCTCTGGAAGATTCTAAATGTGTCTGATTCAGAAAAAGATACAGTTACTGTTCTCTGAAAATAAACACTCCACAAATTAATGCACTAAGAGTTTAGGCATATCTTTCTCATAATGTTAGGCAGCGTTCTAGAACCATTCTCAAGAATTTTAATACCATTTATAACCCAAACTATGACTAAACAGAGGAAATTTGGAAACAGTCTCCTTAAAGTTCCCACCATGTTCTCTAACAGTTGCTTGGACACATGCTATTAGTTGTCCATTCTATTAGTAACCATGCTTCCTTCCTGCAGATTTATTCACAATGAAACAATACACCATAAAAAAAAAAGGGATTTACATAAAAGACAGCTGGAGCCGGTTGCCAGGGGAACTGACAATGTTCCAGACACATTCCACGTTAGAGGGATAAACTTCCGGGTAGCCAGGGCTGTTGAAGATGCCTTCAGCCATGTGGAAGGTTCCACCACAAGCTGGAAGAAAAGAGAAACAAAGTGAGTGCCAGAGTGAAGGTCGAATATAAGATACCATAAGGGCAAGGAGAAATAACTCTACAGGAGCTGTTAGCAGGATCAAAGGATATCTTATTTCCATTTCCAATTAAAAAACAATCCATGTCATATACAATAAGGAAAAGATTATGAAGACTGAAAATAAGCCACAGGATATGGTATATCAGAGGGAATCTCTGTCGTTTCTCTTCTCAAAGCCATTTCTCGCTGCAAACTATAACTTCATGTAATAAAAGACTTATTTTAACTCCACAACCACTCACTGTTTCTGGCCTGGATGATTTTCAACACCGGCCCTGAAAAGAAGGCAATGTTCTAGCTTTTGTCTCTCAAGAGCACGCGCGCGCGCGCACACACACACACACACACACACACACACACACATCTTCTAGGTGTTTTGTGCTTTTAACTGCCAATAACCGGGAAGCTGGCAGCTGACAAACAGCACACCCCTGGCCGACAGACCCAGTACCGGTGACTCCTCCCTCCCCTCCTCCCACCATGCCACCATCCATCCTGCCACCAGTGACAATACCCAGACCTGCCTGAGCCCAGCTGCGAGGCCAGGGAGACTGGAGAACAGCAGCTGTCCATTCAGAAGAGATGCCGACGGACACTGCCAGTCAGGGGCTGGCTTAACAGACATGTCACGAAGGAGCGAGCACGCTGGCCATTCCGACATCATCCCAACCCCTCCTCCCCACTCCCAGAGCTCACTATTAGCATGAGCCGCAAGAGCCAAGGTAAGAAGTACCCCGAGTGTCCGCCAGTGGATGAGTGGATAAAGAGGACGCCACAAGGAGTTTACTACTGTTAGAATTTACAAGGAGGTTAACCTCAGCTGGAAGACGGAGAGGTTCGTCCCAGAGGTAGGCTCAGGGAAATGGCTCCCAGTGTCGAAGATACGGCAGCCCCAAATAGCAAACTGAGGCTTTCTATCACATTCCTCTTAACCCAGTAAAGCCATCTGCTGACTCCTCTTACCTGATGATGACGCGGCGTATGTAGCATGGAAACCCTCGGAATTCACTCTAGAATCTGAGACAAACCTCAGCGTCAGAGCGTTGCTAAAGGAAGTGATGGGATGCGGCATGGAGGCACCACAGTAGCGGCCTGGATAGGAAAAGGACAAAAAGAATGAGCGATCACGTGGCACATGGCACAGACTGTCATTTCTAGTAAACGTGCATTTATTAGAACCACAGGAGATGGAAGCAAAAAGAAGAAATCAGTATTTGGAGAATTTAAGTCAGGGTTGGTGTTTGGGACAGTGCCTGAGACTTAAATATAAACTGTAAAGACAAGCATAGGCGATATCATTTATAAACATTGAAGAATATCAGGGGGAGGTAAGAAAGATGTAGGCAACCTGGGTCCAAGCGGAACGAATGCTAAAATCTCTAGCCAGTTATGGACCCGCACAAGTAAATGCACTAATGCTTAAAAGCAAAGCGTTAGAGCCAAAAAAATAAATGTGTGGATGCCGGAGCCAGAATACACGGATTCAACGCCTAGCACTGCCATTTGCTAGAGGCGCGACCTGAGATAAGTCACTGACGTTCTCTGTGCCTCAGTTTCCCCACTGGAGAAAAGAGACTATCAATAATAATGAAACCTCTATCATCAGGGTATGAGGATTGACCAAGTTGCTATTTATAAAGTTCTTAGAATAGCACTCAGCACAAGTGAAGTGCTATGTAAGTGCCTGTTAAATAATATCCCTTCATCCTTGGTCAAACGCTCACAGATAAACATCGCAAGCAATGCAATCAGGACCGCATAGAGCAGAGAGGAATCGATTGCCCACTACTGTCCCAGGCTCTGCTCTGGGCCCTGGAAATAGAGCAACTAGCAAAACAAAGTCCCTCCTCTGATGGAGTTTGTCTTCTAGTGCAGGATAAGAAACTTGTATGCCAAAGCTCAAAGATGACTACCTCATGGAGAAAGTTTAAATAACCTGAGATGATTTTACTTGAAGATATTTCAGAAACTAGATAGCAGCATTCTTTAATTTCACCGGGATGTCCTGCAATCAGAATTCCCATGTGTGTGTTTGTTGCTATATTTTTTGCTTTGTTTATTTAGTTATTTCTTCCTTCCTTCCTTCTTTCCTCCCTCCCTCCCTTCCTTCCTTCCTTCCTTCCCTTCTTCCTTCCTTCTCTCCTCCCTTCCCTCCTCCTTCCTTCCCTCCTTCCTTCTTTCCTTCCCTTCTTCCTCCCTTCACTCCTTCCTTCCTTCCTTCCTTCCTTCCTTCCTTCCTTCCCCCATTGTTTCTACTGAGGACAAAACCAGAAGGACCATGCTCAATTCGAATATAAGAACTGGTCATATACTAACAAGAAATTTCTCACGGAATGCTATCTAATGCCAGGGCGGACTGAATTTCATTGCTCTCTAACGCAGTTGCAACTTTTAAATTAAAAGAAAAATACATAAACTGTTCATGTCCTTGAGTGTGAACAAGCTGTGTTTCTTGAGCCCCACCTTCACTCTTGCTATCCTACTCTCTAACTCTCTTTACTTGGCTTATATTGCTCTTCCTATCTGTTGGAACCATTCCAACCTCCAATAACAGCATATACGTAGGTAAATATATAAATACGACCCAGCCAGGGCCACAGACGAGTGCGCGAGCGCTGCGGTACCTCGGAGGGGTGCGTCATCATAATTGCCATCCAAAATCTCTAAAAAGTCTTGTGTACACATTGCAGTGCTTTCAAGTCCAAAGTGGCTGAAGGAGAGGGTGATGTGATTGACTGCAAGAGAAGGAGAGAGGACTAAGAGAGCCCTGGCAAACAAAACGTACAGGGAGCGAGGTTTATCCTTTGATCAATTCCTTTGCAGGTTCTCCAGCAGGGAAGCGACGCATTTGGCTCCTCTGAAGAGCGACAGAATCAATGTTTTTTGAAAGTGCTTCCAGAATCTGAAATGCTGATGGTGGTAAATAAGAGGTCCCTGGGGTATGTTCATTCCACGGAGACCACGCGGAGTGCTTGTCGGAATATACGGTCTTTACACTTTTTGCATCAGCCATTGCTGGCTGACTAGTTTGCTGACTTGTAAATGAGATGCTCCTACCCCCCTGGCATACACAGCCTAGCTCTCTTAGTTTTACCTGAAGCCCAGAGCCAGGACCCTAGAGGTTTGGAGTCATTTATAAAGAAAGCTTTGAATTACTTGCAAAACAGCAAGTGCCTGGGTGTGTTTTTTCTTTTGCTATTCATCCAGGGTCCCTAATCTTCAGAATAGGATTTTTTCCTATTAATGTCTTTGAACCAGTGAGATCTTTCACCTAAATGCTTTACAACTCATTAGAAATTATCCTTACATGCAAAACCTCTCAGCTCAAGGCAGGGGGCTCCTTATCGAAGGCTTAGTTTCTGGCCAGCTGGCAACTTTCTTTGGCTAAGGATTACTTCGCCAAGACCCCAATCATATGCATGGTAATAAACATATTCTTTTGTTACCTCTTAACATCCCTAGTTAGAAAATATTGAAGTGTTAGAAAATATTGAAGTCAAACTTATCATTTTTTAGATTAGCTAATGGGGCCTCGCTGGCTTAAGTGGATTTGCTTATTGTCACAAAAGTGATTAATCATAAAGCAGAGTAAAGAACTTAATGCCTTTCCTCCATTATGGCTGAAATCATAAATTTTTCCCGAAAACCTCAAGGAAGGGCAGGGCCCCTCTGAAACATGCATGATGGCCCCGGGATCACCCTCTTTGCAATCATTTTGCTTTGAGTCCTGAGAGGTCTCCTCCTTTTCTCTGTCTGTAAAGTGTGGACAGTAATTCTTATCACCAGGTTGTTACCAGGTCAAAAAATATGATTCTAGAATTCTAAAAAGAAAATTATGTAAACACTCACTTAGTGTTTCTTCCAGGCCGTGTGCTAGGATTTTTTGTAATACATGCATTGCACGAGAGGCCGGGTTTTATAATCAGCTTCCACTTTGATCGAAGGTCGATATGCTTATGGCATCACATTCCCAAACTATGAGTTATTAATTTTTCAGTTTGTGGTTCTTATTAATCATTTAGTCATTTGGCAACTGTCCCGAATATCTACCACACTCAAGGCACATGTGTCAAAAACTATTTATCGGTTATTTTTGCTTATCCCCAATTTCACGTGCCTGTCAATACAGCAAGGTTACAGGTTTTTTTTTTTTTCTTTTTCCTCTGTTAGGCCTTGAAACTTAAATTTTTTTTTTTTACTTAAGAATAAACAGTCAAAATTACTTTCCTATCAGATTAGGAAGTGCTCGTTCTTGTGCACATCAGGAATGGGGACTTCCAAAAAAAGAAGAGGAAGGCCATCAATTGTTACCATTGAGGAGACGGGAACATTAGTCATAGATGGACTTTCCCACAGACACCATCCATCCTGGATTCTTTTCCTTTTTTCTTTTTTGTTACTTACATGGAGGCTGAGCTTGAATTCTCCAGCTGCAGTTCTGATTGTGTGGATACTTGGCAGGGAACAACGGAGAGGATATAGTATCAGAAGAGTCGGTAAGGATGTAGCCCCCACAGGCTGAGGAACACAAACACACACACACACGCACGTCAAATACTTTTGATTTCTACTGACCGCACAAAACAATTATTTGATGAGTAAAAACACAAATGATGTTTTCCTATTTCTGAAACACATGCCCAGGAAGTACTCTGCCAAGGAAGCTGCACATAAACCATGAGAAAATGGAAATGCACCATACATTTATAACAATATTCTTCAATTACAGGAAGTGGGGAGGGGCAGAGGACAAAAGATGAAGTGGCTATGAACTGCTTGAGCCACTGAAACAAAACTCTAGTATGGGTCCACTTACTCTGCCCGCTCATAAATTAGAGGTATAGGGATAATCTGTTTTTGAGCAACTTTATTTATTTATTGTTTGGAAAATAAATAGTCAATTGAACAAGAGTGCATAGGATGGCTGTGTGTTATCGGAGAAACGCAAAACTCTGTGGCGGTGCAGACAGGAGAGTCTGGCCAGCTGGGGAGCGTAAGGGGTGTCTCCCGGAGGAGAGTGGCTGGAGGAGGAAGTGGGGCTGAGGAAGAATAGTCCAGCAAGAGACACAGAGAAGGGTCAGGCCTGCGACTGTGCAGACTTGGCTAAAGTATGGGGCTCCTGAAGGGTGTTGGGAAAAAAAAAAAAAAAGACTGGGGAAGGTTCCAGGACCCTTGGGTAACATCTAGAGGAATTTGGGGCTCCATTCTCCATGCGATGAAGAGCCAGGACAGATTCACGGAGCACACAAGGGCATGGCTGGAGTGGGGCTTTTGGGAGCTGACTTTGGACGAAGATGGGGAAAGGGTGGGTGAGCGGGAGGAGGCTTTGTAATAATCCAGAAGAGACCTCCTGGGGACATTGTTTACTATGAAGCAAACCATAAGTAATTAATTAAATGAAAAATGAAATGCATTAAGAAACTATTCTTTTCTTTGCAGAGTGGCTGATTCATGCACTCTGTCTTGCTCCCAAGTCTACAATGCATCTTTGAGAGACCCCGACCCAGAAAACATCCCTAGCCAGGGCTCTTTGCTGTAGGATACAGGCAAGCTCCAAATAGACCAATGACTAAACAGACCACCCGTATTTGAAATGACAAGGACCATCTGAGTAAAAGTCAGAGGCAAACTGAAGCTGGCCAACAACTCCTTCCACCTTGGGCTCTATCCCTGACATGGGAATAAAGGATTCATCTCCAGGAACGGCCAGATGAAAGGCAACGGTGAAAAAGTCTAGAAGGATGAACTGAGAAGTGGTGAGTTAAGAACAAAAAGTGGAAAACAACACCGATTCCTCAGGTGGACAAGAGCAGGATTCAGGGCACCACTACCTCAAGGGTTAGTTACCACCAGACTCTACATTGCACGCAAGCCTTGTGATTTATAATTGTCCCAGCAGAAAATCCTGGACAGATGCCAGATAATTTATCTACTCATGGAGATATGGAGAAACACTTTGTTACAGTGACCCTAGTATTAAAAATGCTCTGAAATATCATTCTGAAGGCTCGTTTGAGAGACACACAGATCCAAAGGAAGTCGGCGTCACCTGTCAGACGATCGTAAACTTAAAGGATCAACAGGTGGAATAATTGCAAATCGTAGTTCCTTTGCTCTATTTAAATTGTTGCCTGTTAAGTAGAAAGCTGGGACCGATTTCTGAGCACTGGCCTCCTTTTTTTGCGGCACCAGGAAGGGCACTCCAGAACAGACAGCAGGTACCTCAGGGACACACACAGAGACACGCGGCACTTGCCTTGGCTGAAGTGAGCTCTGAATCCCCTGCTCTGTCTGGAAGGGCCAGACTGAAATCGCAACAAGAGGCTGTTTCCTGTAGAAACGATGGGGTTAGCCAGCGGCTGTCTTCCACACGTTCTGGCAAGGCGGGCAGTCGTGGGGCTTACGCCGTCGTATGCCTACAAATTAAGACAACAGGGTTAATAGTTCAGAACTTCAGATTTACATCTATGGGGCCCATGGTCCATGGGCTATGTACACATTGGTGAGCTGGTGGAAAGCAATACATTCACCGGATCTAGTGCTTTATGTTATTGTCTCGTCAAAGAGCCCATGGGAGTGTCTGAATCATTGGTTATGTCTAGGGAACTTATATGGATTCCAGTGGGAGTTCCTCTGTCGGAGCCCACAATTACATCCCTGGATATTTTACTTTCACAGCCCTCCTTCCCCCCCTGACCTTGGCACATCACATCAAGTGCCATGCCCACAACATGTACTGAAATGTACATGAACAAATAGATGAGGAAGAAGGAGGAGTAACCATTTGTTTTCAGAAACCCAACCTTTGCCGGAACTTTTTGCTTTCCATAGGATAGTGGTCAAGAAGGAAGAATATTGGCAGAGTTCTTTCAAATGATACAGTGAGTGAGCCTAACTCAGAAAATTATCTAGTTAATAAAAAAAAAAAGGTACTAGGTTCTATGTCTGCCCAGGGCTATGTTGGGACTTAGCTGACCCTCCAGACGTACTGATGGAATAGAGTGGACATTACATGTACCCAAATCACTGTATGGGTTTGTGAAATTGAAGCTTGGTTAATTTCCTCGGAACTCGGTGTGTCTGGTGTGCAGTTTTTAACACAGTTATGTATAAATGGGGGAAGTGAATTCCTTTTCTTTGGATGATAACAAGAATGGCAACCATTCATTTAGTGCTCACCCTCTGCCAGCAACTGGTTCAGACCTTCATGCACACTATCCATTTCCTTTTCCCCAATTGTCCTCCATTTTTAAGAAGACAATTGCTACACAGAGACAAAATTGTGTGGCCGACTTCCACAATTCCTAAGAGGGAGCAGCTCATGTTAAACCAGACAACTTGATTCTAAAATTCAGAATTGAAACTCTCATATTGTCTAATGCAAGATACCAATTAAGCAGGATAGGATCAACTGTCAACTACCAGAGTGGGATTAAAACATGAAGTTAGGATACAGCTGTTTCACCAAAGATAAACTGTCATTTATATTTCATAAGAAACACTTGGGGAAAAAAATAGAAAGCTCGGGGATTTGATGCAAAGAAAGTTCACACAAATTATTTTAAAATATCTAGTGAGGATTATAATCACTGTTCTCTCTAGCACATAAGTATGAGTGGGAGGCAATTCTCAGTTTAGTTCATCATAAGCACATGAATCAAACATCAATAAGATGTTTAACTCTCTACTGAGGGGCTAAAACTTTTACAATACTGAACTTTAAATAAATGTGGTTCTAGAACACCATTTCCTTCTTTTTTCTTTTTCATTGCTTTATTTAATGTTCGTATTTTATTTTTTTTATTTTTTTTTTTTTAATTTTTTTTTTCAACGTTTATTTATTTTTGGGACAGAGAGAGACAGAGCATGAACGGGGGAGGGGCAGAGAGAGAGGGAGACACAGAATCGGAAACAGGCTCCAGGCTCTGAGCCATCGGCCCAGAGCCTGATGCGGGGCTCGAACTCACGGACCGCGAGATCGTGACCTGGCTGAAGTCGGACGCTCAACCGACTGCGCCACCCAGGCGCCCCTAATGTTCGTATTTTAAATCCACAGGTCCAATAAATAAAACCTTAAAACTGATTTTTATTTAACATTTTTTAAAAAAAAATTTTTTAATGTTTATTTATTTCTGAGACAGAGGGAGACAGAGCATGAGTGGGGGAGGGGCAGAAAGAGAGGGAGACATAGAATCAGAAGCAGGCACCAGGCTCTGAGATGTCAGCACAGAGCCCAATGCGGGGCTCGAACTCACAAACCGTGAGATTATGACCTGAGCCAAAGTCAGCCACTCAACAGACTGAACCACCCAGGCGCCCCGGCCTCTATTTAACATTTAAAGATTGATTACAAACTCAGTTACGTTTTCTTAACCAAGTCAAATTATAGTTTTCAATCTAGTACGACTGCTTCTATTGAACATGTTGAACACCATCAATAATAGTCAAAACAATGTATAAATCAAGGGGCGCCTGCGTGGCTCAGTTGGTTAAGCATTCAACTTTGGCTCAGGTCGTGATCTCATGGTTTATGGGTTTGAGCCCACATTGGGCTCTGTGCTGACAGCTCGGAGCCTGGAGCCGGCTTTGGATTCTGTGTCTCCCTCTCTCTCTGTCCCTTTCCCCACTCACGCTCTCTTTCCTTGAGTAAAAATTTATTTTACTCAAAAATAAATAAGAACTTAAAAAAAAACAGTGTATAAATCAAGATTACAAAACCTCGTTACTATATTTATACTTCAACCTACTCTCAAATGTTACCACCATTGTTTTAATCCAAGACTTTATTTTTGGTATACTTGGCTTTATACTTTCCTAAGGTGATACAGCTATAACATCCTTAGAGTTCAGTAATGTTAATACTATCTTGCTTTAAAGAATACCTTCCTAGAACGCCTTGGGAGTCTAGAGAATATGCCAATTGACTCTTGGTCAAGACTATCCACACGAGACTATTTGCTTCTCTTGGGGTGATGTGTTTGTTTAGCACAGCATTTCTTATACTTCAGCAGAACACTGGGGTTCTGTGAGGTATACAGACTCCCCCACCAAAAAAATACCACCAACAAAAACAACACATACACTAAGAGGATTTTTACAAGTCCATACACTCACAAAGGCAAGACTCTTTTAGTCTCCTTTATTTCTCCCCAAACTCAGAGGCCTAGTGAGTAGGTAGGTATTGTTCCTTCTTTTCTAAATGGCTGCAATCCTCTTAAGGCAAAAAAGTAAGGTAGAAATTTAGGGCTAAATGGTTCAGAAAGTCATAAGAATGAGCCACTTCCCAGGGGATCCTTTGAATGGGCACATCTTCCAGGATGTCTATGTGTTTCTCAGACCTCCCTCCCCCAGAGACCCTGGAATCAAAGGGCCTTGGTTGTAGTTCATACGGCTGGAGCATTGCTTTTCAGGAAGTGGATCTGAGGTAGAAGGTTTCCAGATGTCCCTGAATCAAAATTATATACCACTGAAACACTACATTTGATTAGCACGTTGTAATTTTATAAGGACCATCAGAAACATCCTAATCTAGTCCTCAACACCATGTGATTTTTTTGTTTGCATGAAGAAAATGAGACTTAGTGTGCTAGCTATTAAAGTATTGCCTCATCCAGTGTAAGCTAGTGACTAATCCGAGTTCATACACACAGTGAGTAGAGTCAGGAACTTACGTCCCCTGTCTCCAAATTCTAAATTATATCTTGTCACTTCTCTTTAAAATGCTGGCGATAGTTATTAAGATATATATATCCAGTTGTTGCTTTATGAAAGTGCAAGACCTCAGATTAACAAGGAAACAACTGATTTTTTAAATAGTTTAGAATAACAATTCTTTTATTTTAGATGGTTCCTAACTCTTGTAATGCCAAATAAATTTAACTTTTTTTTTTTGAGAGGGAGAGAGAAAGGGAGAGTGGGGGAGAGGGGCAGAGAGAGAGGGAGGGAGAATCTTAATCGGGGCTCCATGCTCAGCGCAGAGTCTGACGTGGCGCTTGACCTGACAACCATGAGATCGTGACTTGAACCGAAATCAAGAGTCAGATGCTTAACCGACTGAGCCGCCGAGGCATCCCCAAATCAATTTAACTTTTAATTTATAAAATTATAAGAAAAAAACTGCAAGGAAGAAAATATGAGAAACCTTGATCCCATTTATTTAAAATTCTAAAGTCATGGAAATTATCAATATGCATTTCCCCTTACTTCCATTTAGTTCCCAAGGCAGACCTAGCAAATTATATTACTATTGGAGACACACATAACAGTCACATAACTTACAGATATATAATTCTTATTTAAGTCTACTGCCAAGAGTTTGCTAGGCCTGAGAATTGGTTTTCTGATCTGTTGCTCAAGTGGTAAAAGTCAGAGAAATATACCACCCGCACCCCCTCCCCGCCCCCTGCAAAACCGGTACATTTCCATTAACTCATTTCTAGATGACATTAGTAAAATTTTGAAGTTGAATCCACAAAAGAAAAAGTAGCCATACCCCTGAAAGCTCCAACTACTGGGACTCTAAAAACAAAGGCATATCTGGTTGAGGGATAACCTAATTTCTACAAGAAGTTAATCGGTCCCTTCACAAAGTACCCAGAGTTTTGTCAAATTTCCGGATACCAACACACACATTCAAAATGCCTAAACTTATATTTATCACATGAAGATAGGAGACTAAGAGAGTAGACTTGGGCACATAACAGACAGTAAATATTTGATGTATGGATGAGTGCATGAATTACATAGGTAAGAGTATATGGCCTCTAAGAACAGAGGACTAAGAATGAGGGAAAGTCCAGAGTTAGGAAATAGCTGTCCTCCCTCTCATGGATTGGAATGTATAAATGCATAGCAGGCATGACAGTGAGTAAAAGAGGCTATTCACAGTGGGAAAGAGGTCAATTGGGGCTGCTTTCTGGGCAGGCTTTTTACATTTTGGCCCCAATGGGCAATGGAGGAGGGTCTAATCACAGGACATGGCTTATGCCACACACACAACTGCTCAGTGCCCTTCTCACAGGCAATGCCAATCTTTTGCCAGCACTGCAAGAGAACACGGAAGGCGGAAGGTGGGCAGAGGACATCAGGCCTGTCCCCAAAGCCCAGAGTATTCAGGACACATGACATTATGGCGCTCTTGGGAACCCTCCGCACTCTAAGCTCTAACCAGAAGTTAGAACTGAGCCAAACATTTTAATACTTGATGCTTTAATATCTTGAGGAGATCTGAGAAACCTTTTTTTTTTTTTTTTTTTTTTTTCAGAGTTAACACGTGTCGGCTCCGGCATAAAGTGACATTGGGGTGGGGAGCCATTCAGGTACAAGACTAACAGTCCTTTGTGATGACATTTATAGAGGCCTGGGTTAGGGTCCTAAGCACTGGTAATTTGAGAAAAGAGAGGGAACTTCTGCCATCCCATACACTTACTGATGATAGAAATAAGTGTAACTGACATGAGTGTAAAGCTCGGACTGTTCACCAGAATTAAATGAGTACAAAGATACAAAGCCCTCACAACACTTCCTGGCACACAGTACGTACTTGAGAGATATAAGCCTCTATTTGTAAAGGGAGACAAAGAGAAGGATAAATTGCTCTGTATGAAACGAACAAAAGTAGGAAGCTATTGCAGCAAAACCAAAAAGAGGTCTGAGAGAAGGGGTTTGTCCAGCAACACGGATGAGACTAGAGCATAACCCATGGATATTTCCAGCTGGGACTGTTGGGGCGGGGTGGCAGGGAGCGGGGCGGTAGGGGCAATTCTGACCTGGCTCCCAGTGACTCATGTCCCCGTGTAATCACCCCAACCCACCCTGCCCAGGAGTACGGGCTGCACCTAATGACTTACTTCTTCCAATGAAGAGATGAGAGCCATGGTGATGGGATGTCACTTCCATGACTAGGTTACAAAAGAGGGACTGTTCCATCTCGTCAGCCCTTTCTCTTGCACTCTGCACTGCCTGCTTTGATGAGTCTAGCTGCTGTGCTATGAGATACCTGCAGAGAGGCCCTCCTGGAGAGGAGACGAGGGAGGCCTCCAGCCCATTTTCTGCGGGGAACTGAATCCTGCTGCCGACTATGTGAGCCAGCTAGGAAAGGGCCAGGTACCCAGCACCCTCGTTCTTGGCTCACAGAAACGTTCAATGTTGTTGTTTTAAGGCATTGGGGTTTGGGGATATTTGTTATGCAGCAATCGATAACTAATGCAGGAGGTGTGAAATGAGGGACTGAGAGAGAAATGAACAATGGAGTCTTAAGGATCACTTTTGAACTCAACTGCTATGTTGCTATTTGCAGTAAACACCTGCCAGTGCTCCAAATAGTTAAAGTCTATTACACAAAGGAGACTCAAGATCGTGGTATTTTGGAGAAATTAAAAACAAAGTGTAAATTCCAATATTCTCTTAAGGGGGATGGAGAAATGGAATGGCCACAAGAAGCAAGAGACAGTGGGCTTAAAATGTGAACCGCGACAAGAAATAGCCATCTGGTTGACCTCCTTCCTTCTCTCTTCACTTCTCCTCTCTCCTCATTTCTCTACATAGAAATCCCTGAAAATATCAGGGGAGAATAATGAGTTTCCTAGACCCCTGAGTCTCCTTTTCCTCACCTGGAGTGATCAACCACTGAACACTACTGAGGGAGCAAACAATACTCATGAACTTAGTGACATGGAGGTCGCTGGAGGTCTAATGAGTTGTTTGGACATAATTATGGACAGACACTAACTGAGTGGACTGAGCTGTGTGTGCAAAGGGGAGAAACAGAGGACTAAGTGTTGACACCTTCACTTCTCTTTTAACAGTTGGCTCCTCTAGGGATGGAGGAAGGAGCCATGAGGTAATATGTGCTGCCTGGCACAGGAGAAGTACTCAGTGAATCCAGTGATCCTGTTTTCTTTCTTTGTTTCTTCCTTAGTTCTTTGGAAAATACGGCTATCACAAACTGTTCGGGAATTTGTGATAGGATCCATTAATGTACCAGCTGACCTGGAGATAACAAAGTACCTGACCTCTTTGAGGAAAGGCAATGATTTCAAATATGGGTTCCTCCCCAAACACCTTCCCTACAAAACCTTCCCAGCTCCACAACACAGCTTCATAAATACTCCACAAGTGGATCCTCAATGGATGTCCGTATCCATGGTTAGTTCAAACCACACTGTTCATATCCCTTCTGTTGCATGGCCTTTGCTGGCAGGCTATGCACAGGCTCCAGCCTGTCTGACATTTTCCATCAGATCAACTAAAGCCCAGGGGCAAGCACACTGACCTTCAATTAAAAACACCCGGGAAACACAGGGACCTTATGGTCAGAACACCTGGAAGCATTCTTTTCTTAGGTCCTAACACTTGAGTCCTGGGTCCACCGAGGGTATTTGTTTTCTTGCCAAGGCACTTCAGAAGCCGCTGGTTATCTTTCCATCATCTCACAAATGGGGGTGGAGAATCCCTCCCTCTGTCTCATCATTGTAAAGATCAAGTCAGACAATGTATTGGAAGTGTCGTGGAAAGAATATAGTATGAATGTGAAGGTAAGTTTCTCCCATTCATTATGGGAATCCTCACGCATATATTTCCAGTAGGATTTGGCAATGCAGAGTAAATGTAAAAGCTAGCACTTCCACGTCAATATGTCTAACCTAGGGAAACTCTTGCATGATTGCATTCGGAAATATGTCCAAGAACGTCCATTGCTATAAGAGTTGCAACAGCTGAATATTGGAAGCAATTTGCACATGCATTCACAGTGGAATGGGCATGCGACTCGTGGTATACTCATGAAATGGAGTATTGTACGATGGCAAAAAGAATGCATTAGGGGCGCCCGGGTGGCTCAGTCGGTTAAGTGTCCGACTTCAACTCAGGTCACGATCTCGTGGTCCGTGAGTTCGAGCCCCGCGTCGGGCTCTGGGCTGATGGCTCAGAGCCTGGAGCCTGCTTCCAGTTCTGTGTCTCCCTCTCTCTCTGCCCCTCCCCTGCTCGTGCTCTGTCTCTCTCTGTCTCAAAAATAAATAAACGTTAAAAAAAATTTTTAAAAAAAGAACGCATTAAATCTAAATGCATTACAGAGTAGACAAACGTTAAAAACAGAATGTTGAGCGAACAGAGCAAATAGAAGGGTATTGTATTTGCGGTATTCCTTGCTTAAAGTTTTAAAACTTGCAAAATAATATATGCTGTATATGAAAATTACAAAAAAATGAAAAAGTATAAAACAGCCATGGGCGCTGTAAACCCAAATTCTGATAAGCAGTTTCCTCTGTGATGAGAATAGGGAATAGTGTCAGTGCGGGTGACACAGGGGACTTCACTGTCTCTTTAGTAATTCCTTTATTTGGGGGGGAAAAAAAAAGAACTTGAAGCAAGTATGGGAAAATATTACAATTTGGCAAGTCTGGACAGTGAGATGACTTTGTTCTTTATACACTTCACATGTATTATATAGTCTATACTTTTTTATATTCTTAAAATATTTCATAATAGAGTGTTCACTAAAGAAAAGAGTGTTTAGATGAAGAAAGTAATAGGGAATGTCGAGTCAGATTCACATATAAATATGGTCTTCATAGCACTATGATAATAAAGAAGTAATCAAAATGGTCAATAATAAGCTAGCGGTTAAAGAAATTCTAGTATGTCTATATAATTGATTAAATAGCCAAGGATACTACTTTCGAGGAGAAACGTATTAAGTGTTAAGTGGGAAATGTAGGATACAAAATGATGTGTGGTATTAGCTTAACTATCTATGTGTACATGTGTGTAAGTGTGCATGTGTGTGTATGGATAGGTATGTAAGTGTAGGAAATAAGCCAAAATGTTTCAGGGTTTGTCCTTACATTGCAATATTATGGATGGCATTAATTTCTTTTGTTCTTCTTGCCTGTATTTTAGAAATTCAACATGAGGAGCACGTAAAACTTTTAAATACTGTATACATTTAAAATGTTTAAGTGTGCAGCCAGTCAGACATGTAAGGAAAGAAATCCATACAAAGACAAGAAAATATGTTACTCATATGACAGTGCCACAGTATCTAAGGCAGATGGCTATTAATGCCACTTAATCTGGTCTTTGCAGCCCGACAAGAATGTAGTTAAACAGATATGGGTTCTGTTTTAAGATCTCCGAGGCATTTGCTAGTTGGTTAATATCTCCAACTGTAGTGCAGACCTCTCTCTGAGCTCCAGGCTTATCTATCCAACTGCATTCCAGACACCACTGCTCGTGTGGCCCCACAAACCTTGAGCATCGATGTCTCAAACTGAAGTCATCTTTCCTCCCCTAATTTCTCCTTCACCCTCATTTCTTGCCTCCATAAATGCCCACAGCAGGTTATGCACTTGGTGAACATTTTCAGACCCCTCCCATATTTCCCGAATCCAATGGATCTATGTGTTTTGCCAATTCTCTCTCCGATGTATTTCCTGGACCCATGCCACCACTTTCCCACAGGGGCTCCTCTGGGTGTGGGACCTCGTCACCTCTCCCCTTGGTCATGGCGCCTGAACTTTTCCCTGCCTAAATATGTGTCCCCTTTAACTCAAGCTTCAAACAACTGCCACTGTGGGGCACTCTTCATAAAATGTAAAATCTGATTCAACAAGAAAGCTGAATACCCCAATGATATAAAATACTGCACTAAATAAAGACAAGTAATTACTGATGCTTCGCTTTGAGGGAAAGAACAGGTGTCTGACTCGGATGCCGTGCACAGCCCTGAGCCCCCAGCCCCCTCCCCACTGATCCAAATTCTGGCTGATGGAATGACTCATGATCACCTCACTGGAATAGTCAGCACGCACAGCCCGAAGCATATGACCCAGGGGGAAAAATGAACAGTAGCTTCCTCAGTAATGTTTGTATTTTCATCTCCAGAAACTGGAATCTATTCCCTCAGATCGAGTTGGAGAGGAGGAAGTGAGAAAATATTTCTACTGTATCTCTTATTTTCTTGTTTTACTAAGTTTCATCTTGCTCGAGGAGGAAATAAACCAACTAAATATGCGTGGGCTAAAACTATTACAAACTGGAGGACGAGGAAACTATTTTAATTCAAAAGCAAAAACACACGGTGTGTTTTATAATCCGCAAAGTATGACAGTGTTTGGTCTGAGCTCGAGTTGAGCTTTCCCTGAAAACAAATCACGAATGTATATGAATAGATATAAATGTATATGAATATGCTTTTATTGGCATTTTCTGCGACACTACTTTTTTTTTTCTGAACTCATTTGTGAATCTTCTGGAAGGTATTAAAATAACACATTTATGAAGTAATAAAATTCGCTGAGATGATATGGTGAAGAATGTGCGAAAACAAATTACATGTTTTAAGATTTTAAAAAATATTTTAAGATAAGGCTGGCCTTTATAACTAATGATGGTAGTCAGCAATGAACTATGGATTATGGATCCATTTCTGGGTACCTACGGTTCACAATTTTTGAAAAGATAAGACCTTTAACATGGTTTCAGTAGTAACAGAAGCAGTAGAAGGAAAATTGGGGGTAACAATTAACACTTATCTATACCAGACACTATGCTAAATGCTTTACCTTTTAAAAAATCCAATTTTTCTTACAATTCTACTTTACATTTGGTAAAGTTGAGGCTCAGAAAACAGAACTTGCTCACAGCCACATACTAAGTAGTATAGAGCCAGTAATGAATCCCGTCCGTTGGACATCTGATCAATTATCATGAAACCAACTGAAAAGATAAAATCAAGTTTTATCCATGACCTCCAAGAAAGATAATCATGGGAGCTCAGGAAATAGAATGGAAGTGTCTCGTTTATTTAGACCTGCAATAAAGCATTCCTACAGTGGCATTTTAGAATTTGGGGCCCCCATGGATTTCAGAACAGTTGGCACCTGTCATGGATTCCATCCCACTGAACATGCATGGGATTCCCAGCATGGCTTATACAGCACATTGTGTACCAAAGGGCACAGTGTCCAGGGCCAATACATAACCCTAAGATTTCTATCCCTGATTCCTAAACTCAGTTTTATTCTTTTTTTTCTTTTAATGTTTGTTTATTTTTGAGAGAGAACAGAGACAGAGAGAGACAGAGAGAGAGAGAGTGCGAGCACGAGCGGGGGAGGGGCAGAAAGAGAGGGAGACACAGAATCCAAAGCAGGCTCCAGGCACAGTGCCCAATATGGGGCTCGAACCCAAGAACCGGGAGATCATGACCTGAGCACTTAACCCACGCTTGACTGACTGAGCCACTCAGGCGCCCCTCAGTTTTATTCTTAGGTTCAGATCTAAATCCCCTTCTCGTCCTTCTCTGGTCTAAAAAGCCATAACCTGTCTGGTCTAGAAT
Source organism: Leopardus geoffroyi (assembly GCF_018350155.1). Lineage (NCBI taxonomy): Eukaryota > Metazoa > Chordata > Mammalia > Carnivora > Felidae > Leopardus > Leopardus geoffroyi. The sequence goes on from NC_059341.1 coordinate 15,685,268, forward strand.
GGCCTCTTCCCTCACCTGGGCCCCGGCTTACTTTGGTTTTCAACCCAGCCTTTATCTTTGACTTCATTTTTGACTCCTTGCAACACGTGTCTCCTGCTCTGGATCACCTTAAAGATTATCAGGGTGAAAGGATAAGATATCTGGGGTTCAGAAGAGACAGTTTGCATTGCAGGAAAAAGTCAATTTGGAGGATGGGAGTCCCTGAAAGATTTTCACGTGCTGCACATGGTGGTGTAGCTGCTAACAGAATTCCCATTTTGGAATGGGAACTGCTCCAAGATAGAGGAAATATTCAGTGATAGGGAGGGGAATCCCTTAGGAAAATATCCAAGTTGTTAAAGTCATAAGTGTATGTGAGGAAGGAAATGAAAATATTACTCATCATAGCAGCCTTTGGTGGGGGTGGGGGGGAGAGGGGGAGGAAGCATGGGGTTCCTCAGGCAGCGGTGTTTGCCAGCCAGGTGTCTCTGAGGTTAAATACCAGGTGACACTCACGGTGGCACATCTCACACATCAGGACTTCATCACCCCTATTCCTTCGTTCTACATTATTGCACTCGGTCCTCAATTTTTACAGATTCTAACCTCGAGCGATTTGTCATCGTTGCAAGCAGGGACTCAAAGATCCCCGGAAATGTCGATAGGCAAAGAAATCCAAGAAGCTCATTTTGTTTTCACAAATAAACAAGCATTTAGTGAGATTCTGAGCTGAAATGCAAACCGAACAAAACAAAGCCTGTGCCCACAGATTGAGAACTGTGGCTTCCGTTCAGTTAGTATTTGCTTTGGGGATGTGAATTGTTGGCACCGTTCTTGGTGACTAATTTGGCACTGGAAGGCCAGGTTATCAAAGGCAAGTCACAGAATAAAACATTTTCAAGAAATCCGTCAGAGGTAGTCCTCAAGTATCAGCTAGAAACAGAAATGAAACTTCCTGTGGGGAAAAGTGAGGGAGAAAGGGAAGACAGGGAGGCAGGGAGAGGCGGATTCTTGTCATGGATTTATTTGTAAAACAATAAATATTTAAAGAATCGCTTCCATCTTCTCTTTGAAGCACTGAGTTCTATTATTCCTGGGTCTGTTTTGGAACAGATCAATGTTTTAAAAGGAAACACATCATGGGTAGTATCTAAAACTAAATAAATAAATCAAGCAAAATACGGATTCTGCGTCCTGTGTCTGCCCTGTTCCACCCAGGGTCTTACAGTGAAACAACCTGCGCAATGAGCAGACCAGACATTGTGGCTTTGGGTGGGGGGAGGGGATCTGGTTTTCTTCAGATCACACACTTTGTTTTCTTTCTCCCGGATGGGGGCAAAAAGCTTCAGAAAGAAAACAGTTACTCATCATGTGCCCTTTTTTTTGTACTAGGCTCTGTTCGCCCTAATGTATATTTTCTCCAAAGCAGAGGCTGGATCTGGACTGTGCTCCGCTTGCTTTTATCTGTTTCTAACTGATTCTCCCAAGGCAGACATTCCATTGTGCTGAGCAAAGAGGATGCTGAAACCAGAGGCGGGAGTCTCCAGGGCCCCGCTGGGGCTGCAGGACCGACCTCTCCCTCTCTCGCACTGAGCTACCAACCAGCATTTCTCAGAGATCGATAAGAGCTTGCAGAGCTACGTGGATTTAAGGCTCGGAAGAGAGACTCTAATTAAGCAATTAACTGTCAGTTGGAGGTCACTTTAATACTCAGCCTTCACGAAAGGCAACATAATGGAGCCATTTGCGTGCTGACCATACAGAGTCATGCCCAACCAGTGGGTCCCACTGCTGCCCTAGCAAGAAATACTTACAATGTGTCATTCAGGAGAGCCTGGGGTTAATTACACTAGCCACTCAAAGGGGACAGAGCGGAAAGTGCAAACATATTACCAAATTAGCTGAAACCCGAGTGCCAGTGGACCTTTCCGATTAGCTCCCCACGATGCCCACCACTTCAATACAAGTCAGAAAATTCCGTTTCTCTCTCTTTTTTCATTAGAGCAGCATGAAATTCTAGAAAACGGGCTTCTGTGATGTTATCTAAGTTCTCATGCGGCTCAAACTAGTGAGATCGTATATCAATAATTGTGCCAGGGAGTGAACTCAGCACAACACATCCCCAAATGTGTCATCTGCAATTTTCCACTGAAGTACTGACAATTGCAGGAATAGGGACCGCAAAATTCATGCATTCATTTATTCAGCCCTGCATCTATTAGCAATTTGTGTACCAAACAGACTGCTGCCTTTGGGATACAAAGACCACTGCTGTTGGTTGGTCATAGGAAAGAGGATAGAGGCTGTGTATTACTGTTTCATTTTAAGATTTTCATTCGTTTCTTCTACTCATTAAATTTTGCCTTCAGTTCCACAAAGCCACAGGGATGGCTTGGGGTTCCCCGTGGGCTCACTCCGCCTCCTTTTAGGACTGCTGGGGACCAGGGCCTGCCACAGGAAGAGCTCTCTTTTGCTCAGCAAGTGGAGTGTGGAGATGACCTCTTCCCAATGCCAGATCTTGCTCCCCAGGGCAGAACCCGAAGCTTAGCCAGTCTGTGCGAATCTGACTGTGACCTCTAGAGCGAACCCACACTGACGTCACCGGACCCTCGGGATCTGTTTTTTCATGTCCACCCTGTGCTCTTCTTCCCACCCACAGACACAACTCCTAACTGGATCCTGTTTCTGTGTGGGTCTCCCAGGCACTCGATTTTGCAAATGGGCAAGCTCAGATCCCCCGGCCATGAAAAGAGGGAGTGGTGGAGCCATGCCTGGACACCAGTGCCCAGCAGGGTTGGGCGCGTGGTTGACACCGAAGATTGAACGGGTGGATGGAGCCCAGGCCACCTGCCTCCAAAGCAAAGACACCTTCCTCCTCGTATCTGGAATCCTAACACTCTTCCTCGTATTGACAAATGAGCTCTGGGTTCATCCAAAAGAGAATGCAAATAGTTTTATTTTTTCTCCCCCGATTTCTCAGCTGCCCGCGAGTCTGCAATTTGGTTCCTTGCGTGTAGCCTGTAATTTTTCTATTTTACCAGAATACTACCTCTTACTTTAGGCTTGCTTATGTTTTAGTGCCGGCCCTGCTATTAACATCTACCAGGTCTTGATCCTGACCATCCAGACTTCACTTTTCTTATTTTTAAAATAAGAATACCACACACAAAAAATTGGGATATGGCAGTAAATTATCTCTAATCTCTCCCCCTGCAACCTTAACATTCTATGTATCTATGCGTTTGCAACTATTAGCCATAATGTCTGTTAAAATTTATATTTCTACTTCTGACAATCCAAACTGTTATAGGAGTTTTAAAAAACACGATGGCTGGTCCCATCCAGCCATAATTTACCTTGGTATTTAATAATACACTTGGGCTCTATTAAAAATCCCACGAACACAAACATTACCTGGCAGCATCATTGGCAGCTGAATATTTTTCTCTTTGCTAATGACTCTGTCTCAGCACCGGGACCAAGAAATTAATCTGAATTCTCCAGAATGAATGATGGGCTTTGTGTGAACTTAAGCTGCAGAGATATTATGTAAGATACTGGACTGCTGGGTACGTTTCACACCCAGTGTCCACCTAGCTGTAAAGGATAGATGGTTGGTGCCTCAATGCTTGCGTTCATGAGCCCCCTGGACAACTAACCATAACTTGGAGCCAAGCTTCCAGCCTCACCAGGATACTGCCCTCCTGGTTCCAAGCTCTGCAGGCCTGCTATCCCTTAACTGGGTCCACTTGGCAACCACACACAGCAGATCTCTACCCCCACTCTACCAGAATAGTCCTTCTCCACGTTACTTTATCTTTTTTGTAAAGGTAATTCATAAATGGTACAAACAAAAAATAACTTATCTTATGTGTGATTTCTGTAATTTTCAGTGTGAATAAATTTGCAAATGAAAATTATATGGCTTAGCGTCAGTCGTGTGTTTTAATTTCGCATTCTGAAAATATGAAATTTATAGGATCCCTTTGTCTCTTCTTCAGATCGCCACCTTGAACATGACCGCATCGATTATTCCCTTTGTCTCTTATATTGAGCTGCTCCTCTTCCACCAGTGCCTTGCCTTTTTCACATGGTCAAGCTTCTCCACTTTCCATTGGTCTCGCCTTACCTGTAGGTTATAACCTTTCATCCCCTTATATCATTCACTGCCATCACTTTAGGACAAAGCTAAGAAGTTCCTGCCCCTTCTAACCTGTTGTGATCTAGAGTCTTCTACTACTATGCACACCCATCCTGCTCCTTACAAGGTCATCAAAGACTGAATTCAGTAGCTTTGCTCCAATCCTCTTCCTAGTTGACCTCTGCTGGATTTGATACCTTCGATCACCCACTCTTAAAATTGGCTTTGCCCCCCATTTCTATACTACCGCTCTCTCTCGTTCTCCACCTGCCTCTGAATGCTCTTTCTCAGTTTTCTTTTCCTCTGTTTCTCCATTTGCCCCATAAATGGTGGTGTTTCCCAACAAGTTTACTTGGCCCTTTTCTCTTTAGAAAATACTACTGTAAGTGATCACACCTACTTTTGTGGCTTAACAGCTACCCAGATCTACAGAAATTAATCATACCTACACATCCAGCTCAGATCCCATCCTGAGCACTAAATTCTTATGTCAAACTCTGTAAGGGACATAGTGTAGACCTCTAAACTGAAAAGTTTCCGAATCACACTCACGACGTCTACCCCTTTACTCACTTTCTAGCGTCATCGCTCACTCGTTCTTCAAGTGAATAGTCTTCACTTCTTCATCTCTAACACCCACCTTACCCTCCACCATGTCATTAGCCTATAAATTTCAGTGACTATATGACCACCATGAGTTCTCCAATACGTCTCTTTTTCTCCATGCCCAAGGCCACCACCCCTGATTTTTCCATAGCTTCCCAAATAGCCTTGTTGCCATCTTTCTCTTCCTCTGCCAACCTAGTCTTCACACAGCTGCCCATTATCATTATAAAACACAGTTTTGAGTTTATGATTCCTCTGTTTTACAGAAAACTTTCATCAACTCATACTATCTATAGGATAATTTCAGATTCAGAGAGTGTAAAAGAGTTTGTCCAGTCCTGAGGCCACTCACGATGTCTTCTATAGACTCTTGGTCTCTGTGTGCTCCCACACATAGCTATACTCCAGGACAACATCTTTCCTATTCCCACACATCTGTGTATATTCACGCCTCTGTGAACAATTTCCCCTATTCTTTTCCCAAAGCCTCTTCTGGTCTCACCACCACATTTCCACTGGTGAAATTCTGCCACTCAAACATCGTTTCCAAAGTGAAACCTTCCCTGGCTTCCAGATCCAAATGAATCCCCTCTTCTGTTTTCTTATGATTATTACTATAGTCAGTGAGTCCAAGGTATAGGAGATGTCAGGTGCTGTGCTAGGAGAAAGATGCCTAACCACGTTCTTGTTTCACTGAGGTCCTTGAGGCCCAGAAAGGAAGCACTGGCCCTTAAGCTCACTGTTCCTTCTAGTATTCCCTGCTGTCCCCTCTTCCAGCCCTCATTGCACATGCCCCTATGTGGGCACTCACCATCAGCATCATTATGACCAGGGCTGGCATGAATCAATAACTTTCTATATGCATAGCAGGTCACTTAACATGATCTCAAATATCCCAACAACAAGTCTGACACAGGTACTTACTATCCCCATGTCACAGTTAAAGAAACTGCATCTATATGTGACTGGGTTACTCCAGGGTAACACAGCTCAGGAAGGGCAAAATTCAGACTCAGCTCTAGGTCCACCCCACCACAGAGTTAGATTTCTTAACCATGGCACCATGCTATTGACGTGGTTCGCTTTTTACGTGTAAGTCTTGCTCCGGTTGACTTGCATCTGTTTCCAAATGCTCTATCTGCCCACTGGCAGGGATACCCCAACTCCTTCACACAGGATTCCCTCATTTTGACAACTTGTTTGGACTACTACATTTCGTATGTTACCTTATCTGCCAGACTGAACTCCTCCCAGCACCTGTTTTTGGGTTTATTTTCCTGTCTCCATGCCTAGGACCAGTTCATATTTGAGGTTTTACTTCCTTCTATCTGTTGCCTTCTACTACAGTTTGTTAAGTCAAGCCCAGCTGCATGCTGAGATATGGCAGTGGTTAAGAGAAAACCCTGTCTATGTATTTATATCTCATATAGGTGGAAAACTCTATTCATGACTGTAGGGGGGGGGGGGGAAATGTAGCCATGCTGGGCGTGCCTTTGACCTAGGCTTTGTTTACACTCTTTCGTAAGTTAAATTCTATGGGTTGTGGACTTTACCAAAGAGAAGAGAAGATACTGTACCTGGCACTAACCCATTTGGGAAAGGAAGCAAATGGTGGAGAATTGCCCACCGCAAGCAAATCAATGAGGTAAACAACTTGTTTCCGGCCCATTTGAACTTCTCCTGAAGATCCCTTTTTGGTTTCAATGCTTCATTTAACCTTCATTCTTAAAGACTATTTTAGGAGAGTACAAAGTTCCTGATTGGTAGTTATTTTCTTTTTTTAGACTGAAGATAACATTCCATTGTCTTTTCTCCTTCTTTTCTGTTTTCAAGTTTATGTGTTTATTTTTAGGGAGCGAGAGAGAGAGAGAGAGAGAGGGCGCGAGAGCATGAGTAGGGGGGAGGCAAAGAGAGAAGGGCAGAGAGAATCCTAAGAAGGCACCATGCTGTCAGTGCAGGGCCCAATGTGGGACTCAATCTCATGAACCATGAGATCACCACCTGAGCTGAAATCAAGGGTTGGACGCTTAACTCACTGAGACACCCAGGTACCCCTGACTCTTCTCCTTCTAATTATCACTGTTGAAAAGTCAGAATTTAGTCTGCCACTTCCTAAAAGCAATTTGTCCCCCTACCCACTCCCCTGGCTGATTGTAACATTTTCCTTTTATCTTTAGTTTTTTTTAGATTAGCATGTCTTTCTATTTATTTCTCTTTCTATTTATACTTGCTTAGTTGTTTGGGTTCCTTGGGATTCTTGTTTTTGTAAATGTGACATCTTTCATCAGTTTTAGAAAAGTCTTCATCATTAGCATTTCAAATATTGCTTCTGTTCCATTATATCTCTCACTTTTCCTTCTGGGGTGACAATTAAATGTATATTATATCTTTTATAAGCATACTGTATGTGTCTTAACCTCTCTTCTATATTTTCCATCCTTTTGCTTATTGTGATTTATCCCTAGATTCCTTTGACTTATTTTCCAGTTCACTATTTTTCTCTTCATCTCTATCTAATCTGCCTAAAAGACAAAACACACACATACACAAAAACAAAAAACTAAACAAAAGAAAAAAAACCCCACTTCCATTGAGATCTAAATTTCAGCTATTCTATTTTATCCAGTTCAGAAAATTTTAGTTGGTTCTCTTCCATATTTGCAGTGTCACCTTTTACAGTTTGCAGTTCCTTGCTGAGAGTTTGAAGTTTGACTTTTATCTCCATGAGCTTGTTTACCAATCATAACTGTTTACCAATATGTGATATTACTATGTTTGTTTCCATTGTCTGTTACTCATATTGACTCTCATTTATGTTATATCCCCTCCTCATATACGTGAATATCTTTGATAGTGTGCCGGCTATTGCATATGAAAAATTATGAATAGAAATGAAATCTAGGCTGATTTTATCCCCCTTTGAAGAAGATTCTAAATTGCTTTTGCCAGATGTACAAGGATGTATTAACAATACAGGGTCCTCTCTCAGCCAGGATCCCCCTCAGATTTTGGGGCCACCCAGGTGACTTAAAGCTGGAATACAGTCTCTGTGAAAGCTGTTTTAATTTTGTTTTACCTAGGATATGGTTTACCAGGACTTCCACCCTGTTCCGGCTCTGGCCTCAAACTCTGATCCTCTTCGCCCTGAGAGGCTCACAGAGGTGCTGCCAACCCCTGCTGAATCAGCAAATGCCCTATAGACAAAAGCTATGTGAAATACTAGGCTCACATCTCTCTCAGATATTAACTCAAAAACTTCACATTACCTTGTCAGTTCTTTGCTGCATTTAGGAAGATGTTTTTTAAATATCAGCTTACAAATTTTAAATTGTCTTTTTCAGGAGAGTTGGTCTGAGTTACCTTTATGGAAAGTAGATGTTCTATCCTTTATGTCTGTACAATGCTTTGCCAACTTAGACCCTGAAGACTCATTTAGAAGACTAAAACAGTCATGAGTCAACTGATCTTTTAAGGAGATTACTTTTTAATCTTGTAAAATAGTATCTGAAATCATACCATGACTGCACTACTTTGAAAAATGTGAAACAACTTTTGAGTTTTCTTGAGTTAAATTTGAAAGCAGGCCAATTGGAGTTTGTGTAAGAAACTGTCAGGAAACTAAAATATAAAGTTCCATCAGCCAAGAGAATCTGGTTTATATTTGAGTGAAATGTCTCTAAATACAAATGAAATATGGAAAATCTTTTGTTAAAAAAAACAGGTAACCAAAAAAATCAATTTAAAAACAAAAAGAAAATCTCAAAATACATTCTCATTCACTCCTACATCAAGGATACATCCTTAATTTCAGGTGAGAATGCATTAAAGCTGAAAGTAGTGATAGAAACTTTGGTCATCTGACCAATTAATACCCATCTCTCTTTCCTCCACCCCCATCCCCAAAACTATTCTGTCCTAGGGGACACTGATTTGTTCAAGTAGCAGATCGAGATATCCTGAGCTCAAAAAAAGTAGAACCCTGTGAAAACCCCCGGAGGCTTAATAATAATTGATTTAAAGTAGTTATGATAAATTCATTCTACTATAAATTCCTTAATCTCTCTTGCAGCCAATTCTGGCCAATGATGTAGGTAAGTAAGCGGACTTGTGTGAAAATTTTCTTCCTTGATTAAAAAAATACAAAATAGAAACAAATAGAATTATCCCTTCTCCCTTTTTCTGCATCTGTACTCAGAAAAGATGTTCAGAGCTACTGCAGCCATTTTTTGACCATAGGAAACAAACACAAGATGACAAATCAACACACGAAGGACGGTAGAACAGAACCTGAGTTGCTAAACAAACCGCGAGATCATCTACTTCCTGATTTGTATTTAGATAAAAACATAAACATCCTTATATTTTAAGTTGCCAGTAGTTGGGTTTCCTATGATCTGACACTGAAAACATCCATAACTAATGTATTTACTAAATATGCTCATATTGTAATGTTTGGGCCCAGGCTTGACTAGAGACAATGCTTGAAATTTGTGTCACCTACCATAATACAAGAGTCCTGAGGTTCAAGGTCAAAGTCAGTGAAGTTCAAGAGAACACGGTGATTTCTTTCCACCCGAATGACCCAGGAGCAGTCAGTGTTACTCCTATAAGGACTGGGGTAATTTGGAGAATGAATCTCTCCATTAGGAGCCTGGAAAATGCCGCCACAACCTGTAAGTAGGAAACCCAGTTCAAAAATGAGAGGAATCCCTGATGGATAAAGCTTTGCCCAATTACCTGGTAGCATAGAACAATATGATGCTTTGTTTGACCACCAGTTTTATGTAGTTGATGATATAATCAGCGTGCAGAACTGAATATCCACCATTAATTCATTCATCCCAACAAAATGAAGGATGACTAAGAAAATACTTCAAATAACTTCAACACTGACGCCAAAAATAATTTCTAAAATACTCAAACATAAGTGCAAATAAAATCATGCTCTCATAAAGCCATAAAATGCTTCTTCTTTGTTCTCTAAAAATATAATATACTGTAAGAATAGCACATCTCCTAAGAATTTTGATAATTTAGTAGGAGATGTTTTTAATAATTTAATATCTGCTTTTTAAAATTTAACATTCTGGACCTGGTATAGTTATTCAGTCTTTTTACTCTTATGATATTATCAAGTAAATACCTATCAACATCTATCTCTATGACTTATCATTTCTTGGGTTTATGATAATATAAACCTATAACGGAAAAATGCGAGTATTTTCTAACAATTGACAATAATTGGATAATCTAAACACTATGTGTATACAATCATATATACTAAATTCATGCATCATTAACTTTAGGAAAGGCCTAATATAATTTACTGTATCACCTTAGGGTTCCCAAAGTGGGGCCACAAGGTAGCCTGGGGTCACATCTCTGCTTTAGTATTTTCTACCTATGTGACTTTGGACAAATCACAAACTTCACTAAGTTTCAACTTCCTCATTGGTAAATACATTTCCCTCATAAGGTGGTCGTGAGGATGAAAAGAGGTCGTCCTTGTAGAACAGTTAGATTAGATGCCTGGCACATAGTAATCGTCCAATAAACACGGCTATTCTTAGCAGTGAAAGCAGTTAACATCTGCTTAAATATTTTGTGTATTAATTTTTTATTTAAAAAATATGCAACAATAAATATTTTTACACTGCCTAAGACCCTGGCAGAAAATCACTATATAACACATGGTAATTCCTTACAATTCACAAACTTAACTTTTACAGTCTGGGCACCTGCCAAGCATCCAAAGATCTACACTATGGCATGAAGTAATTTACCACTTTGCTGATGCCCAAATTTGAGGTCGGTGAATGGGCCCGAGTCCCTTGGAGGGTAAGTGAGTCTACCCAATCGCCCCACTTCTGTTTTCACCATGGACTTGCATACTTGCAAGGACTGGTTTTCACATATGAGGTGACTCCGGAAGTAAATTCTATCAGAGTTTTCAGGGAAGAGTAAATACCAATGCAGTGTGTGCCATTTGAGGAGTCATGAAGTTGTCCCTATGTTGGCCTTTGCACCACTGTCTAATCATTTCATAAAATGTATAAGGGTTCCGCTTAAGTGTCTTGAGATACCTCCTTGGTTTACTCACCTCCAGGGACTGCCTGCCACGTGGCATTGAAGCCTCTCCCATTTATAGAGCTGTCGGTCTTAAAGCGGATGGCTAGCTCATTTCCAGTGCTGGAGACCTGCAAGGGACTCTCAGATGACCTTTGGGCACATAACTGGGCTATTCTGGGCGAGTGGAAATCAGGGCCTCCATAGACCTAAGATGGGATGCAGAAAAAAGGACTGAAACTAAGAGAGAAATTTAAGCAAGTATAACCCTTCCCCTGGCTCCGTTTACCACCATTTCTTGGATTCTATTTTCATTAGAGAGTGAAATCTCAGTCTCCTTGGGTGGGGATGAACTTTAAACTTGAGATGGATCTTCAAAGGCACTCCCTCAGCCCTAGGAACACACAAGTTCAACCACCCATAAAATGCCTGCTTATTTTCTCAGTCAGAATTGTAGAGCTGAACTGAACAGACTCTTCCAGAATCTTCCCTATCTCCTCTCTTCCTCTTTCCACATCTTCACAGGATTTCCTGCTTTCTTTGGCAGAGGCATTGCAGATAAAACAGTATCAAGTGTGGCTGTCTAACTCTTCTAGGCGCATACGAATAGTCTGAGCATAAAGCCATGTTGTTTGTGAAAGTCAATTCTCTGAACCCTGCTGATCTCCCAGTTACATTTTGTAGGATCTTCTCCTTTGCACCCTGAATAGTGTATAAGATTAGGCATTTAAAGTAATATTTTGCTTCTTCAGAGAGAGTGGAACATATAACCTCTATCAGCGTGTTCTATGATTTCCTCAAGAAGGGACTCCCCCAGATTCTCTGAACCTACTCCCAGAATCCCACTGGTGGGAACATGACCAAGAGCAGCCAACTTCTGGGGAATTGCCCTGGAGTCTGCCCAGTATCAGGATGGCTCCTTCTAGATGCATCTCACATGCCCTCAGGTCTCCTAGGCTGCTCCAGTTTGCACCCACCTATCTGACTAGGGTCCAGTGCCTCAGTGACACATTCCTCCCAGCAAGTGCCCCTGGGGTCTCACAGCCACATCTTGCAGGCAGGTGGCACCCAGCCCAGGCCCCGTCTCTGACTCCTCACACATGAGTTCCCGGTGGGGACAGGGGACAGGAAGATAAGACTCAAACAGTATTGAACCCCCACTTCCGGGCCCTGCCAAACTCGAATTTGTAGAAGAAACACTATTTTTGATGACAGTTGTCAGGCATAATGGTGTCTGGGTCCTTCCCTCTGCCCCACATGGATAGGCTACATAATTCTGTGCTCTGGGTCAAAACCGGACCAGGGAAAGTGGCGCTGGGTGAATTTGTACACAGCGCCCTCACACCTCTGAAATCTGTGCAGCCCTCCCACCTAGCTGTGCTCTCCCCGATTCCCCAGGCCCCCAGGTCCTCGCCCACCCTCAGGGCAGCTGTTGACTGATAGGGGGAATCACTCAAGAGTTCTCCGAGAGGAGAGAGCGAGAACAAGAAGCCTACTTTTGGTGAGGAGTGTGTGATTTGAATCTATAATGATTTCTTTGTCTGATTAATTCCCCCCAGCGATGCGAGAAAGGCCAAAATGAATGAAGCTGCTGTTTCACGGAGGGCTGAGCACAAGGGCTTTAATTGCAAAGGAATGAAGCAGGCGGATGGCTTCAAGCTTATTTTCATAGGAGGAGCTATGTTTGTGTGGCCCCCTAAGTCCCATCAAAAGCAGGACTTTAGGAGGAGCCCTGTGTGGCCCTTTACACGTACACATATGCAAATGGCAGAAACAGATTGCTTCTGGTTTACCCCGTCCTTTGCTGTTTGTGGGATCTGCCTGCCCCCCCCCACTCCCCATCCCCGCCCCCCCGCCCAGAACACAGTCCTCAGAGCATGAAACTGACAGCCTGTGCTGCTAATCAGCCATGCTCAATAAACAGCACACATTTGGAGAGAACACTGAGCACAAGGCTTTAGTTCTGACAAAGAAAACTTGCACGTCGGCAAAATATTCTTTGTTTTCCCTGCCCAGGGTCCCCTTAAGATCACAAACATAACGGGGATGAGTCGGCGGGGCCCAGAAGCCTCCAGAAGAATCAACACTGCCGCTTTCGACATTCTTTGCTTCCACTCTAACAGGGCTGGGCTCACAACGGACCATCGCAGAGAGACCAGAGGGAATAAACTGACCACACCAAGCAATTGTCCTGATTTATTGCCCCAAGGAGTGGATTTCCTTTTCTGCTTTATGCAGGTTCAGGCTTCTTTCTCAGAGACTGAAATAAAATCAGCCCAGAGTGTTTCCATGACCCAAACAATAGAACGGTACTTTTGGCTTCCACAAATAAAACCGAGACTTAACGCGTGACTCTTCAAAAGAGGAAAAAGATGGAAAGAATTTCAGGGTGTGGTTCATTCGACTACAGCATATGACTAAACTTCGGGGGGAAAAAAACCGGGTCTGATGATCAGAGATTAAGAAACGTGTTTTTAGCAAATGCTCAGGATATAGAACATTTCAAAGCCTATGGTTTTAATCTGTTTTGAACATCGCTTTCTGCACTGTTAGCTCCATTTATTGTTACAATCAAGTCAGCATTCCAGGGTTATGAGTAACCAAACGGCTGTTGCTTTAATGCAACTGGCCACTTTCCGCACAATGAGTTTTTAGGAGAAAAAATACTGGCTCTTGGTAAAAATCTGGTGAAACCCAGGTAAGCCCCAATACCTGCTGACAGAGAGGTCCTACTTGGCTGTGCTCAGAACAGGAGGGGATAGTGTGCAGGCTGAGAAGAGTGGGTCAAGAAAATCAGCAGTCTCAAGGCCACATACCTACCAGGGGTAACATTCTGAAACCTATAGCCAACGTGTTATCAGCAGCTACGGTATGAGAGATGGAAAAAATCATTTTATCATCATTAGTGCAAATTTATTACAGCACTTTCCACCTTCCATGAGCATGTGCAAGGATGTCAAATAAGGGTTTTGAACAAAAGGTAAGGGGGTGACTCATTTCAGCCTTAAGTAAGCTTTCCCAAAACACTTAAGGGGCTCAAGATTTTGATGGATTTTGATGGAACGTGGGAGACCACCTTGTCCTAATATAAATAAGCCCCAGGCTGACTTGTCCTAATATAAATAAGCCCCAGGCTGACTGTAGCCTCTTCTCAGAGCCCTTTTTGTGCAGACACAGGACCCTGCCTAAACACAGCTGCCTGGAGACCCTGCTTTGTCCCCCTGTCCCCAAGCCACTTACAGCGAGCAGCCCCAGTCTGCTTTCTCACGTAATGGGCGGGACAAAACGCAAAGCACAATGAACCCATTTACATTTTGCCAAGTGGGCAACAATCACAGGCACTTCGGAATATGAAAATGAAGGGTTCGGAACATTTCACATTACTGTGGAAAAGTCTGCTGCCAGCCCTTTGTAAGTGTTAAGGGGTTTTATGCCACCGAAAAATTCCTTGCTGGCAAGAAGGACCATTTGAACCTTCCACATGTGAGTGTTGTTCCTACTCATACTGGGAGTGTGAATTTCAAGAGCCACCTTGTTCCCCTAAAACCTTTCCTCTTCTGAGATGGAGCCATGACTTGGCAACACCCAGTACTTACATGAAGACAAGGGTAGAGGTTTTAACCCAAGGACGTACCTGCTCTGTCTCTGATTTCACTTACTGAGCATTATCCGCCTTTGGAGAGCCTGGCACTGCTAAACGCAATTCTGTGAGTCTGCGTCCACTCCGTGAGGGCACGGTTTGAGAACCCCACTTCTTTTCAAGGAAGGGACTTGTTTTATAAGTAAAGTTTTTAAGCGTTAAAGTTTCCTATGAGGTCTGTGCTGCTCATTCCAATAACTTGCACATTACCCACCTCTGTCTATCTTTACGTACTGGCTTACGTGCAGCACCAAGGAGCAGATGAGGTCAGTTCTTAGTTTTTCCACCCACTATCCTCAGGGTCATGGAAAGACCCATCAATATTTCCAAGCCCCTGTTTGGACAACAATAAAACGGGGACAAAATTCCCTTCATACTCTGCTGGATTATTTAACATTCAAAGGGGAAAATGGATGTCACAGTCCCTTTGCAAGCCACCACCAACACACGTTATTATGGCATGTCAGGGATTTGTATGCTTTCATTCTTTCCACAAATATACATCAAGTGTTCACTATTTGCCAAGTACTCTGCGGCAGGTATAGCAGCAAAGCAAAACCGAAGCAAACAAACAAACAAATACCCAGGCTTTCATGGAGTTTAAGTTCTACTAGATAGGGAACCTTGCCATGAAACGCTCTAGCAATCTCCAGAGCTGAGGCGATAGGCGCTTTGTCTATAGGAAGCCATTCAGTTTTGCACTCAGTTTCGGTTCCTAATGACCAGGGCCCTGCGATAAATGGCTGGTTGTAACAGATTCTCAAGGTCATCCCAACTATCTGAGATAAACCCTGTGCAGTAGTGTTGCGTTTCGTGCCCTGCACCATGTTGACCCCCCTCAGATTGCAGCTGCCCTCTCACCCCCAAGCCCGCCCCTTCTCTACACTCTGCCTCCTCACTGCCTTGCCTAAGGGAGTTTTCTCAGACTGAAATGGAGGGCATTAACAATCCCCAGTGCAATCCATCAATGGGGACAGGAGCTGGGGGACCAGTGCCTCAGACTCTCACCCTTAGGGGCATGGTTCCGATGAGCAGTCCCCATAGCCCCTCAGCGGGTCCCAGTGGGATAAAGCTCAAGTGGCCCACAGGGGCTCCCATCACTGGCTCTTCCTCCTTCACCCTCCCTCCCACTGTCCCCTTTCCTCCTGCTTTCTGATACCACCTGCTAGTCCAACTGCCTGCCCCCAAGTCCTTCAAGAGTCACTGCTTTTAGGGAAAGCCAAACTGAGATAGCAATCCCATTTGCCCATAAACATCACTCACAAAGAAGTGATACTCATCAAAATGTCTAAAAATAGAACACCACTGGCCCCTGCAAATAATTTGCACAGTGATCGCCAGTTCTACCCCAAATTTGGCATGCGCTAGGAAAGCAATCTAAATTCCTACCTCCAGGACGTCAAAGTTGCACCTTGCGTGATACTCCACATCAAAGTCGTGGATGGTGAGCTGAATGCTACTCCCAGGGGCTGTGTTAATGTACCAGATGCACTCCTT
This sequence comes from Leopardus geoffroyi, assembly GCF_018350155.1. Taxonomy (NCBI): domain Eukaryota; kingdom Metazoa; phylum Chordata; class Mammalia; order Carnivora; family Felidae; genus Leopardus; species Leopardus geoffroyi. Next base: position 15,701,197 of record NC_059341.1, read on the forward strand.
GTTGGGGGGGTACGTGTTAGGGTACCCAGGGCTGCTGAAGGTGCCCGTGGTCCCAGACAACTCCCCGCCACAGCCTGTTAAAACAGGAAGGCTCAGTCAGTTCAAAGTGGACACTGGCCATTAGGAAAAACTCAAACATCCAACTACCCAAAAGATAATTGAAAATGCACAATGCCTAATTTAGGGGAAAACTCATAAAGTTATAATAGAGTTATAATTGAGCAGTTATAAAACAATGAGAAAAAAATCATGGCTACAACTTACTAAATTTCTTCCTAAAAAATATATTGATTATAACATTTGGTACAAAAATTCTCAGTCCTTATTCTCACCACATCAAAACTTTCGTAAGATGTTTTAAATAGAATTCCAATTTTTAGATTTTCTTCATTATATTTAGGAAAAAATTTCACAGTAGGAAGTACAATGAACTACGTAAGCAGTGTTAGCGAATACCATGTCTCTCGACCTTCAGTTTCCTTGTATGCAATATGTTATTTCTAAGTCCTTATCGGACCCAAGATCTAAAATACTAAGAGCTAAAAATTATTACCTTTGTATGGGAGACTATAGGAAATTAAAACAAAAATAAATGATATGTCCATAGCAGCTTTATTGGTATTGGTAATTGTTTCCACGTGGAAACAACGAAGATGTCCTTCAGTAGCTACAAGGATAAATACATTGTGGTCCATCCACACAATGGAATATTATTTGACTCTGACAACAAAGGAGCTACCAAGCCAGAAAAAGATGTGGAAGAAATTAATAAATGAAAGAAACCAGTCTGAAAAGCCTCCATACTATATAATTTCAAGTCTACAAAATTCTAGAAAAGGCAAAATTGTGGGGACAGTAAAAAAGATAAGTAGTTGCCAGGGGCGAGAAGAGAGGAGAAATAAATAGGTTGAGCATAGATTTTTAGGGCAGTAAAGCTACTATGTATGATACTATAATGGTGGATATATAGATTACACATTTGTCAGTCAGGTGGGACAATGCCGAGAGTGAACCCTAATGTAAACTGTGGGCTTTGGGTGATAATGCAGTGTCACTGTAGGTTTACCAGTTGTAACAAATGTCCCCCTCTGGGTGGGGGTGGGTGCAGATGTTAATAATGGGAGAGGCACTGCATGTATGGGGACAGGGGTAAATGGGAACTCTACCTTCTACTTAATTTTGCTGTGAACTTAAAACTCTTCTAAAAAATAAAGTCTATTTCAAACAAAAACAGCCAATCATCAATTCAGTGATACAGGTCCTGACCCAGAAAACTTACATCTAAAAACCAACTAAACAGGGGCACCTGGGAGGCCCAGTCAGTTAGGCATCTGACTCTGGCTCAGGTCATGATCTCGTGGTTCGTGAATTCAAGCCCCGTGTCAGGCTCTGTGCTGACAGCTCGGAGCCTGGAGCCTGCTGCGGATTCTGTGTCTCCCTCTCTCCCTTCCCCTCCCCTGCTCGTGCTCTGTCTCTCTGTCTCTCTCAAAAATAAATAAACAATAAAAAAAACTTTTTTAATTTTAATTGAAAACCAACTAAACAAATAGAAACTGGGTATGTAAAACCCAAACATGAAGCTTATGTTTTATGAATGTTTACACAGCATGGCTTAGAAAGTAATTAAGGCAAATGATTACAACAACCAACCAAATATTGCAACACACGGTATATAGTAAGAAAAACTGCCACCACGCACTTAGATGTGCTTTACAGCTTTTCCCCCTATTTGAATACTCATAGTCACCATGTGAAGCAGCTGTTATGATTATCTGCATTTCTCAAGTGAGCAAATCAATGGAAATAGAGGTCAAGTGCCTTGCCCAAGGTGACCTGGCTTATAAGTGGTTGGAGCAGGACACCAGTCCAGGAAATCTGATAGTGGCCCAAGGACTTAATTACTGAATTCTGCAGACTCACGCGGTGTGTAGAAATCCAGACAGAGATTTGAGGATGGAGAGGCAGAGAAAACTTTGTGTAAGAAGTAAAATTTGAGGAAGGCTCAAATTTTCATGACAAAATTGGAAAAAAATAAAGGTAAAATTAGGGGAAAAAGATAGATTACTTTTTTTTTTCCAATAGCAATTTTTGGTGATTAAAAAACATTGCTTGCTCTGTCAACATATCAAAGTCACCTTTTTTATTTTTTCCACATATTCTTTACTGGATGGCAAATTGTTCCAAGTATCTCCTCTTATTCCGTATCAAGGCTTTTTGGGTTTATAAAATGACAGTACCAGGGCACCTGGGTGGCTCAGTTGGTTAAGCCTCCGATTCTTGGTTTGGGCTCAGGTCATGCTCTCACAGTTTGTGAGTTCGAGCCCCGCATCATTGAGATTCTCTCTCCTTCTATCTCTGCGCCTTCCCCCCTTGTGCCCCCCGCCTCTCTCTCTCTGTCAAAATAAATAAATTTTAAGAAATGGCAGTACCTCCTCACTCCAAGATGAACATATGTGCATTGTCACATGAGTACAATTAACCTGCCATGACTTAAAACAAGCCCCTAAAGCTGAGGTCATGTCTACTCTCTACCCCATGCAAATGTGCTCTGTACAGTGAGTTAGAAAAAGGATTTATAAAGGATTCAGAAGAAATACTCTCCATATAGAATCTCGACTTAGCTGAAAAGAGCTGAGGAGAATTCTAAGAAGAACCTTGATCTCAGTACAGAAATCTGATTCCAGCTCCAAATGCCACCACCTTCTGGAGTGCCCGTTTCCTCCTTCTAGTTGAAAACCTGTGTTTTCAGGCTTCAAGTTTGTTGCATAGGGTAGTATCTTTCCTGGGGCCTGTAAAGTTCCAACCTTTATTTCTCATTAAAACCCCTTGGGGGGGGGAATAGTTTAAAGTTAGACGCACTGATACTGTTTATAGACTCTGGTGAATGTCACAAAAACATGAATGCCATGAAAGATTAGAAAATATTTTTCCTACTAGAACAACACATGGAAAACGGTCCTGAAGCCAAAATCAGCACAGTTTACTCAGCACCAGTGCACAACTGTGGGGGGCACCGGTCACAGTAGATGCCACCAAGTGATGCCCTCTGGAGTCTTGAGACACAGTGGCCCCCTAAAAATTATCGGAAGTTGTAACACCTTCTATTAAAATACATCACAGGGAAGCAAAAGCGTTCTGTTACCCCACCCTCTTCCTTTCAGCCTACATTTTCAGCTTCTGTGAATCCTGAGACCGGTTGTATCAGATAAAAAAAAAAAAATCCAATGAAAAAAATCTTTGGAGGAAAATACCTTGGTGGCCACATCGCATAAAAGAGAACAAGGAAATGGAATCTTGGGTATCTCCCAGTTCTCATTTTTATTTCACTCCAGTTCACCAATCTAATTCCATTTTTTTTTATCATAGTTGATTCATCTAAAAATCTGCCTGACATTTTCCATTGTCTTTTCCAGTGGTTTTAGTTACCTTGTAAATTCCTTTGTGAATAACAGGATACGAATACCCTTAAACTAGTCAGTGTAAAAGCTGGAATGATAATATCAGGTTCTTGGCAGGCAGTGATGCTTTGAAAAACTACAGCACTTATTTTATTCACCCACCTACAGCTCTGGAGACCCACAGTGTACTTTTCCCCAAGATTTAAAACAAACATAAACAAGGTTTATAAAATACAAAACCAGATCGTATTTTTAAATCTGTCATGGTTTCTTCTCATCAATATCACTTATGTGTGTGCCTTTTAAAGGCAAATTCCAGTATCATTAAAAGTACCCTATTGGAAGACCTACCCTATGACCCAGCAATAGCACTGCTAGGAATTTACCCAAGGGATACAGGAGTACTGATGCATAGGGGCACTTGTACCCCAATGTTTATAGCAGCACTCTCAACAATAGCCAAATTATGGAAAGAGCCTAAATGTCCATCAACTGATGAATGGATAAAAAAAATTGTGGTTTATATACACAATGGAGTACTACGTGGCAATGAGAAAGAATGAAATCTGGCCCTTTGTAGCAATATGGATGGAACTGGAGAGTGTGATGCTAAGTGAAATAAGCCATACAGAGAAAGACAGATACCATATGGTTTCACTCTTATGTGGATCCTGAGAAACTTATCAGAAACCCATGGGGGAGGGGAAGGAAAAAAAAAAGAGGTTAGAGTGGAAGAGAGCCAAAGCATAAGAGACTCTTAAAAACTGAGAACAAACTGAGGGTTGATGTGGGGTGGGAGGGAGGGGAGGATGGGTAATGGATATTGAGGAGGGTACCTTTTGGGATGAGCACTGGGTGTTGTATGGAAACCAATTTGACAATAAACTTCATATATTGAAAAAAAAAAAAAAGTACCCTATTGGAGGGGCGCCTGGGTGGCTCAGTAGGTTGAGCGTCCAACTTCGGCTCAGGTCATGATCTCACGGTTCGTGAGCTCGAGCCCCGCATCAGGCTCTGTACTGGCAGCTCAGAGCCTGGAGCCTGCTTCAAATTCTATGTCTCCCTCTCTCTCTGCTCCTCCCTGGCTCATGCTCTGTCTCTCTCTCCTTCAAAAATAAATAAAAACATTAAAAAAAAAGATATTAAAAAAAATTACCCCATTGGAGTGAAAATACTATGTGTCGAGGAGAGAAAGAAAGTATTGGCACTTGAAAACTATGAAGCTTTCTTTTTATCCTTTGTGCGCTCACTACCTCTGAGGCTTAACGTATCAAAAGGTTAAAAACTTTGATTTAAAAGTTCATATCAAATGCAAAATAGAATAAGTTAATTTAGTGATATTTCATGGTAAAACTATAAAGTACTGGAAAATAAAATTAATTCTGATAATTAAATTTAACTCTGTCTTCGTATTTCTACATCCTGAAAAAGATAGAAATAACTTTCCAATTACTATTTATTCAGTCAATAAATATTTATTGAGCATATGCAATACGTGATCTAGAAGTTGTGCATATTTAATGTCTCTGGGAAAAAAACACACACACACACAAAACAAAATAACAACTCCATTTATAGACCTAAAAAGTGCTATCCCCACATGCCTTTCTGTAAATCAGTAAACTCTTTTTGTTTTCCCTTCAGTTTGCAAAGAGTAATTTCAATATGTTTGATTTGGAAAAAAAAAAAAACAAACGGTGAACTCTATTTTATCCTTTACCTGTTAATTGGTGGTAAATTACAAAGAAGAATAAATAAATGACAGGGACACCTGGGTGGCTCAGTCTGTTAAGCATCTGACTTTAGCTCAGGTCATGATCTCATGGCTCATGAGCTGGAGCCCCACCTTGGGCTCTGTGGGGACAGCTCAAAGCCTGGAGCCTGCTTCAGATTCTGTGTCTCCCTTCTTCTCTGCCCTCCCTTACTCGCGCTCTGTCTCTGTCTCTGTCTCTGTCTCTCTCTTTCTCTCTTAAAAATAAAAAAAATAATAAACAGACAAAACAAGAATAAATAAATGATCATATTGCATTGCTAAAAGATATTTTAATTTTTGTTAGTTTCAATAGGATAATGTTAGCATAATTCTCTTTTGGGACTTATTTCGAGTCCACAGATGAGAGATTTTAATCAACATTTAGCCTGCTATGCCTCACTTTCTTGGGTTTTATCACACTTTCCTTGATTTGGGGATTCTTTGACAGATGTGTAGATGATATCAGGCAAAGGAAAATCTGTCAAGATATACATTTTAAAAACTGAAAAAATGAATGATGTCTGGGGCTTTTTCTATGCTCTCTTTTAGTGACAAGAGAAAACATATTCACAAAAAAATTAAGAAAATTTCTATTAGCCAAAAAATCAAATATGTAGTGAATTTATTTGATACTTTCATAAATTCAAGCTATCATTAGGCTAAAAGTGAAACATTACAACATGAATTTGGAATTGTATAATTATGGATGAAAATGGAAAATTAGAAAGTCACACCAAAAGCTGGACTTCTTAAATTATAAATGAAAGCAGGGACATCTGGGTGGCTCAGTCAGTTAAGCGTCTGACTTCACATCAGGTTAGGACATTGCAATTCGTGACTTCCAGCCCCGCGTCGGACTCTACTGACATCTCAGAGCCTGGAGCCTGCTTTGGATTCTGTGTCTCCCTCTCTCTCTGCCCCTCCCCCACTCTCACTTTATCTCTCTCTCAAAAATAAACAAACATTAAAAAAATTCTTTTTAAATTAAAACAATTTTTTTAAATTGTGGGGTTTTTATTTTTTATTTTTTTTTTCAACGTTTATTTATTTTTGGGACAGAGAGAGACAGAGCATGAACGGGGGAGGGGCAGAGAGAGAGGGAGACACAGAATCGGAAGCAGGCTCCAGGCTCTGAGCCATCAGCCCAGAGCCCGACGCGGGGCTCGAACTCACGGACCGCAAGATCGTGACCTGGCTGAAGTCGGACGCTTAACCGACTGTGCCACCCAGACGCCCCAAATTGTGGGGTTTTTAAAGAATGCAGAATGTGAGTCTTCCAAATTTGATTTATGCATCATTTTCCACTTAATTAGCTGTGGAAAAGGGAGTCAGTTCCAATACAAGAAATGGGATTTACAACCTATACTAGCCCATCATCAAGGAAAAGGAATATGAAGACAATTCAAAAGTCTCGCTGTGTGTAATTCTAAAACAGAGAAAATGTGTGCCAGATGCTGAAATGAATCAACAGCTAAGTTTAATTCTGCCTCATCAATCAATATCTTATTCATATTGGGTAACATGGCTGCTCATTTTGATGTACTATTCTGCACCTCCTATGGAAGAGAGACAAGGTGGGTTTTTGTTTTGTTCTTAACAAGGTTTATCGAATTCAAAAATATACCTGTCAGGGAAGGTGCTTTACCTCTATAGTTGTTATCAGTGTTGCTAATGTCCAATACTAACAACTTTCTACACAAACAATTATCCTCAGTTTACTTTCTTGTTAAATTTAAATTTGGGGGGCGGTGGGGGGCCTGGAAGAGGAAAAAACGTTTTGTTCACTGCATTATTTCCCTTGGTGTGAGGCTTAGGTGTTGACAATCTCTTGTTAAAATACACTTTCTCCTGAAAGAATCACAGAAGGAAATGCGTTTCTAAATCCATCCACCCATTCTGGAGACAGAAACAACAAGGCTTCTGGAAAATCGCACATGTCAACATCTCTTTGAGAGCAGAAATAACGGCACAGACACATGTGTGAACATCACACCTGATGCAACTATGGAGAAGGCACACAGCGGTGGGCGGCTCTGTGACAATCTAACATCATGTTGTTGTCAATCGTGCCCATGATTTTGAGGGGTGATGGCGGGGGGCGGGGGGTCACAGGAAGGGGAAGGAAAGAGAGATGGAGGCCAGACAAGGCTGTAGATTAAGGAAGTCACATCAACCAGTCAATGGCTATCAGGAAGTAACGTAGGAGGTGATGTGTAGACTTCCAGCATCCTCTCCATCATCATGTTACCTGACCAGTCAGATGAATAATAAAATGTGACAGAAATAAATACGTTTTCTGGAACCGGGCTTTAGGAATCTCAAATAGAGGACAATGATTCAGGAGAGCATTTCAGGGGTCAACATAGGGAAAATAATAAAGTAAGGTTTTGTTTTTTTTTTTTAATTTTTTTTTCAACGTTTATTTATTTTTTGGGGGACAGAGGGAGACAGAGCATGAACGGGGGAGGGGCAGAGAGAGAGGGAGACACAGAATCGGAAACAGGCTCCAGGCTCTGAGCCATCAGCCCAGAGCCTGACGCGGGGCTCGAACTCACGGACCGCGAGATCGTGACCTGGCTGAAGTCGGACGCTCAACCGACTGCGCCACCCAGGCGCCCCTAAAGTAAGGTTTTAAAAGGCTGACAAAGGAGCAGACAGTGGAGTGATGAATAAAGGGTTTTGACAGAGACATATTTGGAAGAAATAGAAAGTGGCTCTTTGTAGCCAACTGGTAACAGAAGATTTTGGTGGAGGAGACAACATGACTTCAGAGTTGTGTAATTTGCATGCTAAGTTGCAAAACTTTTGAAAATATAATAATATTCCAAGTAAAGCACAGACTATGGCATAAGACCAACCTTGGCTCTGTTACTACTTGGATAACTAACCTTTCTATCCTCAGTTTCTTTATCTGTAACAGCACTAATACTTAATGTCGTAGGGCTGTTGCACAGATTACATGAAATAACCAAAGTAAGACTGTTAGTTAACTGCCTGGCACGGGATAGTCACTGAATACATTCTGTACGTTATAGTTTAACAAAAATTCATCCAGATATGAGGTGAGATGAGAGAAAGATTTGGAGGTGGAATCACCGTATCAGCTAAATAGCTTTCACGAATACTCGATAAAAGGTACGAAATCAGTTGTTCATTAAGCTACAGCAAAGATAGTTCATATTTGCAGGGTGGCTCATGGTTTTTCAAACCAGTTTTAATGAGCACATGACGATCTTATCTGACATTCCTAACAACTCTATACAAGAGGCAAGAATGATTGTATCAGGCCCATTTTAGAGATGAACAAAGAAAGTATGGGTTCCCGGGTGGCTCAGTTGGTTGAGCGTCCAACTTTGGCTCAGGTCATGATCTCATGGTGCATGGGTTCGAGTCCTGCATTGGGCTCGCTGCTGTCAGTAAACAGCCCGCGTCATATCGTCTGTCCCCCTCTCTCTCTGCCACTCCCCTGCTCACACTGTCTCTCTTAAAAATAAATCAACATTAGAGTAGAGCAAAGTGAGGCTCCAGAGGGCTACAGGACTCACAGGTCACCTTGTAAATGGCACATTTGAGGCCACCCCCCATCTCTATCCATCCCTCCTCCACCCCCACCCCCACGCCCCTTACTCCCAGTTCTGTGTTCTTTCCACTGTGCCTTTTGGACACTTGAGCCCAAAGGCATCGGAATGGCAATGTTGAACACCACCCTCATTACTGTTCTGTCCATCTAGTGAGGGGAAAATCACCACAGCAACCTGAAAAAAATAAATGAAGCAAAAACTTTTTTCATTTAATGTGAGGCAAATCTGATGAAATCTAATATATTAACATTATTAGACATCAGCTGAACTGGAATAAAATAAGGTCCTACAGAGCATCACACGTTTTTCAGTTTTAATTAGTTAATCTTTCTAAAACTTTTAGTACTGGTGACTGATAATCTATTTGATTTATTTTCCTCCAAACTCCCAGTCATCAGCTGAAAGGAAGTGCTTACCTTATCATCAGGAAGCACGTTGATCTACTGAACTCATAACAAGGAAGAGTTAAAAGCTGTTGCTAAACCTGGTTACTTGTGAAGACCATTTAAATCTTTTTCATAAAAGGACTTTGCTATCACTGTTTTTTTTTCTTGGTCTAAAACAAGCAAGTTATAAAATTTCAGAATGCACACATAAAAATGAGGCATAATCTATGTATGTTCCATCCTCAAAGTTTTGAGTTGTTGTTTTTAAATAAAAAAGTTCTAATAAAAGCAAACCAGCAATGAAACAGGGAAATGGAATCCCAGGCACGAAGTGTTTAAAGCTCTCTCTGTATTTCCCTACGATTGCTCAGATGTAGTTGTTACTTTATACTTGGCATTTTTCTGAAACTATTTTCCATAAACCAGGTGGGAGGACTGTCAGTGTGGAAGTGGTGTGTTCAAGGCCCACCGAGGCTGCAAGAAAAGGAACAGAGAACAGATCCAAACAGGACATCTTCACACCCATATCCTTAAATTTCTGAGGGAGACACTTGAGAAGTCAGTGGTCAATGTGAAAAAGGAGCTGAATAGCCAAAATATGGTAAAAGAATACATTTTACACACAGTAAACCATGACGCTCCCTACACTTCATTAAAATGACTGATGCATGTGTTAATTGTTTTTCTATAATTAAAAATTAAAAATGTTCTCTCTGATAATACCTCGAGGGGTGCCTTACTGGGTAGCCCAACTCCCCTCTGACATGCTACAAGGCAGCGTGTGGAGGCAGTGGGGTCGCAGGAGGAAGTTGCCAGAATTCTTCTGGTGGGGCAGGTAGGATGTAAAATGGTAACTTAGGAACTCAGAATTTGGGGATGGTCCAACCCAAGGCAAGGTTAAACTGCTCCGTGGACTACAAAGGCCTCACTTCTGTTTCATCTGTGAGATACGCAAATAATGTAGTTAAAGCAATTCCGACCAGAAAAATTTAAGGATGGGGTAGAAGGCAGAGGTAGAGAGAAATGTGAGCTCCCTAAAATGGCCAAAGCTGTTCAAAGGTGCCTATGACATGTAGAAGAGCCACAGAAAGTCACCAATATCTGGTCTGATTTTACCAGTTAATTTCTCAGTAGTTTAAAAGTGGATGCTGTTCTCCGGGGATGCAGGAAAAAGGCGAATGGTAGGTATCTATCCTACTAAGAGAAAAACATGAAAATCTGATCACTAGACTCTTTGAAGTCAAGACCAACGGTAGAGCCCCTAGAATCCATCTGATTTTAAGGATCTGATCTGATCTTAAGGATGTGCATATTAATTTTCTGGGGGATTTTGTGGGTTAGCACAAGATCGGGCAATCACAGGTGAAACCAGACAAGAAGATCAGGTAACAGAGAGACCAAGGAATGTGAGATTCTCCTGAAAATAAAGGAAGAAGAAAGAAGACAAAGCATGGTGACTCCAAGAGAAGAGAAAAGTTGTCAAAAGCTGCAGAAGCTCATGTACGAGGGTGAATAGTGTCCCCCAGACATCACATCTACCTGGACCTGTGAATGTGACCTTATTTGGATGCAGCATCTTTGCAGACGTTACTAAGATGAGGGTCACACTGGATTAGCGTGGGGCTGAAAGCCAATATAATTGGTGTCCTCAGGGGAAGATGGAAATCTAGACACAGACCCAGAGAAAGAAGAAGGCTAGATGGAGACAGAGATTGGAGTTATGCATCTAGAAGCTAAGGAAAGCCAAGGGTTGCCGGCAACCAGCAGAAGCTAGAAGTGGTAAAGAAGGATCCTTCCCGAGAGCCTTTGGAGGAACAGCCCTCCTGACATGTGCAGTTTGGACTTCTAGCTTTCAGAAGTCTGAAAATAACTTCCTGTTGTTTGAAGCCACCCTGTTTGTGGTATTTTGTTACATCAGCCTTAGGGAAGCTAATCTACCCCCATTGTTTTCCTGATAGACAGGGCGGCCAAACCCAAAGACAGACGCAAAATGACAGCCGTTCCGAGTGTAACATCTGAAGGAGCATGGGTTGGTAAGCTCTCCCTGCTCCTTCTTGTATCAATTACTTCCCATTTGTCACACTGAGGTTTAGATAATGGTTGCTTAAGGATAAGGTTAGAGGACAGAAATGGTTTGTTTCAGCCTGTTTGGGCTGCTATAACAAAATGTCACAGACCGAATAGCTTATACACATCAGGAATTCATTTCTTACAGTTCTGGAAGCTGGAGGTCTGAGATCAGGGTACCCTCATGGTAGGGTGAGGACCTTCCTCTGGGTCACAGACATCACATGGCAGCGGGAACTCTTAGGACTAATCCCAGACCCCTCATGAGCTGATCACCTCCAAATGCCCCACCTCCTAATACTATCACCTTAGGTAGTAGGGTTCAACACATGCATTTTGAGAGGACACACACATTCAGACTCAGGAAAGTCTACGGTTAAAGAAGCTACAGACAGACTTAGGGCTCAGTATCACATTAGGAGAAAAGCAAAGCCAAGAACTAAGGATAATGATTTTTAGCACCAAGAAATCAGTAAAGGTTTAAAAAGTTTCCTCTTCCATAAGGACCTCATCCCAACTCCATACTCTGAGATAATCATTTGTCTGACTAATTTCCATACAGCAGGAATCTGTTTTCAATGGTAGGGACAAAAAAGAGAGAGAAAGAATAAAATCATACCACGAAGTTAATGACCTGGAAAACAGATGCAAGGAGCTCAAACTCGAGTCTGTCCATGGTTATAAAATGACTTCTAAATGACAATATAAGATGTCATGGAAATATTCACAATTAAGATTATCGTAGCTCTCTGACTCTCTGAGCTATCCTGAGGCTGAATATTGAAGTATTTTGCCTTAGTACCCCACTAAAGAGAAATGAACCCAATGGAGCCACATTTTGGGACTTTTCACATAGTATAAATTTTCATTTCCTGTACATGAAAGGATAAAAATCTTTCATTTTGACCCAGAGAAGTATAGCCAATCTCGTCATCTTTTCATTTTGATTAATATGCCCTTTTTCTTCCTAATCTACTCATTCCAGCCAAATTAAACAATGGTTTCTCAGTAGCAATTCTTTGCTTACAATTCAGGAGAAGTCAATCACTCAGTCCTTTTCTCTTATACGTTTTAAATTATTGAAGATTTCTGAACAAAACGCATAAAAATAGTGTAAAGTATCTTCCAAGGAAATGAAATGAGACCAAGGCGACTGGACTAATTTCCCCCCAAAAATACCTAAGTAGTCTTGCCTAAGGCTACTAATAGCTCTTTTATGAAATCCCCCTCATAAGCAAAGACTGAGGGAATGTGTTCTCTTGATGTGATTTTCCAAGTTCAACACTCATACTTCTATTTAAAAGTATTCATTCTAATCCTGCTTTCTTTTGGTGTAATTGTTTTGGCCCTCAATATCCTTATAAGGAAAAGCTCAGGAGCCTCCCCTCCACCCCCCAGGGCTCTGCATCACCCTCACCACCATTTCTTTCTCTCTCGTTCCTCAACCCTGAACGTTTCCTGCACAGTGAGGGTGCTCCGTATGGACACATGGGCAGATGTGGGAGGGAGCACCATGCCAGTGGTGGTCATGTCCTCCAACCATCCATGCTCTGTGGATCGTTTTCTGTAATTATACCAAGGGGTGCAGTCTGCTCGCAGGGCAAATGCTGATTCAGGCATCCAGCCTGGCCAGGAAGTTTCCCTGGAGGAGGGCAGAACTTTCTCGGGGCTGGGCTCCTACATTAACCAAATCAGGGGATCCACTCTGTCCCCCATTGTTGACCTCCAGTCAAACCAAGCTATTTGGGGGGCAGCCATTCTTTTACTCTTCACCTTAATAAAACTCCTCTCGTAAGCTAGTTTGGGCAGCTAAACCATGGTGACAGATGAGATGATCTCTGTGGTTGATCCCAGCTCAGAAGCATATGATTCCATCAACCATACATAGCAACTCCAAAACAAGAGCACTTTCTAAATGAGTAACAAAGCAGATATTGTGTTGAAGGACAAATAACATCAGCTATTTTGAACTAGTCATTTGCTAAGTAATATGCTTCCCCCCATTATTGCTCTTTGAACCTGAAGAAAAAAAGGAATTGTGTAGTCTAGTAGAGAGGCCTTGGAACCAGAATATTATTCACTGGGAAAGAGTGTATATGTTCATTTTAAAACATTCATTATCCTCAGTGGGAATTTAGTTGCAAAATTACCTGCTATAAACACTGGCCATTTCTGCATTGCAATATAGCTTAATCTTTTCTGCAATGAAAAGTTGTGGGGAAAACTTTCTTACTAAATAGGCAGCATGAAGCTGTTTATTCATTTTTTTTAAGTTTATTTATTTATTTTGGATAGAGACTCCCAAGCAGGCTCTGCGTTGTCAGCATGAGAGCCTGACGTGGGGCTTGAACTCACGATCCTTGAGATCACGACCTGAGACAAAAAAAGGGCTGGCTGTCTAACCAGCTGAGCCACCCAGACATCCCAGAGTGCAGTTACTTAAAACATAGGCTTTGGAGTTCTACACCACACACTGTTTTTGTGTTCTAATTCCATCACTTACTGGAATTGTGTGTTTGGGGAATTTGTTTAACTTCTCTAAGACTCCTTCCTCGGTTTTCTTATCCATAATGTGGGGATGATGGCACTTACAGAAGAGAATTATTAGACAAAACATGAGATAATATTAAAAGCACTAATCACAGAGCTCAATGCATGGTAAATATTTCTTAAAATGATAGCATCAACATTTTCCAAACAACATTAACATTTTTAAAATAATTACTCGGTCCAGCAATAATAAATGAGATGTCAATTGAATTAATGGACCAAGCACTTAAATCACATTTTCGTTTATTCTTTATATGGCAGTGTGGTTTATTTTTATCATAATGTCTTAAAATAAATTTAAAATTACATTACATTTAAGTGTAAAATCTATATATTATTGAGCTTGTGAGGAGTCTGTAGGTATAACTGGTAGAAAAAAATCATGGACAAAATATATTAATGTCGTGACTTACATAGAGAATATAAAATTTTATTAAATCTTCTAGAACATAGTTAGTATCCTACACCAGAGATCCCTTCTTTTTCATGTGAATTAATGCCACTGAAGGCTGGCACTGGTTTCTCTGAGTACACAGTGGCATACAAATAAAATAAGTCTTTGGATAAATATCACAGATAAATATGGCAATATTTAAGTAAATGCTCAAAAAGAGAAACCTCTGGGGACAAAAATTAATGCTCTACACCGAACACTGTGCTTGTTCTGTGCTGGTTTAGTCATTTTTGGTTGCCACAAAATTTGAAACTGTGAAAAAAAAAAAAAGCGTGGTTTCTTTTTTTCATGTCGTATGAAAAAGTGTGGAATCCCCTGGAAAGTATGTGCAATATCTATCAAGGATGTTGTTGCCAGGGAACAAGAACACAAATAGAAGATTCAAGAAAACCCTTCCTTTGGCCCAAATCTGAAGGACTATTATAAATTGTGCAATATGTGATTTGGGAAGGTCATGGCTGTATAGGGTTGTTTTTTGTTTTGTTTTGTTTTGTTTTTCTCTTTCTTTTTATAACTGATTCAAAGAGTAGCAATGGAAATAGAACTCAAAAGTTTTTCAAACAGTAGGGACATGGGAATTGGGATGCAAGGCTGCTAAAAGGCCCTCCCTGGTTGCAAGACTGAGAGCCAACGTTAAATGAAGGTCAACTGTGTGTATGTGTATCTTCTGTTGTCAAGGAGGCAAATAACGTCAGGATTTAGCTTTCCCACTCATTCTGAAATGTCTGCATATGTTTACTGCCGTCTCAGATTATGAGGACCTTGGAGGAAAAGTTCTCAAGCCAATGCAAAAACAGATGCATGGTTTTTTTTTTTTTTTTTTAGCAAATTATTATCCCAATTTAACAAACTTGAGTTAATTTATAAACAGATTTTTTTAAATTAGCATCATCCATTAAGAGCTTCTTTGCAAAAAAGATATATGAGAATTTGCCATACATAAAAATAAGACAATGTATCCTAATGCAGAAATCTGTTCTTGGTTCTACACTAAGACTGTTCATTTGCTGTGGGTATCACAAAGACAAAAGTTCAAAATACCAAATAGGCTGAACTAGCCAGGGGAAGCAGGATAGGATATAACACATATAAATGTAAAAGAAAGCCTAGTCAGTGTTTATGGAAATAAGTTTTAACTTAAACAGAACTAATGTTTCTTAAAAGCTTCTCTTTTACTTAAATTTCTACCCAAACCGGACAGGATTTATCTTATATCACACTAAAGAATAAGACAATCACAGAAGCCTATGTTTTTACCCATTTGTCTTTACCAAGAGATTGCTTACTGACTTACTGAATAAAAGGCACAGTCTTCATTGTCAATGAGGCTTACTTTAAAGGCAGACAGGGACGGGTGTTTCAAACCAGTTCCTCTCTACGACATTATATTTATCACCACCCAACAGGAAGTAACACTATGAAAGCAATTCGTCACCAGCAGAGAGAAAGGCCTCTGTCTCACATTAGGACCAGACGGTGTGATTCACATCCCGGCCTTGTGAGCGTGCCTTGGATCTTTGCTGACCACAATTCATAAAATCACTTTCACTGCGATCATCATACCTCCAGACTGTTGTGAATTCCTTCATCATGCAGAGGCAGGCTCGGGACAGGCCACAGGAAATAAAATCCAAGTTCTTGCAATGGTTCTTATCAACTGATATCTGACCACATCCCCCCATACCACCCCCCACCGCTCCGTGTGGCTCAGTGTTTCCCAACTGTTTGTTCATTATTGCCCTTCTAGGGAACCTTCCTAGATATTTTTTCCCAGGTTCTCTGCCATGGAGTATTAACATTACAGATATACTATATGTTATGTATGATACATATCTGAGCTTTATCCGTTAAGCACAAGCTGTTTTTTCACTCTCCTAAGAACCAATTTTCACGCCTTTAGGGTTGACCTTGAGAAGCTGTGCTCTAACTGAAATACTTGCCCATTACAAAACTTTGGTGCTATCCCAAGCCTCCCTGCTTCTACTTAGAAATGTCCTCCTCTCCCAGATATTTGTCTGACTGATCAATTCTTGCTCATTCTTTAAGAGTCAGCTTAAGGGGCAGAGCCTGAAGCCTGCTTTGGATTCTGTGTCTCCCTCTCTCTCTACCCCTCCCCTGTTCTCTCTCTCTCTCTCTCAAAAATAAATAAACACTAAAAGAAAAAAAAAGTCAGCTCAAGTACCAAAGCTGTCAGGAGAGACTCCCACACTCCCTCAGGCTATCACCCATTTCCTCTGCTCCCACAGCATCATGGATTATGGATTTATTTCTACAGTTGGTTTATTTGCCTGTCTCCCCTGCTAGATGACTAACTCCCTAAAGTCAAGGATGCTCTCTCCTTCTTCTCTGTTATGGCCTGAGCTGTCTCCCCTGAAATTCTTATACTCATGTCCTAACCCACAGTACCTAGAATATGACTGTATTTGGACATAAAGCCATTATAGAGGTGATTAAGTCAAAATGAGGTCTCCTAGGGGTGGGTCCTAATCCAGTCTGACTAACAGCATTATGGGAAGAGGAAATGTGGGAAATATGGGAAGAGGATGTGTGCTCACAGAGAAAAGGCCATGAGAGGACACACAGCGGGAAGACTACAATCTGCAAGCAAGCAGAGAGGCCTCAGGACCCAACACCTCGATTTTGGACTTCAGGCCTCCAGAACTGTGAGAAGTAAGTTTCTGCTGTGTAAGCCCACCCGGTCTGTCATATGTGCTCATGGCCACTCAAGCAAACTAATACACTCTCTATATTCTCAACATCATGCGCTGAACCTGGTAGTGAAAACAATATATGCTGGTTGGTTGGTAGGTTGAATGAATAAAAAACACGATCTTGATAAATTCCTGCTTACAAAGGCTACGTGCAATCACCGTAACACGATGCACAATTGCAAACGGTCTGTTCTTTGGAAAGCAGGCCTGGATGGCCTCAGAAAGCCAGGTCTGGGGTGGCTCAGTCGGTTAAGCATCTGACTTTGGCTCAGGTCGTAATCTCACGGTTCGTGAGTTTGAGCCCCACATCGGGCTCTGCACTGTCAGTACAGAGCCTGCTTGGGATTCTCTCTCTCTCTCTCTCTCTCTCTCTCTCTCTCAAAATAAATAAATAAACTTTAAACAAAACAAGACAAAATAAAAAGCCAGGTTTACTCACCCTCGGACACGAAGAGGGATGACCCACCATAAGGCAAATGGATAATACGATCACAAAAGATAAAACAATTGTCCTCAAAGGATAAACCTCCCAGAAACCCCAGTACACATACTCTCAGTCACAAGAGGAATAAAAAATTACCAGCGAGAAGGGATTCCCCTGAAAGACCCAAAGTAAACAAAGACCATTGAAAAGACCATGTGAGGGAAAGAGAAGCAGAGGGAAGGTCAAAGAGAAACACTGCTGACCTCGTGGAGGTGCTTTGCCAGGGCTCTAAAAATACATTCTTTTAAAGCCTTTTCATCCGGTGCCACACGGCCACAGGTACTCAAGGAGGCACTGACTCATGTTCAAACCAAGGCAGCCGAGGAGGATTTTGATAAGGGTTTTTAAATGTTTCCCCCCAGCCGATTTCTGAAAACCCTCAAGCCTTGGGAAATCTCGTCAACAGCTACAAAGAAGGTAAAATGGAACCGGCCCCCGTTGGAGAGGCTGATGTCATCTATCTCCCCAAAGAAAAGGCCACACTTTGCTTTGTGAAAAACCAGGGTGACATCACCTCCCGATCACATGCCACTTAGCCCTTCCCCTGCTATTCCCAGCTGAGGGGTTCTCTCCTTTTGCAAATGTCATTTTTTCACTCACAAAGCTCCTTGCCCTTGTCTGTGCACCAGAGTCCACTGCCGGTGAAAGAGGGCCCCCAGGAGGGACAGCCGAAGAGGCGTGGGCTGTGCACAGCCAGCCGGGAGGCCTCTATTCACACAGCTTGCAGAGACCTTAGCAACCCAGATGGAGGCCCCGGAGGCCGAATGCAGCCCCTGGACAATGCCGTCAACACTGAATACCGGGAACCGTTTAGCCAGGCAGGGCAACTGTGGCCATTTCTTTCTTTCCAGAGTGGGATTCTCTTTGATGGTTCGCATAAAGGCGAGGCGGTGCGGTTTAATCTCCCATCTACAGAGCCGCTTTAAATTTGGACCCACGAATAAAGCCTGGTTGTAGACCCGTGCTCTCAGAGCAAATAGGAGATCTGTGCAGTTGACAAAGAAGCACATTTTGGAAACAGGCTTATTTATTAATTGGCAAAATAAATGAAGTGTTGGGGGAAGGGGGGGGGGCAGAATTCTCCCTAAGTAGCAATGTTCGGGAAAGGATGCCAGTGTAGATTGTGAATTCTCAGTGAAGAGCTTTTGGGGGTTCTTACCGCACAGTTTGGAAAAGAGCTAGGGGGCAGGGGCCGAGAGCCTAAAATGAGACATCTCGAAAGAAGAGAGGCTAGGGGTTTAGGGGCACTTCCTTCCAGCCAGGGAAGGAAAAGGAGCCTCAGGGCTAGTGTCAGGCCTGGTGCCCTGGGCCCCGGCCATGTGATCCTCACTCTGACACCGAGGTCGGGAGGGGCTGTGCAGAGACGTACTTCTTGAAATACATTCACAGAGGCACACGCACGTGCACAAGCACACTCAACGGTACTTTCACACTGAGACCAGTTTTTAAATGTGTTTTGGATTTTGCATCTGTTTCTTTTGCATTTATTTGTATTTGCATCTTAGCTTGTATCTCGAATCCCACAACACGCCATGTTGCTTCGGTGCTTCAAGGTCTTATCAGAACTCCTTTCTCTGAAATCTGAAGGACTTACATGAAAGAGGGGGTGTGGCCCCATCCCAGCCTGAGCCCTTAACTGTGAGTGACCCAAATGCTGTGGCCATGGCTCAGGTCTCCGGCACTCCTCCCCTTGACCTTAAACCCCAGCCACCCCAAGCTTTGAGTCCCCCATACTGGCCCTGCTTTCTCCCCCCCACAGGGACCTTCTTCTACTGGGAAACCTTTTCCTTCTCCTATTTGCCTGTGTAACCCCTGCTCCTTCTTAGATTTTAGTTCATAGGTCCTATTCTCACGCAGGACTTCTCTGACCTCCTGTCTAGATCAAATTCCCCTTCCTGTGCTCCCATGGCTCTACAAAACCAGGAACCAGGCCTGCAGGTGGGAGTCACACACTGGCCCCAGCCCCATCACAGCACCTGGCCCAAAACAGCTCCTTAATATCTGTGGACTGAACACGCAGTCTGTGTGTTCACAGACACATAAATCTGTGAAACCAGATTTATGTCTTCAGTCTATCTCTGCTGGGTAAGAAGGGCAGGAGCCTCTCCCATCAAAGAACTCTTCTCTGACCCTCGTCTTTTCTGTTGGCCTCTCTCCTTAGGCTATCTCAAGCTAAAAGACCACATCAAAATGCAGAGTAGAAACTCTGTGTACATGCAGTGTTGTATAACTATAGTATATGATAGTTAATTTTGCACTGATCTAGACTACCAAGAATCCCTTTCCAGAAGGTTCTTCCCAGGGGCACCTGGGTGGCTCAGCTGGTTAAGCAGCCTGCTCTTGATTTTGATTCACATTGTGAGCTCATGGTTTGTGGGATCAGGCCCCATGTTGGGCTCTGACTTGACAGCTCAGAGCCTGCTTGGAAATTTCTCTCTCTCGCTCGCTCTGTCCCTCCCCTGCTAGCACTTCTCTCTCTCTCTCAAAATAAGTAAATAAGTAAACATTAAAAATAAAAAAAGAAGGTTCTTTTGAAGTGTAATTTATGTATAGTGGTCAGCATAGAGTTAAAAAAAAAAAAAAAAAAAGTTCAGTTCTGGTCCCAGCCATCAAAATTTGGTTGTACAACTCTGATTCCAAGCTTAGCAAGTTTTCTGCAATTGGAAGAAAGTTGTGAAATAGTAAACAGGAAGAGAGAATAGACAGAGAGTGTCTTTGACCTTTCCAAAGGAAGACAGATTCAAAATAGAGCTAGTAGAAAAAATTTTCCCAACAAAAACTCAAAGCTTTCAGCAGAGGATTCAACTGTGTCTAGCATGCTGGCTAGAAGAATCCAGTGATACAATAACCCAGTGTAGCCAAAAACGTCCTTGAAATCACACTTCTTAGTGTGGCCTTGAGGTAGGATAGCTAGAACAGCCTGGAAGGGAGAGGAAGCAACCCACTGAGAAGAAAGATATAACCAGCATCAACAAAATCACTGCTGCAAAAACCCTCCACCCTAGATGCATTGCAGAATTCCTTAGGGAGATGTTTTAAATTAACAATTGTCAGGGTCCCACCAAGGATTAACTGAATTCTATCTCTGAAGGCTGAAACCCAGGCATGGGTTCTCTTTACAATTCCCAGGCAATTCCAATGTGTATCTAGGGTTGAGGACCCTAGATAACCCTCCTGGTTACCATTTCCTCCTTTCCACCCTCTGCCTCACATGCAAGCTTTCTCCCCTTTGGATCTCTGAAGCACTAAGGTTCTTTCTCACAGAGGCCCTAGTTCATATCCTACTGACATTGAGAGACTGATGAGATTTTTCTGCTGTTAGTACAACGAGACGTTGAAGCACCTTACAAGCTTTCTCTAGTCTCTAGAGATGCTGTCTTCCTACCATTTTCTTTCTCCTGCCTTAACATCTGCTCTCGCCTTGCTCCTCAAAGTGTGGTCTACAGGGTGGCAACATCAGCACAACCTAAAAGCTTTTTAGAAACACCTCAGCCTCCTGTATCAGACTCTGCATTTTAACAAGATCTCCAGTGATTCACATGTACATGAAAGTCTGAGAAGCACTGTCTGGAAAATATCCCCAGCCCTTGAAGATCTGGGTCATTTCTCAAGACGTTCCTGTTTCTTCTAGGTCTTTTCACACTGTTTCTAGTTACCTTAGAATCATGCCATTTCTGAATCACAGAATACTAGAGATGGACTACAGTACACAGATAAATCAATCCAGTCCCTTCACTTAACAGATCAATAAATTGACCTTCCAAGGTTAAATCTACCCACTTGATGAAGAGAACAGTCCAGAAATCCCACAGGCTTAATTATCATAGCTCGTTCACTTTGGGAATTCATAATCTGTATTTCAAGCTATAAGTAGCATTGAGGATTACCACTGAATACTTTTAAATGCTGAAAGCCCCACACTTGTATTTTTAACAGAAATAGACTCTGTCTCCAGTTCATATTAACAGAACATCTAACACTCAAGTCTACAATAAGGGTACTCACTTATGTACAACGCTATGATTCATATAATAAATGGCCTATGATTTTAACAACACTCAAGAGTCAACCACAACACACATTTATGTGTGCTTACCTTGGGCTCACCCCTGACTTTGACAGTCGGGCCACAGCTTACATGTCTGCGTGTGAGTCCTGGTATAATATTGCAACTCTACCAGTGAGCCCTAAGCCCTTGGTTGAGAACTGCTACTATAATATTCACAAGGACTTGTTTTGATTTTTTAAGTGTTTATTTATTTTTGAGAGAGAGACAGAGCGTGAGAGGGGAAGGGCATAGAGAGAGAGGGAGACACAGTATCCGAAGCAGGCTCCAGGCTCTGAGCTGTCAGCGCAGAGCCCAACGTGGGGCTCAAATCATGAATCATGAGATTGTGACCTGAGCCAAAGTTGGACACTTAACAGACTGAGCCACCCAGGTGTCCCGTACAAGGACTATACTTGTTAGGTGTGGATCACTCTGGGAGAGTGGATCTCAAACTTTAATCACCAGGAAGACTAGTTAAGGCACAGATTATTGGGCTTCCACAGGTCTGAGATGGGGCCCAAGAATTTGTATTTCTAACAAGTTCTGGGTGATGCTGATGCTGCTCTCAGGGGACCACATCTTGAGAATCACCACTTTGGGGCCTACTCCCTTTAGACTCAGCCACAAGAGGTCAATCTACAAGTTTTAGAACCCTTGTTAAACATGAATTTTCATCCTCAAAGGAATAATTATCCCTACCTACTTTCTGAAGCACCAGTTCGTAGGTGGGTGGCCCTACTCTGTCTGGCAGGTACAACACACACCCTGGCTTAGTGCCGGTGAGTTCTCTACTCCTGCTCCCCTCTCAGCCCAAAGCATGCCCTTCCCCTTCTCTCTTGGATTGACTCATTCTTGCCCTTTGATCCCCACCCTTCCTTCTCTGCTAATGTCAGAATAAGCCTGGAATCTCCTTCCATTCCACTCCCCCTGGGAGGCCCCAATGCCACCTTGCCATTTGCTTGCCACACCCACGGACAGGTCTTTCTCCCGCCAGAAACTTCACTCTGCTCCCCTCCTTTCTCTTCGGTGATTTATTGTTGCACTGACTTCAGTAGCTCTCTAAGTGCTGTCCTCTCTTAACCCTGCCAGGATTAACCCTCCAGTGTCTGAGGAAGGTTTCCAAGGCCTGGCACCAGATTGTGACCCAAGCCCCATTATTTGTGGTGGTATCGTTTCCAAAGTGAGAGCTGGGAAAGAAAGAATTCTTGGTCAAGTAGCAAGCATCCAATACAACTAAGATCAGCCCAGGGCTTACCATGAATGAACCACTGCATCTGAAATCCTCTCTCATGGTGACCGACCCCATCGGTGTGGAACAGCACTTGAAGCCTGGAGCCCGTGGTACTCCCTGCAGGCGGTAGGTCAGCTCCACAGTAGCGCCCCATCCGCTGGGGGCCGTCGTAGAGCTGGAATCAAGGAGAAACTTCCCAGGGTGGGGAGCTTTACATGGTGTGTCACAGGGAAAAAGTAAAGTCTGTTTATGTAGCAAAAGCTGTTCCTTGGCTGAGTTTAAGGGTAAATCTGCTAAGGTGGTTTGAACACAGGAGGCTTAATATAAGAATTAACAAATTAAAAATAGGTGATTATATAGAGAGACTTTATGGGTGAGTCCTAAGCCCAATAAATCTGGAAGTCCAAATATTAGTGTTTGGTTGTACGTCAGCCTAGCAAGTTCCCTCGAAAGTATAATCCAGGCACAGAATAAGGAAATGGTGGGCCAGATGAGATGTGTTCACACGTTAATAACATATAAGAGATGCTCGTTGAACAGCAATTTTATAATTGAAAGATATATATATAAATACTAATTTATATAAATATATATAAATACTAGCATAAACATTTAGACAGCTTAGAGAGCTAAGTAAAAAATGAATACAAAATTTAATTCCACTGAAGATAACCACTGTTAATATTTTGTTAATACCAGAAGTTTCTCTTGTCAACATTTTTTTTTCATTGCTTGTGTATGTATACATATACCTATGTGTCCAGGTATATATATGTGTGTGTACAAGCTTGGGCTATACATTTAAGTGTGTTCCCTATTTTTTTCTAAGCATGTCAGCAAATACTCTGTGTAAACATTTTTAACGGTGGCGTAAAATGCTTCTAATACTCTATGGTTGTTCATTTAAGGACATTTCCAATTTTTTGCCAATATGAATGTTTGTTTGATATTTTAAATGTCCCTCAGGAAAGATTCCTATAAGGGGAATGAATCAGAGAATATAATCTTTTATGGCTCTTGATCTATATTATTAAGTCTCTTACCAGAAAGTTTATACCAACGTATCCCCCACCAGCAATTTACTACAATGGGACTTTGGCAATTACAACTGCTATTCTTTTTTAAGTTTATCTTATTTATTTTGGAGAGAGAAAGTGCACACACACATGCGTGCATGGGATATGGGTCAAAAGAGAGACGGAGAGAGAAAGACTCCCAAGTAGGCTCCATGCTGTCAGAGCAGAGCCCGATGCGGGCTGGATCCCGCAGACTGTGAGATCATGACCTGAACTGAAATCAAGAGTTGGATGCTGAACACCTGAGCCACCCAGGCACCCCGTGACTGCTATTATTTTTAGAGCTGATACCGATAGGGAAAATATGTTTGGCTTTGTAATGGGCTCAACTTATGTTACTTTGAGGTTGAAGGTTTTTCGTGCTTATTAGGCATTTATATTTCTTCTCTTGGAACTTATCTGCTGTGGTTTTTGCTCACTTTCCCATTGAGGTATTTGTATATCCTGTCGTGTACCCTTTATCTGCCTCATTTATTCATTTCATCAGATATACACCTCTAAACTAAAAAACAAATAAACTTCTCTGCCATATCTCTTTCAATCAGGAAAGATCATGATAATCCAAAACAATTGGCTCCTTGTGACTCAGGCCATTATATTTTTCTTTTCCTCTACTAACGTCCACATCATTGTCTACTTCGTTCTGGTTACCCTTGGGATGAACTGTCCATGAAACAAAATTGAAAATACCTGATCATAAACTAACAGACTTCCTTGATTGTTCTCCTGTAGGGTACACATATATAAGAGTATGTGTGAGTGCATGTGTTTGAATGAATATGTCTGTAGGTACATGTGTAATCTGGATTCAACAAGTTCCAAATTGGCCAAATTATTTTTATTTACTGAAATGTTATGATATAGTTTGAAACATATTGATGAGAGCATGGAAAACTTTATCATCAAATTCTACAAAGCACCCCATGGAGCCTTCCCTAATCCCTAGGGATTCACTCACGAATTAGTTTTCCTTTGAAACCCCTCAGCTTTTACTCGTGCTTCTTTGTAGAAATGGTTCCATTCCCCTCTGTTCTACTGCCAGCCATGTGAGCCTCATCTCCCCTACTGATTATGGGTTTCCTTAGAGCCCAGAGCACCTCTCCCAGCCTCCTCCGTCTAGTTCAGGGCTTTGTCGAGGGCACATTCCCAATACATCTTCAATGAGCAAACACAATGGAACAAACACAATGATTTCCCCCACAGCTGCATTTATTTCAGTGGGATTTAATCTGCCCTATTACTTGAATCCTACATAGTTAGGTACATAGTAGGGTCTTAGAGTCCTAAATTTCAGCATGATTCTTTTAGGCAACAAAGAGTCTGGATCCTTTGTGGGCCTCTCTGTAGAAGGGCTGGTGGCAGGGATCAGGAAGGGCCTTGTTCAAGATCATAATAAATTACAGATTTCTAAATCTTGGCCTGTCTCATGGAGTTCTCAAAACTAGCTGGTCATCAGTCATACATGCCTGTGATATTTGGGGGAAGGTCAGCAGAGATTTAAAGAGAGACATTCAGAAGTCTGTTAGATAACTCGCCCTTAGGTAGTAAACCTAAGCATTTGAAGCAAACGAATAAAGATGAAATTTATTTTTCAGGCTTATCGCATCAGTTTCCTTTGTCTTTTCTAAGGCCGCTGCTGCTTTGACTAGGTATATTAATTAACAAGTGTCTCCTTCATAGGCTAGTTGACAGAAGCCATAATGAGGGAGCAAAAAATGGGAGAAAGAATAAAACAACACAAAAAGAGGAGAGAAAACCCACAGCCCTTCGTTTCTGCTCTCAGATCCCTCCATCTAAGGCGGGAGGTACAAGTAGGGGAGGAGGGCCATGTTGCAATCTGTTTACTCCTAAGTTACTGCTTCACTGTAGGGTATTTATCCCAGCTTCAGAGGGTTTTTTAATTTATTTATTTATTTTTATTTTTTATTAAATCCAGTGTACTGATTCCAATCCCAAACTAATTAATACAAAAATAAACATACTGTTCCCAGGCAGAGGTATAATAAGCAAGAAACACTCCACTATTTTCCACTCCAGAAGGCTCATTCTTAACTCTGGGTTGTAGTTCAGTGACCAAAGCTTTAATTATTTCATCTTTATGCCACAAAACACGAGGCAAGATTTCCCCACCACCGCAATCGCTCTCAGCTTGACAGGTCTTCTGAAATGGTAGGCAGTGACATTTTGAGGAAGTGAATTTTAGATGCTCTACAAGGCCATAAGCATTACAGTAGTTTTGCCTCCCCAGCTCAGCAAGGTTAAGAAAGCTGACATTTTCACATGACTTGGAGGGGACTTTTTTCTCTTCCTTCCGGATAGGATTACCTCATTGAAGGAGAGCCCCTGAATCCCAGTCCTTCTAAAATAACACATTGTGAATGGGATGGTGGGGGGCGAGGGGGGGGGGCACAGGGAGTGGGGGTGGGTGGGGGGGAACACTGATGAATGACAATTAGTTTCTTTTTGCCTTTGGAGGGGAGAAAGTGATGCACACTGAAACATCAAATAGACATTGATGAAAATGCTTAAATATGTCAAATAAACAAATGAATGAATTAGTGTAGAACAATACCTCTATACAAAAGCACCCCAACCCCCAACCCTATGTCCTTCTGAAGTTTACACTTAATTAAATCGGGGGGTTTTTTGTTTATATTCACACAGATGGCTAACGTCACCTCAACAATTCATTCCCGCGTAAATTTACCACACAAAAAGGAACAGTCATTGTTCAAAGTACACAAATACTGGTTGCCATGGAAACCAGTAGGTGCCTGCTGCTCCTGATTCTGTTTTCAGAGCAGAAGGCTAACCACAGGACATTCCAGCTGTGACTCATTGCCACTACTGGCGAGCATTCTGGCTTGGTCTCTTGAAGGGTATGATTTCCCCTGCGTTTAGAAAGCCTAAAGATCCACAATATCTAAGCTTGGAATTAAGTCCACAGAAGGAAACGAGTAGAAATTAAGAAAAGAAAGATGGAGATTCTCACTTGAAATATGCAGATCTAAGTTGTATAACCGTGTGGAGAGGGGTGTTTCTTGTTTTTTTTTAAATATCTGCAATGCTGCTTCCACTTTCAGGTTGGCGGTTCAACATATCTTCAAATGTAAATATGTGTATATATTACAACCTCCTGTGTAGAATCCTTTCAATTATTCTCTTAAGGAGACTGTTTGTTTAGGATTTATGTGGTGTAGGTCTCTGCACCCCCGCTCCACCCTCAAGTGGACACGCAGAGAGGAAGGAAATCTCTTGCCTAAGCCACATTTACCAATTTCTATTGACTTCCTTTGCATGGGTTTGATAATTTGGCACATGTCTAGTTTCTTAGACCATTAGGGACTTCAGACTCCAGGTGCAATATGAAATGATCCGTGGATTCCTTCTAATTAAGAACCATACAGGCAAGGTAGAAGACATAAAACTGAGGATGCCTCACTGACAGAGAGAGTTGAATTTTTGTAAGAGTAAGGATTTTGTAGCAACTCTGGAACTCGAGTCCGGAGGAACCCAGTATCAGCTAACATGAACCTCAACCTGTTCTCTCAATGGGAATCAGCTTCATGAATTGCCAAGAACTCTCAGAACAGAAATGTGCTTTTGAAGTACTTCTTTGCTGCTAAATTTCTTTTATGATTTTGAATATTTGTGACTTTGATGAAAAAAATTATAATTATTTCATATATTTATAAGCATGGGATGTATAGATATACTACCTTTGTAAACTCACTTTAGCGTTACGGGGAGTAAAAACTAGAATTCAGTTCTTTCTATTTTAGATTGGCATCTAATTCATACTTTTTCTAATTCATACTTTTTCGTACTTCCTTGACATTTTTCTGAAATAAAACTTGCTTAGAGTGGATCATTAATTTTAAGAATTAAATATAGACCAAATAGAGAAATTAAATCAAGGGGCTCTTGGGAAGATATTACTAAAATATAGAGAAACTTCAGGAAAAAATTTTGGTCCCCCTTCTACTACAAATCTTTAAAAACAAAAATAAGTTATCCTTTAGAGTTTAACATGTATTGAAATATCCCACCTGCCATGAGGGAGAATTTTAGGTGCAGTAGAGAATCACCTAATGCTTATAGAAAGAACACAGTTAAACTTTCTGAGACCTATACTCAATGAATTTTTAGATTAGCTTTGTGAAGCCAGCGTCACCAACAGATTGTATTCAAATGGAAGCCAGGAAGTAATTTTATTGTAAGAGCAGACTAGAGATATTAATCGTGATCAGCCTGTGGGTACACAGTCCAGTCCAGCTCTAAACTTTCCTTAGAATGTCATCTTGTGAAAAGTCCTCACCCTCTCCTAGCTACAATTTCTATATAAATTTGGCACCATAATGGTATTTATAAGGTTGGTGTAAATAGCAAATGAGACACACCATGTAATTAGGTTGAGTGTGAGACTTGGCATGTGGAATGCACTTAAAATGTTATTCTAACTCTTGGCATTTTTTTTTTCCCAAAGAAACCACTCTAGAAATAGTTTTGAGAGACCAAATATGACGGGTGTAGAGAACTTGAGCTGACTCATGTAAAACACTTCACAGAAATCATCCCCGGCAGACCAGATGGGAAAGCAGTGAATCAATGAATCACTTGTGAAGAGATGGACGGCCAACATGAATCGCTTGCAGTGTGTTGCTATGACAACCTGCTTCTGTGTGGACATTGAGGCCATTCCCAAGTGTGGGGTGCGTGGCCCAGAGCAAACCATACCGTGGGGGACAGCGTAAGCCTGGTGCGCGTGCTGGGGTGGAGGGAGGTGGTGGATCCTAATGGGATGGTGGTGGAGACAGCGTTAGGAAATCTACCAAGGCTGCACTGGGGAGGTGGGGAAGGGAGAGGCAAACGGTAGGGAAAGCGTCTCTGCACGTGTTTCTTCGTGTCACTGCCTCCTCTCCCATGACAGTCCAGCCAGCCTGCAGCTCTAGCTGCTTAGCCACCGGTGCTCCAAAAGGATGGGAATTGGTGAGTTCTTGGGGCGTTTCTTCAGATTCCACCCCCCACCCAGAAAACAGCTCTAAAAGGACCCATGAAAAGTGCCTCATGAGAGTAGTTATTAAGAGCGTTTACACATAAATCTCTCGGATAAACCTAGAACCTTTCACATTTACTTTAAATCTGAAGGGCTTCATAATATTCCTGGAACCACAGTAAAAGCTTCCAAACAAGATTTGTGGAGTTGGGCAAAAGTTCCCCTAGTGGATGAGAAAAGGCTAAGGCAGGGGTAAAAACGTAATCAGATTGTGGAGGGTCAATTAGGCAAATGTTAAAGATGAAAACTAAGAAGCAGAGCCTGGGAGATTGTAGAAGGCTCCGCGATGGCCCCGAGAGGCAGCGTCTCCACCAGACACGTGGCCACACACAGGCACACGTCTTCCCCACAGCACAGGAAAAGCCATGCTGCCATGTGCTGACAGGGTGGGGCAGGAAATATGAAATACCCATCTAAAATTAAACAATTACTCAGAATTCTGGGCTTTGCATGACAGCAAGAAACCCATCGAAGACCACGTTCTGAGTTATTCTGTGTCACTCTGAATTAGATGTCGGTCTCACGCCCAGATGAGATCGTCTCCTTCCCATGTGGCAGCTAGCCCCTGTTCACTCTTAATAGTGCACTGACACTTCTGTTTCTGCTTTCTATACATTGCTCATTTTAGGAGCCACAAAGGCTGATTTGTTTTTTTCTTTTTTGGCCTTTGTTTGTTTGTTTGTTTGTTTGACTTTTCAAGTCATTGTCTACACATGTATATGTGCACAGATTTAACTACAAGAATGTTTATCTCAGCATGGCTCATAATAGTGGAAATTTGAAAAAGTTCTAAATGTTCCACAAGAATAGGTGGCCGTATCGTGATGATGGGATGTGCAATGTCATAAATCATGTGGCATAGTGAACAACACGGACAAACATTCACAAGCTAGAGTGATCTGGGGAAAAGTCATTATAGGATAGTTGTGTCCAGAAGATCCCCTTTGCATATTAAAATAAAATATATAAGGAGCGACTACAGGAAATAAATACCACCAGAAATTATTAGGAGTGATGTTATTATTGAGATCATTTTTATTTTATCTAACTTTTTCTATATTTTCCAAACTTCCTGCAATGACTATGTATTCCTGTGTGATCAGTTTATTTTTTCAAGGATTATCTTTGGGGACCTATTGACATAGCATTGCATTGACATAGATATGCATTGGTAATGTTTTTCCACTCTCAGAATTCCATACCCTTTTAGGTTCGCAGACACCCAGCTGGTCTACTAAAAATATTATACTGTCTATTTCTGTAGTCTTTTATACGGATCTCAAGTTTATACATGAAAATTAGCCCATTAAAATGTTATTATATAAGGTAATCTCCTTCAGCATTAATTTAAAGCCATATTTTGCCCCTAATGTTTCCTTTTTTAAAATCGTAACTAGGTTTTTATGATTAATTAGACTAATTCTTTATTTAAAAAGAATTCCTTCCGCTGTTCAGGGACTAAAGACTTCTTACAAAACGTAAGTTCTGAGAGTCGCTGATGGAGTAGTAAATGCCTAATTCCCTCCCTGGTGGTAACTGAGATGCACTGAGAGCCAAGCCTACTCTCCTGCGTGTACATGAACATTTAATTCCATGAACCGAGGAGTTCCCTCTGCCAACTGCATCACTACAGCGAAACATTGAACTTTTCTTAAAAAAATTATTCTGCCTCCTAAAAGCCTCACCATCTGCTAGAGATGGACTCAGAAACAGGGAGAAATCTGCTTCACAGAACAACATGAAGTCATTGAACCTTGAGCTGGAAGGATCTAGAGTGCTGCCAGGCAGACTTTTCCCAGTTCAGGGAAGAAGAGGGGAAAAGCCTGTTAAATAAAGAGTAAATATAAGGACCGAAGGGTAAACATGGCATTTATTTTTTTAATTCTGAAATGTTGCAGTTGGAAATCTTTCCTATTTTATTTATTTTTTTAATGTTTATTTATTTTTGAGAGAGAGAGAGCATGAGCCGGGGCGAAGCAGAGAGAGAGAGAGGGAGACACAGAATCCGAAGCAGGCTCCAGGCTCCAAGCTGTCAGTACGGGGCCCAATGCGGGGTTCAAACCCACAAAGTACAAGATCATGACCTGAGCCAAAGTTGGACACTTAACCGACTGAGCCACCCAGGTGCCCCTCTTCCTTATTTTACAAAGTGGACAATCAAGCTAATGAAAATCCACAACAATAATCCCTAATTTTAAAATTTAGCATTCTGAGCTATGGGTTCTCATTCAAGCCACGTGCCCCTTAGATGGTAGAAGGGAACTTCCATGCACTTGCTGATGGTCTGAGGAGAGAGCTAGGTGAGGTCCCCGAGGGAAGGAAGTGTGGATCGGGCAATTTCAATTTTTAAGCCTCTGATGTACTTCTTCCTGTCTTCAGGGTAGAGTGGAAGTTATCTGTAGGTCTGATTATTAATCATCCTCATTCTGTCTTTCACATTTGAGAGAATATTGAGAGGGGAAACACACAGAATTTCTTTGGAATACAAGAGCAAAGGCAATCTTTTGAGGGCTGGTGTGTCTGCCTCATTAACTGCAGCAAATTCATGCAATCACATGAAAATTCTTCACTGTGAGGGATGGCCAGGAAAGATCAGCATTTCCTTCTGAGGAAAGGGATTTTGATTACACTGAGATAAATAGCTCTCCTTTTAATTTTTCATGATTAAAAAAAAAAATCACCCTTTGCCTGGACAACACCAGAATCTTAAATTTCTTGTAAAATGCATCTTGTTACTCTTAATGATAATATGAAGTATGTGGCTTAACAATCAACGAATACACTGCATTCTAAACTTTTGCACCCAGATCATGACTGGTACAATGCAAGGTTCATATCTAGTACAGAGACATAAATTGAATTGTTTGGTATATTGTCAGTTTTTATGAGTGTTTTGGGATGGCAGTTGTCCTCAGAATTAAAAGAGCTTATCTCTGAATTCTAAGCCAAATGCGAGGTGTCCCAGAAGCAAACTTCCTCTGACAGACAGTTAGAGGAAGCGTGACTCATCTGCCCAGGAAGTGTTTAAGGAGGTGCCATGATGATGAAAGTCGGTTCAGACCCGTTGTTACTAAGACATAAAATCTCAAATGCTTTTCTCCCATTGGCAAGTGGGATACTGACTACCATACTTCTTAGATTCAGATATAGAATTCCCATGGTTTTTGTAGAAAAGCTGAGAGGCCAGGAGACAGAAGCCCTGCTTTCAATACATGGGACCAATCTATCCTCATCACAACTGGGAAGGCTGTTTTGGAAATCATAGCTCTGCACGGACTGCAAAATATTTTAGATAGCAAAAGTTAATCCACAAAATCGTGTTTATGTTGAAATAATAATAAATAATACTTAGTAGCATTTAATAAGTAATATTTATTAGTGGAGTATTATTCTAAACCCTTCATGTATGTTTCCTAAATTTAAAATTCCTAGCAGCTCTATAATGTAGGTATACTGTTCTCCGCATTTTAGAGTTCTGGAAACTGAGCCATGTAGAAGTTTAGTAATTAAAGTCCTCAAGAATAATTTCTTTATGTTTTCTTCATGGGTAATTATATTTTAAAACAAGAATTGTCAAATTCAAGGATACAATAAAGTCCTTATTCTCTGTAATAATAGAGAAAACTAAAAATAATTTCTAGGGACACCTGAGTGGCTCAGTCGGTTAAGCGATCAACTTCAGCTGAGGTCTTGATCTCATGTTTTGTGGGTTCGAGCCCTGCATCGGGCTCTGTGTTGACAGCTCAGAGACTGGAGCCTGCTTTGGATTCTGTGTCTTCCTCTCTCTCTGTCCCTTCTTCTCTCTCTCTCTCTCTCTCTCTCAAAAATAAATAAACATTAAAGAAATAATAGTAATTTCTAAATTATAATGATCACATGCAAAACTCCATTAGTCAATGGAATCAACATATTCTTTGTTATATTTAACAGAGCTTCGAGTGAAGTAAGCGGACTAAAATGTTGGCTTTATCATTTATCCTTTGTGAGAAGTGCCAAATGCATCAGTGACTCCAGCTGCAGACAGAAAGCAAGAGGACACTCAAGTGTCTTAAGAGATGAACCATTAATTATATCTCAGCCTTGTCTTCGCCTGGACCAGCCCCACTCCAATCATTGGTCCACTTCTGCTGATTTTACCTCCTCGGTGCTCTCAAATCCTTCTATTACATTCTCCCTCCTCAGCTTGCAAGGAACTGGTGCCCTCTCTCTCTCGCCTGGGCTGCGGCGACCCCCTCACTGGATCTCCACAGTTACTTTCACCTCCCTTCCATTTTCCCTTAAAGCCAGAGTCTTTAAAGGCGCCAATCTGAGCAGGCCGTTTCAGGCTCACACTCCTGAAAGACCTCTTGCTGCTCCAGGGGACGTCCCTGAAACTCCTCATGCCCCCTCAGTGCTGGGCTATGCTCGCTCGCTCGCTGGCTCGCAGGGTCCCATCCACCCAGAAGCCCCACACTCAGCCTCAGCCATACCGGACTTCCTTCAGTTCTGACAAGGATTTTCTCCTGGGCTCGACTCTAGCCAGGCTCTCCGAACCTTCTTCCTGACTAGGCCTCAACCTTGGCCTACAAAAAATGAGGACTCTGGGCACACGTGCTTTCATCCACTCACGCCCCCCATATTAAAAGACTTAAACACTAACATGGTTTCTAATAGCTCAAGGTCACATCCCCAGGATGACCCCTGCCCCGCTTAAAGTGCCTGCCTGAGAAAAGCTCAAGGCAACCAGAAGAACTGATGGTTTGCTCCAGCCAACACCTGAGGCTGGGCCCCTGACTACCCTTTCTTAGAACACTTACTAAAAAGGGCTTATAGGTGTGAATCCTTCCTCTGTCCCTCTGAGATGTATGTGTGCCTCCTAGGACTCAGAAGTACTTTCTCAAGGATCTGAGAGCCATGCCTTTGAAATGTAATCTTCAGGAAGGATGGGACCCTGGCTCCCAGTCTGTGTGGGAGGGCAGAATCCTAACTCCCATGGCTGCAGACAACAGCATGCTGCAGCTGGCCTGGCCACACGGACACGGACTAACCTTTTGTCATTTCTCACTTCCCTGAGTGCTCGGGCTGCTGCCCCCTCCCACCTCCCTCATTCTCCCTTTAAAACGTCCAGTCGCGTCCCTACAAAGCGAAGGGAGTGCGGTTTGTGCTGGATCCCACTGTAGGAGCACATGACGCATTAAGCTCTACCTTTGCCACTCGAACTCGCGGCTGCGTTAGCTCTGACAGATCCTCCAACACAACTTCTCTTTGAACTTGGTAAATTATTCTTCCTCGGGGAAGACAAGGAAGGGACACAGTCTATGTGTCTGAAATGTATTTGAATGACCAGATGAATGGATATGTGAATGAATAATGCATATTTAGGGTGGTATGGCTTGAGGACATACTGCAGCAAATGTGGAACAAAACAACAACCCCTATTTGACTGTGTTTAATTTAGCATTTCTCAAACTGATATTTGTAAAACATCTGTCGACATTTGCGGCAGAGAGAGGTATAAGGGCTTCCCCAAATTGACTTCCCTTTTGTCTGGGTTCCTGAATCACCATGTGCAAGGCAAGGAACACATGCATACTCTCCAACACGACTGAGAAATAAACTTGTAGTACATGAAGCATCTGAGAACGTATAACAACAGCTCGTGTTACCTTAACTAATCGCAATATCACCCGGGCCTGGTGTTTCACAGTCGCGGTATGGAAAATTGCATGGCTCAGGCCGCAGACTTAGAAAACACAAGTGTAGGACTTGAAGACGCAGTTTGGGTCCATTCTTTCACTTGAAATGCATGATTTTGTAATTGGAAGAGGTCACGGGAGTGTAATTAACAATAATATAAACATCTGGTGGACAAGATGACATCAATCTTATGAAGACTGGGAAATGCATTGGACAGAAGTCACTGACATAATCAAGAGGATTTGAGAAGGGGAAGGACCGGAAGGGTATACAGAAATGAGCTGGAGGAAAAAAAAAAAAAAAAAAAAAAAAGAAATGAGCTGGAAGATGATAGTGGCAAAGGTGCCAAATAAACACGGGTGGGGGAGAAAAGTTTCGAATCAGAACACAAAAATCGCAAAGTAAAGCTGATGTCTTTATATGATGAGATAAATATAATGATAGTATCACTGCATCTTGGTAAGAAAAAGATGTGATTCATCTTATAGGAATGGACAAGTAAGACCTATTGAAAGAGAAACATTCAATGATAGCACTTGAAGGGACACATTAAGAAGATACCTATTAAAAATATTTATAACTCCCCGAAGAGAGCTTTGAAGTGAGGGTAAAATGTGCTGTCAGAGTCAAAGTGGGCTGCAGACAGTGGTCTCAAGTGCTGGCCCAAGAGCTCGGTGGGGGGGGGGGGGTGGGGGCGGTGGTGCGGTCTCTAGTGAGATTCCCGGAGACTTTGGTTAAGTAGGTCTGGGGTGAGGTCTAGGAATATGTTTTTCTAACAAGATCTCCAAGTGACTCTGGAATGCAGCCAGTTACAGGGGCTTCACCTTCACATGGGCTTCTTCCTCAGTAGAGATTCCAATTTGTTCCCAAGGAAATTTGTGGACACTAATGCAGCACAAAGAGACACGCAGGGGTGGCAAAGGGGAGATAATTTCAACCATCTGGACATCTCTCATATGTCTAAACTGGAAAAAGCATGGAATTCAATGAATTCTTTAAATGCTCTCCTCTCTCAAAAAGTAAACAGTGAAGAGAAATGCTACTCTGGATTAATTCTGGACAGCAGAAAAGTGGTTGTTAATGTAGAACAAAACACTAGGAGACACTGATCGATGTCCCTGGAGACTGTGATACTGACTATACCAGCCATGGGCCTAAGGTTTTAGGGAGTCCAACTTCAAAAGGAGATATGAGCTCATGGACCAAAACAATTCAAAATTAAAGAAAAAAGAGAAGCAATAGAGAAAAGAAAGAAAATTCAACACAGATGACAAATTCTCATAAAATTAAATTCTGCCCACAAAGTCAGGAATAACTTTTGGGGCAATAAAAAGGGAAACCTCTGAAGAAATCAATTAAGAAGGAACAATGGAGCTTATATAGTTTTCTGACCATTTTATGAGCACAAAAATTGGCTCAACTTTGGGAAATTGCACAGTTAGAAAAAATGCCTACTTTCTAAAGCTAAGATTAGGGCAAATGAAAGATCAAAATATGGATGGATCGACACTTTCAGAAAAGAGCATAATGTGATGAAGGGAAAACAGAAACATATCTAGTACAATTTTGAAACTAGAAGAAGAGACAATGAGATCCAATTTACATGATAAGGCAGTCAATTCCTTTAAATGAATTTTTTGGGCTTGACTGAATTATATCCTGCACTACAGAAAGGTATAGTTACCACAAATTAATTGTGTAACCTTACTGAATTTATGAGTGTTAAGAAATTTTTTAACATGCCAGCAGAAACCATGCCCCCACACACAATCTATGAGCCACACTGGCCAGAGGACTGGACTTCACTTCTCCTGGCCAGAGCCGGTCATACTGCCCAGAGGGGCATGCATCCACAAGTGGGCCAGATCCATGCCTTTACTGTCAGGCTCAAAAAGATGAGACCCCGGGGCACCTGGATGGCCCAGTTGGTTAAGCATCTGAGTCTTAGCTCAGGTCATGATATCACAGTTCATGAGACTGAGCCCCATGTCAGGCTCTGCACTGATAGCATGGAACCTGCTTGGGATTCTCTCTCTCCCTTGCTCCCTGCCCCTCCCCTGCTTCTTCTCTCTCTCTCTCTCTCTCTCAAAAATAAATAAATAAACATTTAAAAAAAAATATGAGACTTCCGTGCTGGTAACTGGTCACCAAGGGGAAGCCTAGTTGGTTGTAAGAGCTCGAGGCAAATGGTCATGTGGAGTCATGGCTGGGGCAGCCATATTGAAGGTAAAGTTCTGAGGCTGCAGAAAAGCAGAGGAAGCTTTTGGGAAGACAGATGGAAATGGAGTATACAGGTGCAGGGAGAGGCCACTAAGCTGCTTTTGTTCCTGCCCTTTTCCAGCTTCTTAGTTTATCCTGGGTCATGAGGCTTTTTACTTTCCTCAGAGGACAACCCTTTCACAATTCTAATGGTGTCGTTCAAGTGTGTATCTGCAACCAAGAGCATAAAACACAACAATGAAAAATAGTAGAATGGCCAGAGGTCTCAAGGAAAATGTTTCAACTTCCAAACTGAAGAAAAGAGTTATTCTAGAATCTCATGGGTAAGACTGACAGCATTTTTTGGAAAAATTCTAAATTGGACACTAAAAATAGTTTGTCACTATGTACCAAAAAAAAAAAAAAAAAAAAAGGTGATTATAATAAATGACCAGTGCTTATCTATGAAGAAGTGTGCTAAAATAATATAGACTTCTCTCTGTGACAGTATTATGGTAAATCTGCAGGCTCCATGGACATCTCCTCGTGTCATCTCTGAAGGTGACAGAAAATTGTGAGTGTATACAGAGAGGGTGTGCAGTGTCATAACTAAAAGCATTGGCCGTGCCACAGGGCCTGGTAGAAAGCCTGACTTCAACACCTCTAATGTTTGTGACTGTGGACATTTGCCTCAACTGTCTCACCTGTCAAAGGGGGTAATATATCTTACATTATAGGGTTGCTATAATAATTACCTAGCAAATAATAAGTGTTCAAGAGAGGTCAGCAATTACTATTATCAAGTTTGAATAGTGCTATCCCAGAAGTGTCCGACAATACATCATCTTACCAAAGAAAGATGTTATTTTGGAGTATTTGAAACAGGCACCATCTTTTTTGACATTTTTATCAACTACTTTTGAAGAACTAGTAGGCCAGAGGCCAGTAAGTCTACATGCAAATGGATAATTTACAGACCAAAGAAGCGGGGTTTAGAAGGATTATAATGAGTTCAATTCGCAGGCAAAATAGTCAAATATAATTTAGTAGGAATGATATCCTATGTATGGCTCTGAAGCCATTACAGTTCATATAAAAGTGACCTGGAGAATACAGGTATTAATATAGTCCAACATTATAACTTGACTAACAATAAGCCTGTGTAACCTCAGCCTACGTACAATACCAGAAGTATATGAGCCAGATAATACAGTCCCAGCATACTTGACCCTGGCCAGCTTCACTGGAGTGTTGACTCTAACCCGGGGCCACATTAGAAGAGACACTGACATACAAGACAAAATGCAGAGGAGGGTGTCTTGTGAGAGCTTGCCTCATGAGGACGAGTTAGGGAAATGTAGGATGAGGACTGGAGAAAGGAAGCTAGGACTTCATGCCATTTCCTTGAGAGAATTCAGACAGTGAATTCATGGACTTAAACCTCTGTCTACGCTCACTCTCTGCCCTTTGTGCTTCTTTGTATTGTGGTCCCACTCTTGCTCCCCCTTCCCCCAAACACCACTTTGCCTGGAGTCACGGTGATCTCCACGGGACACTTCTTAACCCTGAGATCCCCCTTGGCCCCTGGGGAGCCTCTCCCCCTTGTTGATCACTGTCACCTTCTTTATACTCTCTGCCCTTAGCGTCCATGGCACAACCACCTCAGAGTTTCCCTCTTTCCTCTACACGCCACGAACACATGCTCCCTGTCGACTTAATACAGGCTCTGGCCCTCCTGCACATCTCTGTGCTGATGTCTCCCAAACCCATCACTTTCATTTCTATACTCAATCAGCTATTAGAAATCTCCTCCTCTGTGCAGAGACTCAGACTCAGCATAAAAATTAAGAAGTGAAATCAAGTTGTGGGATGCACAGAGAATCCTTAAGGTTGACTTCCCATAACTGCATGGACAGTATGGTCTTACTTATTCCTTTAGGCAAGTGACCCTTCCTCCCATTGAATATTTAATTTCCAAATCTGAATCATTTTGTTTTGCCCAGAGGACAAATAATAAAGGATGGTTTAGCTTCCCAATGGGCTGTCTACCAACCCACACCCCTCAGCAAGGTTGGGCACAATGTCCGACCAGCACCTAATCGAGTCCTTCCATAATCTCAGCTTTATTGATTCAAAATAACTCAATTCTGGCTGCAGTAACAGGCACTCAGCTGGGACCTGGCTCAGTTACTTGAAAAACCCTTTAACTACAAGTTATTAAATTAATGGAAACTAGATTTTGTGTTTGTGGCTTTTCTCTTCTTAAGTGGTTATTTGTGCTTTTAAAATTTTCATCATAGACCAGCCATTGTAGCAATAGCTCTGACCTTGCCCCTTGGCTTACAGAAGCGGAAAAAAACCTCCTCCCTCTGGCAACACTGTCATTCTTTGGAAGGCTGTGCTGAGCTTTTGGTTCTCACTCTTTACTTTTGCTGCTTTCACCATCAATGTTGCACAAGATAAATGGCATATCTCTCACGTCATCGATGAAGGGCCTTTAATTAGTGGCTCTGTGGTTGTTGGAAGAGGTATTTTTTGGTTGACGGTTTCAAAAATTATCTGATGGGCCTTTCTGTTACCTTTCCATCTTCAAGGAAGCCCGAAGAGGTGGAGTGCAGTCCCTGGAAACATTTCATCTCATTTTTTCCCCATTCTTTCTTCTAAAGCTTCCTTTAAGGTCCAGGTCGGAAGCTTCCCCCCTTCCCCCCGCTCCTCCCCCCCCCCCCCAACAGCTTCCTCCATTGTACTTTTATCAAATCACTGCTACGGTGCCTAACATGTGCTTATGCACACAGCGCTCTCCAAGACCATGACTTGTCTTTTGCTTTGTGCTCAAAGTAGTAGAACTGCGGTCAATGTGTAGGAATTGGACAAAAAGTTCAGTTTGGAATTCAGTCCTTTCTCATTAATTAATAGCTATCGTCAGGCTGATGCTAATATATGGCAGTGATATTCAAGTTATAGTGAGCGCACTGGATTCCTATAGGTTCCCAACTCCATAATCAATGCCTGGGTCACAAATTCAGTAGAAGACGGCTCACACCTTCAAAAAGCTCATAGTCCAGTAGAACACGTGGGCACCATCACAACTGGTAAAAATGTGGTAAGGTAAATTGCTGTGTTTGAAGTATGAGCAAGGGGCTTTGCGAGCAAATTTCCATTTTCTCTACAGAATGCACAAGATCTTACCACGTGAAGAAAATAGAAGGATGGCTACTCCAGGTAAATGGAGTGAGACAACCATGTCGTTATTAAGCCTGTGAAGACCATCTGAACACTAGATGAAGAAAGATGACTTTAAAACCATTGTCAAGTTCATGTTTGTAAGTTTGTTTGATGTTATATCATACTTCCTTTGAATACTAGTAAATATAACTTTCTAATGGGTAAGCACCATGGCTGCTATTTCAAAACTATCTGCTTTGAAAAACAAAAGGGCTATTTGGAAAAGTTATGTTAACCTCAAACAGCCTCAACAGAGCTAATTTTTTTAAAGAACTGGTGAAAAGAAGGTTAAGAAACTTTTACAAGGATGAAGTTTTCCTAAGACTATGTCCTTAAAGTTACAAGTGCTGAGGGTTGGAAGTCTTTGTAAGCAAGACTTCGAAAAGGTCAAGAACTCACGGTTTATGGGCACGAGCCTCGTGTCAGGCTCCGCGCTGACTGTGCAGAATCTACGTGGGATTCTCTCTCTTTCACTCTCTCTGCTCCTCTCGGGTGTTCTCTCCCTCTCTCTCCCTTTCTCTCTCAAAATAAATAAATAAGCTTAAAAAAAACCCAGAAACCCACTAAGTCACTAGGTGGCACAGAGGGAATGAGGGGAATTTCATAACGTTAGCAGAGTGAGTACTTGTCACTCAAGAAAAGATTTTTAGTGAAAACCTCATATGTGATTCAAAAGTATTAGACACAATGTTGATGGATATAATGATGGTATTTTAGATGGGCTCAAAAGGGATTTTATTAATGATGAAAACTTGACGTCAAAATATATGTCAGTGGCTCCAAATTGTTTTATGAAGTGTAAAAGCAGAAACGGTAATTTCTAAATTAATATAATAGTTTATAAGCCATAAAATTTTATATACGAATGCACAGTTACATTAATAAAGTAACACAAGTAGGTCCCTAACGTTTCAATCTGTAGCCCTAAAAAGCCACATACGCAGATCAGCAAAAAATCTTTTATAAATAAAACATCTTATTGTAAAAACAGCAGATTACCTGATATTTTGGGTTGGCTAATTTTCAAGCAAGTTTCATTGAATAGTATTGTATACAGAGTTGAATAAATGCCACAGGTGGTCATTATTGTAACAAATAGAAATTTCTGTTTTACCAAAAGAAAAATGAACTGAAGTTTAAAAATAAAACGGGGCGCCTGGGTGGCGCAGTCGGTTAAGCGTCCGACTTCAGCCAGGTCATGATCTCGCGGTCCGTGAGTTCGAGCCCCGCGTCAGGCTCTGGGCTGATGGCTCAGAGCCTGGAGCCTGTTTCCGATTCTGTGTCTCCCTCTCTCTCTGCCCCTCCCCCGTTCATGCTCTGTCTCTCGCAAAAATAAATAAACGTTGAAAAAAAATTTTTTTTTTAAATAAATAAAAATAAAAACAAGAATCAAATCATGATTTCTAGTTATCGGGCAAATTCGTTATTAAATAAAGCCATGGCACCCAAACATTTTCTGATCTCCTGTTTATAGGGAACAAAAGTAACAAAAAATAGAAGTTATTCTTTTACGTCTGGGATTATTTAAATAACATGAGGTCAATCAGTCCAGAAGTTACGTTGAAAACTAAAAACATAGGTAATCCTTTGTGTATATAATTTAGTGGATTAAATATCCTTAGTATTAATACGGTGCAGTGAAAGTGACACAAAATATACCTGTTCAAATACCATGGGTCGTTGGCATATCACAGATGTGTAGGGCAGGGTTGGAGATTCAGTTCTATGAAGCACAATAGTTTGGCTTGCCTACCTGAATCTGAAAATGCAGTAACTTATTTAGGTTCAGAATACATACCTCTAAGTAGTCTGTGGAGCAGTTTGTGTGAGTTTCCAACTCAAATGCTAAAAATGTATAATTCACCGTGTTGCCCGCTGTCACTTGGATGGTCCAGTTACAACGCTGATTGTCAGAATAGGGATTTGGATAATGTATACTCTCTAAGATGCCATAGGATCGGTTCACAATTACCACGTTCTCACAGGCTGAAAAAAAACACCCATGATTATTAAGAACCACTATCATGTCTTTCATAATTGCCCCAAGATGTGTGAGATTTTCCTTTAGGAAAAGATCTAGATTAAAGTATATAGTTTATATATTTTATATTTGTATGTTATGCAAATGTGTATGCAAATGTATATATGTGTGTCTATATACATAGTACAGCATTTTACAGTGAGTCTCCATTTAGAACAGATGAGAAATAATACTTAAGTGAACTCAGAAACTTTAACGTGCCATGAAAATCATCGATTCCCATAAAGAGGCATCCAATTCCTATGAACTGGTGAAAACCAGGATAGCTCAGCACTACTCAGGGTGCAGTCTGATTTGTTTACAGAAGTGTATTAAATATTCTATGCTTCTGTTTTTCTAACTTTAACGTTTGAAAGAACAGAAATCCTGACCTTTAAATTCAACGGTTTAAAAACACAAAGTTCTATGTGAGTGCTAAAAACGGACAACAACATGGCTTTGTTGAACATTCAGAAGTCAGCATGAAATTCACAATAAAGGCTCCCTTATTCCTCTGGTGAGTCATCAGGAAGTCCAGAACAAATAGAGGCAATGTAAAGGATTGGAAGAAGAAATGAACATCTTAAGTTCTGAAAAAAAGGCTTCCATTTTGAAAATACCAAAAGCTGGTATTTTCCTCAGCTGAGTTTTCAACAAAACTGTACTAGGTACCTCTAGGGGTGGCTGGTCCCCGGAGTCAGTGCCAAATTCAGCCCAAATTAATGACCTGAACAAGGCATATACATGCCTTTTCCTAAGCCTTTTCCATATTATCTCCATGATGTGTGATAAAAGAGAATGAGAGGATAAACGTTATATTGAAAAAATGGTCTCTGAAAAAGGTGGTTCATAGATGCATTTCTGCTACTATACTTTTTCTGACAGGTGACTAGGACAGCGTTGATAAACTATGGTATGGAAAAGTATACATTTGTGTCTCCTCAGAATAGTCCTTTGCCGGAGCAAGGGAATACTCAGGCTATTTCTCTTTAGGTGACCTTTTTGTCCACAAAGGAATTCTAAGTAATAATTTTGTGGGTTTTGATGCCTGGGAGAAGTTACAGCTATGCAGCACAGAGGTATCGTGTTCCTCAGTGACTACAAGTCAGGGCAGAGGAAAATATACTCGCCTAAGCCATATGGCTGCTCTCTGTGCTCAGAAATTATTCTGTCTGCAAACCTCCAATTTCAAATGGCAAATTTTACAGGAAACCTCACTGGTTAGCTCTGATTTTTGCCTTTAAGGACATATATCCCACCTGCACTGAGTTACTCCTTCAGTGTTCTGAAATTATGAGGGAAAATAAAATATCAGGGGAATAAAAGGGAGGAATCCTTAATAAACAATCTGACTATAAGCAAGAAACAAATTAGCACAGCAATAATAAAATTAGAGAAATGATTATATGCTCAACAAAAAAAAATGCATCCCTGAGAAAATTTAGGAGAGCTTTTCATATACTTGATGGATTTCTGCAGAATAAAGTTTTTCATCATTAAAACTCAGTTTTCAAAACTATATAGAATTCAGCCTAACCCCAAATGTAGGTGAATGTGAATATTTTCAAAATCACACCTAGTCAAGGTCAAACATTAATATGCCTTCAACTAACTCAAAGGGATGTTGTATGTTCCCTTTAGATCTCAAGACTTTCAATTCTATTTTTAGGTAACTGTGTCAAAATATGGATACATTTAGGTTTAGTGGGGCAAGGTACTGTGCTTTCAAATGCACAAGTAAAGTGTTTATTAAATAACAATTCAAGGAAACTTTTCTTAAATGTTCATTTTGAAACTAACATTAGAATGTATTAAATTCTAGACCTAGAAGGGAGATTTCATAATGGCC
This sequence comes from Leopardus geoffroyi, assembly GCF_018350155.1. Lineage (NCBI taxonomy): Eukaryota > Metazoa > Chordata > Mammalia > Carnivora > Felidae > Leopardus > Leopardus geoffroyi. Next base: position 15,744,961 of record NC_059341.1, read on the forward strand.
TTATTTAATCTCCTTTTTTAAGAGAAGAAATCATAGAACCCCATGGAAAAGTGACCTTCTCAGGGGTCAGGGGCCAGGGACAAACCCCTGGGGTCCTCGATTCTTTGTGCAATATTCCTTAATTCTACCATGTTGCCTCACAGGAAAGTAGATTTTAAAATGGCATCTCTACAATGACCGATTTTTCCACGGTAAAGAATGTGCTTATTCTCCATATGACTTACAAGAACTGTAGTTTCCCTTAATAAAAATTAAGGTAACTTTTGATGTACAAGACCAAAAGAAAAACCAAAAACAAACAAACAAACAAACAAAAATAACAACAAAAAAAAAAACCCCAAAAGTGTGGGAGATGCTATGTGCAGTGGAATGTCTAATTAGAAGACTGTAATGTTTGATACAAATGAAAACCCATTAGCCGTTAACTTGTTACACTGATCTTTAACTGAATGGCAACTCTCCCGGCATATTAAATCCTCTATTTTCTAGAGCTTACCACATGCTTTTGTTTATGGCATTAAATTTAATGTTAAGCATTTTTCTCTCAAATAGAATTAAATCTTTCTCATAAGGAGCAAAGATTTATTTCAATTGCTCAATCCAATGGGTTATACTTATTTCAGTCTGTTTCATTATCAGGAAATTGAAGACCCACTACGGGCACTAGGCAGCCAGTCTACATACTTACTCTGCCGATATTTGGCCAGGAAGCCACCTCCTTGTTGACCTTCATCTGTTCTGAGTTTTAAAAACATGCTGTCTCCACTAGAACGGATGAGAGGCGGTGTTTCATCCCCACAAAGCTGAATGAGCAAATGAGAACTGGTACTTGAGCCATCATATACCTTTAATGAAACATTTTAAATGTCAGATGACCGTGGCTATAAACATCATCTAAAAGACTCTACCTCTTAAAAAGTGGGGAAGAAATACATAAAAATACAAGAAATACATGACAGAACACAACAATATCCCTAAAGCACAATATCTTTTTTTTCTATTTTTTTCAATATATGAAATTTATTGTCAAATTGGTTTCCATACAACACCCAGTGCTCATCCCAAAAGGTGCCCTCCTCAATACCCATCACCCACCCTCCCCTCCCTCCCACTCCCCCATCTACCCTCAGTTTGTTCTCAGTTTTTAAGAGTCTCTTATGCTTTGGCTCTCTCCCACTCTAATTTCTTTTTCTTTAAAAATTCTATTTAAATGTCTATAAACTTGGACCATGAACTTGAGCCACTTAGACAGGGCTGTGTATGGAGGGAAGGATGGGAACCCAGGCTGAAATCTGGAGATTAAAAATGAAAGACTAACACCTATTTTTGAGACCATAGCTGTTATCAGTAGTTCTCCTTGCTTTTTTATTTCATAGTTCATAATTTGTGACATTCTAATGCATTTTTTTTATTCAGATTTTTTTTTTTAATGGACAAGGGTCAGTTGCTGCTACTATAAAAAGTCCCACCTTGATGACATCAAGTACCTTCTCCAATTACCAGTATAGTCCTCTACATTGCTAATTTTCAGTGCATATATATAAATTACATAGGTAATAAGGTAATAATCATGATAGAGCTCATAACCCCTCTGGGGAGATTTTAACCATCTCTTAACAGTTCATATTCAATATATTTTAAATACTTACAAGCTATTCAGTAATACATGCCATATTCAGAGAGCTGTCATTTTCATCAAATTTTCTTTTTATTTCTTCTTTTAAGTTTTTTATGTGGATATTTTAAATGTTCTCCTTTCCCGAATTTCAAAGATAAAAATAAATGCATTTATGTGTGTGGGTAAGATGGGAGCAGTGAACGAAACAACTGAACTTTATACATACGGCCAGATAATCTAAAGTGCAGTTTGGGTGGTACTCCAAGTGAAAGTCTTCAAATTCCAGTTCAAATGGGCTGCCGTGGCTGGATTTCAACCACCAATAGCATTCGGAGCTGTGGTAGTAGGGCATCGGGTAGTTGGGAGATATGAACATGCCAGTGGGGGTGGTGAGATTACCCCCACAACCTACAAGAGAAAGAGACCAGGTGACACATTTCTTTTTCTTTATGGTAAAATGGAATCTTCTTGTCTATATCCAACTGGGGCTACTGTTACTCTCCTTTTAACCAGGCCGCAAAACAAGACTGCATCACCAAAGAGTAGCTGGCCCCTGTCAATGTCCTTTCCTTCTCTTAACCAAGACCACCAGCTTGAGGTAATATACCACGAAACAAGGATATTTCCCCTTACTTTGTCCTCAAAATCAAAACCCAAACAGCGCTGTTATTCAGGAATATTTTCAGTGTTTAAGTTTAGTATAAACAGTAATGATAAAATATAGCTAGAAAAAAAAAAAAATGGATAAGAGCCTGGCAGTCTAAGAATCAAGAAACCAGTCAGACTGGACTCTCCAATAAAAGACAGCTCTTTGCCATTTACCTGTTAATGATCCATCCCAGTAAGCTGAGAATCCAGATGCTGAGCCAAAGAAGTCACTCTTAAATTTTAACCATAGTTTGTTACTATGAGAGATGATTCTTGGAGGTGGATTTGAGCCACAGTATTTTCCCAGGGGTGGTGAACTTTCACTGCCTCCATCTCTGGGGCAAGACACAGATGCGGTCATTTACTCGTCACTGATAATATTACTGTTTAAACATTTAATATTATTTGAACTTGGAGACTGCAAACAGATCAGTTTAGGTCGGTCCACTTTTCTTAAAAATACTCTAAATCACAATTTCAAGTTTTCAATTTTTCACCTGATTAAAAACATTTGAGTAGCTTAATAAAGAACATCATTTATGGTTTGCACAACATTTTATATAACCAATTTCAAGCTGAGAGGAAGAGTTTAATCTTCTCTCTCTCAAATGAAGCATCTGGTAAATGTGTCAGAGAACATGGGATAAAGAGACCATAATTATTAACAGTATAAACAAATATTGCTTCATTTTACAGAGAAAACTTAAATGTTTGTCTTCTAACTTGAATTTTTTCAAATTTAATGTTGTTTTTGACATATTTAGCAACATTTTGAAAATAATTCTTCCCCAAGGACTTTTAGGGTCTTAAATCTACTTTGTAATCTGTAGCTTTTTCAAGCATAAAAAAAAGGACTCACTCAACATTCAAATCTAATGATTAGTTATTGTAAATCAAGAAAATTACGTTATTTTGCCATGATATGATACAACTCTGATTTATTTTAGTACCATACCTCACATTATAGAATAAAGTTTATTATAAAAGTATAATACTCTAGGCTTTTGAAAGGTCAAATAAAAATCTGAAATAAATGCACACCAAATTGTGTGTGTACAAAGCCTAATTTATTTCTATGTAAAATGATCTGCATAGATGGCAATATACAGGTCAACTTACCTTTACTGCAAATATAACTTTTTAAATTCATTCTCTCTAAATACCAAAGCATTAAAGAAAAAAGTTCTCACGCTGAAATTCACAAGCCTAGACTTTTATTATTTGAACACAAAAAACTTGGTGAAAACGTTACGGTTCTTATCTTATCATCATTTTTTTGGATATAATGATACCAAATGGACAAAAAACAGCCTTAAATTCTAAACTGATTTTCCATAAAGAAAGTAGGTATTCCGGGACACCTTGGTAGCTCAGTCAGTGAGGGGTCTGACTTTGGCTCAGGTCACATCCACAGTCGGGGAGTTCAAGCCCCACATGGGGCTCTCCACTCTTAGTGTACAATCTACTTTGGATCCTCTGTCTCTCTCTGTCTCTCTCTGCCCCTTCCCCCCCTCTCAAAAATAAGTAAACATTAAAACCATTTTAAACCTGTTTAAAAAAAAAAAAGAAAGGAAAAAAGAAACAAAGTAGGTATTCAATAGTTGCAAGTATCGGGGCGCCTGGGTGGCGCAGTCGGTTGAGCGTCCGACTTCAGCCAGGTCACGATCTTGTGGTCCGTGAGTTCGAGCCCCACATCGGGCTCTGGGCTGATGGCTCAGAGCCTGGAGCCTGGAGCCTGTTTCCGATTCTGTGTCTCCCTCTCTCTCTGCCCCTCCCCCGTTCATGCTCTGTCTCTCTCTGTACCAAAAATAAATAAAAACTTTGAAAAAAAAATTAAAAAAAAAATAGTTGCAAGTATCTAATTTCAGAGGAGTAGTACATCTGTTTACTCTGCCCAAATAAAACCTAGAGTTTATTTTCAAATATTCCCCATAAAATAATCACTTCAAAATAACCACTGAATCTTAGGCAATTTTCTGTTTTTCTTCTGTGAAGTCGGGCTCCACATGACAAACTTTGTATCTTGCAAGAAAGAGCACAACAGGAGCTTTACAGAGAATTTCCATGCGTTTTCCTTAACTTTTCCAGGAAAGACTATGAATGAAAACAAATAAGGGAAAAGGTGATAAAATAAAGGTGCTTACCTGATTTCCACAAAATCTGCTATGCACTCTCCACCAATGGCCTCCTCCAAGGAGAAGTTTGTAAAGTGCAAGGCAATCTGTTGGCTGGTTTCCACCGTGATCCTATAAATGCATTTCCAGTTGTTGGGGTAATTATTGGGGAAGTTTGGAGAAGTAAAAGTCCCAGATTCTTCTGTATAGTCTGTCATGCATGCTGTGAAAAGAAACAAGAGCATAAAAGAGAAAACAGAAAACATCACGCTACATTTATAAGACATTCACTAACACACACTTCATTAATTTGTGCCAAGGGGCTTGATTTTCCATAGGCCATTCTAGAATGCTAACGAACGATTTCCTTTCAAAACAAAGTTTTTTTCTTTTTAATCTCAAAGGCAAAAACAATTATTAATAGCAAACGTAAGCCATGTAGTGGAAACTGTTACATATATCATACCTTTCTAGATCTTGGAGGTGTTATAATCTATTAATCAACGCACATTACCATAAACATTAAACATTTAGGCTGCACCACGGAAATCCTAGAGGGGACCTAGAAATAGCTCAGTTCTGTTCTCCTTTTCCTAACCTTCCTTTAAAATGGTTTTCACCAAGCATGCATTTATGACAAATGACAAAGCAGCACCTCTGCCACGTGAAGAATAGAAGGTAAGTGTCGGGAATCAGACGGACCTTGAATCAATGCCTAGTTCAAACACTGACATGCTGTGCAACCATGAGCAAATTACTGCATCTCTGTGAGCCTCATCTCTCAAATGGGGATGGTAAGTATCTTTGTCTGTACATGTAAGGGTTAGAGATGACACAATGAAGGGGCTTGGCACTTGGTATGTAACTCAATAAATGGTAGTGATCATTATGTTGCAAAATAATTCAGAAAAGTGTATGAAAGTAGAGCTTAAATGATGAGGAATAAATCAGATCATTCATATAAAACATTAAGATGGTACTTGGACAATTTTATATTGCAAGTAAATATTAGCTTCTACTTTAAGAGTTTTAACTTTACCCATTCTGTCCATTAGACTCCATATTTACTAACCAACCCACTCAATCTCCTGTGTCCTTCAAATCTGAGATATTTTCTAAAGAAAATCTTGTTTGGGGGAGCCTGGATGGCTCAGTGGGACAAGCGCCTGACTTCAGCTCAGGTCGTGATCTCGCCTTCCGTGAGCTAGAGCCCCGCGTCGGGCTCTGCGCTGACAGCTCAGAGCCTGGGGCCGGCTTCGGATTCTGCGTCTCCCTCTCTCTTTGACCCCATCCCCTACTCCCACTCTGTTTCTCCCAACAGTGAATAAATGTTAAAAAGGTTAAAAAAAAAGAAAAAAGAAAATCTTGTTTCAATGCATTTTTTAATGTACTGTATCTTTGATTGTATCTAGTAATAACATAAATCTAAGGTCCAGGAGTAGACACAAGCCTCCTAAAAGGTGTTGAGGGAGAATGAACTATTATACTTCATTATAAGTAAAAAAAAAAAAAGAGAAAAGGAGGATGTTCTGATGTAGAATTTCCCCATTTGCTCTGGATGATCACACTCAGAAAAGAGGCGAGGAGCCACTAGCATTGACAGCCGGATGCACAGAAAATAGTACAGGTTCCACTACCTAGGCATAATGTTCAAAGTAAGAGGCACTCATCAAATAATTGGCTCCCTCTATTTTAAAACGTTTATTTATTTATTTTTGAGAGAGAGAAGGGGGAGGAGCAAAGAGAGGGGAAGAGAAAGAATCCCACTACCAGTGCAGAGCCTGGTGGGAGGCTCAAAAACTCACAAACCTTGCGACCATGACCTGAGCCAAAATCACGAGTCAGACGCTTAACCGACTGAGCCACCCAGGTGCCCATGGTTTACTCTATTTTAAATAGCAAGCAAACAAGGCTTTACTTTATTGAAAAAAAATTTGGAAGTGATATTTAACTTCAAAGATGAATATTGTATACTTTTATGTTTTCTATAGTCTGCCAAGAAATATCTCTTCAAAGATCAAGGAAGGCAGGAAGGCAGGAAGGAAGGGAGGGAGGGAGGAAGGGAGGGAAAAGGCAAGAAGAAAGCAGGTGGGGAGGAAAAAGAGGGGCAGAGAGTGAATGGGGTTGTAGAAATGGCATATTAAGTATTTCATATTCGGAATGAATATTACTAAGATAAAAATTCATGGATCAAATGGACATTAAATGAAGGTTATGACCCAGTCTCCCTGAGCTGACAGAACCAGCAGACTCATTGACCACCCCCACATTCACATAGCTTTAGCCAGTCAATTAAACGTCTAGAGCAAATCTGTTTGTCAACTGTTCTTAGAGATAATGTTCCTTCCTTACCCACCCTACTCCCAAAAGGGAAATACAATTGTATTGAATATTTCTAGTGCAACTTGCAATTAGTCTGCAGGAGAATGGTTTATGTAATCAGAATCTCATGTAAAGGAACCAATTCAACAAATATTTGAGAAGTAATGATGCATAATTTCCCCGTACCTTTGTCCATATGAAAGTATCTATTGTGGCACAATTGGTTGTTTTTCATTTCAGACTGAAATTCTGATTTATTCATTATGTTTCTTTTCTTTTGCTGGCACAAAAGTAAACACAATCCCTTATGAAATGGTCCTCACACTGTTTACTTTGTTTGAAAGTCTTTATCTAACAACTTCCTGTTCGACCCCAACATGCCACTAGACAAATAAGCTCATGTATTATTCAAAGCCAAGTTCAATACCACCACCTCTGTGAAATTTTTCCAAATCGAGCAGAATTAATTTCCTTGTGCTCGATAAACCTTTAGGCAAATAGCAATTGGAGCCCCCGAAATATCACATTGTAATTGTTTTATGTGACTACATTTCCTCCACTATGTTTGGAGCAATTATTAGCAATTATTAACTACCACTTACTACATTATCTGGCCCATATCTAAAAAATATTTGTTAAAATTATATTACGGAATGTATTGAAAACTGAGAGGATAGGACAAGTATCTAATTTCTTCCCATTCTCTCTACCTCCATCCTTTTATCCCCTCCACTTTTCTTACCTCCTTCCTATCCCCTCTCCTGGGTAGGCTGAGATTCTTTAATATTTTATAATGTTTATTCAGTCTAAACTATAGACATCTCTGCTTCCAGCCATGACAAATAAACTAGTACTAAACTAGCCCCTCTCCATAAAAACTGTGAAACTGGGCAAAATATACGAGGCACTGGGCAATGGGCAGTTCAAGATTGTGATCCTTGGCACAAAGGAGGTGGGAGTCTATTTCCTTGACTCTTTACCTGCGTGGAATTTTCTGATCCTAGCAGTTTGCTGAAGTCCAAGTAGTCAATGACAGTTCCGCTGAGCTGAGGAATCAGGGATCAGAATTTAGGGCTGTCAAAAGAGCTGGAACTGCAGGGACATATTCCAGCAAGGAAGAACTATACAGAGAGGAGGACCAGACATCTGTGTAAAGTCCCTTATGAATTCTTGCGTGAGCCTGGGCTGGGCAGACATGAGGTGAGACTTCAAAAGCCATGCTAGAGGGGCGCCTGGGTGGCGCAGTCGGTTAAGCGTCCGACTTCAGCCAGGTCACGATCTCGCGGTCCGTGAGTTCGAGCCCCGCGTCGGGCTCTGGGCTGATGGCTCAGAGCCTGGAGCCTGTTTCCGATTCTGTGTCTCCCTCTCTCTCTGCCCCTCCCCCGTTCATGCTCTGTCTCTCTCTGTCCCAAAAATAAATAAACGTTGAAAAAAAAAAAAAAAAAAAAAAAAAAAAAGCCATGCTAGAGGGTAGCTGCTAATAGGCTGGAAGCTACAGGACAGGCAATGCTCCATGGGAGACTACAGAGTTCTCCCACCGTCAGAATCCCCTCATTTACATGCCAAGCACCCAGTTGAGACACAAGAAAGGCCACACCTTAGAAATAAAGACCATGACCAACACTAAGGCTTTCCTATCAATGTTTAAGTCTTAACAAGAACTTGCAGGAGTGATAAAACTTAGAGCTTGAGACCTACCTAGTTTGAAGGGATTAGGAAATACCTAGGTATTTTTCACAAATACACCTTAACAAATAAAAAAAAATACAAATCTACACAAGTACAAGATAATCAGCTAAATATTGAACCGACGTAAACTTCAGAGAAAGAGAAGAGAATCCAGAGTCTTCATAACATATCATTCACCATATCCAGTATAAAACTCAAAACCTGCCACTAATACAAATAAACAGAGTAATAGAAATCATGGTCAAGAAAAAAGTGCAACCTTGTGACTTGAAGACGGCCCAGATAATTATATTAGCAGACAAAAATTTTAATGCAACTACCAGAAAAATGTTCAAAGCCTTAAAGAAAAATATAGCCTCAATGGTAAATAGATAGGGAATCTGGGCAATACAAAGGAAACTATTAAAAGAATCATATAGAAATTCTTTAACTTAAAAATATACTAACCTGAAACTAATATAACACTGTATGTTAACTATATTGATTTTTTTAATTAAAAAAATGTTTTAGTGTTTATTTTTGAGACAGAGCGTGAGCTGGGAAGGGACAGAGAGAGAGGGAGACACAGAATCCAAAGCACAGAGCCTGATGCGGGGCACAAACTCACAAGCCATGAGATTATGAACTGAGCTGAATTCAGGCACTTAATGAACTGAGCTACCCAGGCGCTCCTATATTGAAATTTTAAGAAGAGTAAACTAACTGAAATTTAAAAATGCATGTATGAGCTTAATAGAAACTTTGAAGTAGAAGAAAAAGTGTCATTAAACTTGAAGGTATACCAATAGAAACTGTTTAATCTGAAAAAAAAAAAAAAAAAGAAAAAATGTGCAAAAAACAGATTCTCAAAAACCTAGGAAAAAATACCAAAGAGTCTAGCACACATATAATCAGAGACCTAGAAGGAGAATAGGATGAAAATAGTAAAATAAATAAATAATATATATATATATATATATATATATACACATAAAATATATAAATATAAAATACATAAAATTACATATATATATATATATATATATATATACACACACACACACACACACACACACACACACACATATAGGCTAAAATTCTCCCAAATTTGATTTAAAAAATCAAATTAGCTATTAGCTACAAGGAGTTTAGTCAATCCTAAGCAAGATAAATAAAAGAAAATCACACTCGGGTAATTAAACCATTGAAAAACAAATACAAGAAAAATAAAGGAGTTAGAGGAAAAATGACACACTAGATACAGAAAAACCATGATATGAAAAGTAGCTGGATTCTAATTAGAAACAATGGAGGCAAGAAGAATATGGAATACATTTTTACAGTGTTGACAGAAAAAAAAAAACATTTAATTATCCCCAAAAAAGTATTTTCAAAATGGGAATGCAAAAAAGACATCTTTAGACAAACAGAAGCTGAGAACATTCACCCCTAGAAGTCCTATACTACATGATACTAACAATGTCTGTCATGCCAAAGGAAAATGACACCAAAGGTAAACATATATCTAGAAGAAGGAATGAATAACACCAGAAATGGCAAACAATTGGATAAATGGAAAGATTGCTCTTCTCTGATTTCTTTAAAAGAAAACTAATCATGTAAAGCAAAAACAATAGTAAGGTGGAGTTTATAATGTAAGTAGAAAGAATTAAAGATACAACTAAAATAGCATAAAGAAGAGGGCAGATAGAATTCTACTGTTGTGAGGCTATTACATTTACAAAGAGAGATGTGTGTGAAATACAGTGTCAGTTATAAAATATAAGGTGTGCAGTGTGAAGTAGCAGCATATTTACTCTAAGGAGACTTACCGATAAGCTAACAAAGTATTTTGTTAGCCTCTGAGCAAACACACAAAAAGAGGTATAATTAAAAAGCCAGTGAAGGAAATAAAATGGAATATGAAAAATATTCTGTAAACAAAAAAGAAAACAAAGTAGTAGCAGAAGAAGAAGGGCATCTATGAAAAACCCAAAGCTAACGTGACACTTAAGTAATAAAGGACTAAATGCCTTCCTGTTAAGATTAAGAACAAGGACAATATGTTCATTCTCATCTTTTCCATTCAACATTAGGTGGAAGTCCCTAGCCATTGCAAGAAGGCAGAGAGGGACAGAGAAATAGAAAGAGAGGGAATGAAAAGGAAAAAATATAGCTGTTCTTATTCACAGATATGACCATCTATGTGAAATATACTAAGTAATCTATTAAAATGTACTAGAACTAATAACTGAATTTAACAAGGTTACAGGATACAGGGTAAATATAGAAAAATCAGTTTAAACATTTTTTTAACGTTTTATTTATTTTTGAGACAGAGAGAGACAGAGCATGAACGGGGGAGGGGCAGAGAGAGAGGGAGACACAGAATCTGAAGCAGGCTCCAGGCTCTGAGCCATCAGCCCAGAGCCCGACGCAGGGCTCGAACTCACGGACCGCGAGGTCGTGACCTGAGCTGAAGTCGGACACTTAACTGACAGAGCCACTCAGGCGCCGCTAGAAAAATCAGTTTAAATGGCAGATATGAGCCAAACTGGAAATAAAATTTAAAATATCAATTATAATAACATAAAAAACATAAGGTACTTGATAATAAGTTTAATAGAAATATGAAAAAAAAACTATAGTGCAAACTTTAAAGCATTGCTGAAAGAAATTTAAAAATATTTGAGTAAATGGAGAAGTAAAATATGTTTATGGATTGGAACACTCTACTTAAGATGCTCTTTGTCCCTTATTTATCTATAAATTCAATATAACCTCCATCAAATTCCCAAAAAGTTTTATTTTGGTTTGGTGTGTTTTTTTTTTTTTTAAGTAAATATGGGAAAGCTGATTCTAAAATGTATATGGAAATGTAAAGGATCTAGGATAACCAAAACAATTTTGAAAAATCTGGACAACTTATACTTCCTGCTTTTAAGATACGCTATTATATTACATAAATATTGTAATATAGTGTCCTATGGGAGAAGAGAGATTCCAGAAGCAGACCCAAACATCCATGCACAATTTGCAACAACAATGCAAAGGCAATTTAGTGCAAAAAAAGGAGAATCTTTACGATAAATAGTATTTGAACAATTAAACATGATTCGTTCCCTTAGACACATAATTCACATGGCATAGAAAAATTAACTCAAAATGGATCATAAACATAAATGTGAAACTTCAAACTATAAAACTTGTAAAAGAATACATAAGAAAAGAAGACCCTCACTACTTTCGGAGGCACAGATTTCTTAGACAATATACAAAAAACACTGACCATAAAAGGGTAAAAGGACATAATGTACTTCTACCCTTCAAAATACCATTAAGAAAAGTAAAAGGCCGGCTGCAATGCATTTGCAATGCATTAATCTGACAAGGGACATAGTTATATGCAGAATAGATAGCATAAGACAAAATAAGGCAAATAATACAAACAAAAGTGAACAGAACTATATAATGGACACTTCATAAAAGAAGATATATAAATTGTCAGTAAGTATGTGAAAAGGTCCTCAGCACTATCAGTCATCAGAGACATGAAAATTAAAACAACAATGAGGCCCTACTACACAACGAGTAGAGGTTAAAAATGAAAAGATTCACAATACCAAGTGCTGGTAAAGATGCAGAGAAATCTTTAAATACCAAGATTCAAAAATGAGTAGAGGTTAAAAACGAAAAGATTCAAAACACCAAGTGCTGGTAAAGATGTGGAGAAAGTGTAATTCTCATTTGTTGCAGGTGAGAATATAAAATGGTATAATCCCTTTGGGAAAAAAGCCTGATAGTTTTTCATAAAATTAAACATAGAATTATCATACGATCCAGAAATTCTACTTTTAGGTATTTTATCTAAGAGAACTGATAACGTAAGTCCACAAAAAAAACTGTACATCAAAGTTCACAGCAGGTTTTTTCATAAGCGTTAAAAACTGGAAACAATCCAACTATCCAAAAGTAAGTGAATGGATAATCACATTATGATATATCTATACAATGGAAGGCAATTCAGCAATAAAAGAAAAAGAACCATTTATAAATAGAACAACATAAACAGATTTCAGAAGCATTATGCTAATGAGGAAGCCAGGTATTTGCTTTTGAACAGAAAAAACTAATCCATAGTGATAAGAACCAGATCTGCAGTTGTTGAGGTGGAGCATGGAGAAGGATAGATCAAATGGCTAACAGATGCATGAAAAGATGCTCCACATCACTCATCACTAGGGAAACACAAATCAAAACCATGATGAGATACCACCTCACACCTGTCAGAATGGCTCACATTAACACAAGAAACAACAACAGGTGTTGGCGAAGCTGCAGAAAAGGAGGAACACTCTTGCACTGCTGGAAGGACTGCAAACTGGTGCAGCCACTCTGGAACAGTATGGCAGTTCCTCAAAAAACTAAAACTAGAACTACCCTATGATACAGCAATTGCACTACTAGGTATTTACCCAAAGGATACAAAAATACAATTCAAAAGGGTACATGCACCCCGATGTTTACAGCCGCAGGATCAACAATAGCCAAAGTATGGAGAGAGCCCAAATGTCCATCGATTGACGAATGGATAAAGAACATATGGTACATATATACAATAGAGTATTACTCAGCCATCAAAAAAAAAAAAAAAAAACCCATGAAATCTTGCCATTTGCAATGATGTGGAGGGAGCTAGAATGCATTATGCTAAACAAAATAAGTCAATCAGAGAAAGACAAATATCATATGATTTCACTCTCATGTGGAATTTAAGAAACAAAACAGCTGAACATATGGGAAGGGAAAACCAAGAAAAAAAAAGAGAAGAAAGAGAACCGAATCACAAAAGACCCTTAACGATAGGGAACAAACTGAGGGTTGATGGAGGGAGATGGTTAGGAGATGGGCTAGATAGGTGATAGGTATTAAGAAGGGCACTTATAAGGGGCACCTGGGTGGCGCAGTCGGTTAAGCGTCCGACTTCAGCCAGGTCACGATCTCGCGGTCCGTGAGTTCGAGCCCCGCGTCAGGCTCTGGGCTGATGGCTCGGAGCCTGGAGCCTGTTTCCGATTCTGTGTCTCCCTCTCTCTCTGCCCCTCCCCCGTTCATGCTCTGTCTCTCTCTGTCCCAAAACTGAATAAATGTTGAAAAAAAAAAAAAAAAGAAGGGCACTTATGATGAGCACTGGGTGTTGTATGAAAGTGATGAATCACTGAATTCTATTTCTGAAACCAATATTGCACTGTATGTTAACTAACTAAAATAAAGATTAAAAAAAAATTTAAGATGCCTGAGTGGCTCAGTGGGTTAAGTGTCTAACTCTTGATTTTGGTTTAGGTGATGATCTCATGGTTCATGGGATTGAGCCCCATATTGGGTCCCACACTGATCGTGCAGAGCCTGTTTGGGATTCTCTCTCCCTCTCTTTCTGCCCCTTCCCTGCTTGTGTGCTTTCTCTCTCTCTCTCTCTCTCTCTCTCTCTCTCTCTCTCTCAAAAATAAGTAACGTTAAATTTTTTTTTTTAAAAAAGGGACACTAGGATACTTTCTGGAATGATAAATTTATTCTATAAATTTAGAACGGTGTGGTGATTACATGCATATACATATTTGTTGAAACTACAGAAGAATTTTACCTGAGGAAATTATGAAATAAAATCTATGTTTTATTAAAAGTTTGAAAGTTCCATGCAAAGACAGGTTGAGTTCTCAAAAGGAAAGCCAATAAATAATTCAGATAGCCAATAAATAATAAATAAAACTAAAATAGAGAAATAAAAAAATATTTTGAAGGTACATCTGCTTAAATATTAAATAGAGTATTTAATATTAAAGTTTGATTGTAGCTTCATGAGATTCGCATGTCTTATTTTGTGGTGAGAAAAAACAAAGGTTTTCTGAACTGATCTATTTCTGGAGAGGTTAGTAACTCCTCTTACCTAACACTGAAGTCTCTACAATGTTTGTGTTCTCTTCCCTTGACTATATAAATGTCTCTTTCTAGAATAATATTAATCCTGAGATATATTTAATGCTAGGCTTTGGTTTTGTCTTCCACTTTGCAGTAATGCACAAATAATTAAAATTGGATAAATTTCCACAGAAGGAAATTCATGTTTTGCCTGATGTTTATTATATCTGGACAAAATGCAGACGTAAAAATGCCTTTTCTTTATATCTCATGTTACCAAAGGAAAACTCATATCCAATGGCAGTTTGCTTTTTATCATGGTCTCACACTGAGAAAGAGATGAAGGAGAAAAATACATTTCTTCCATCAACTGTTTTCCACTGAGCAAGCAATGGGAAAAGCACATCTCTGAAAATCAAAAACCACTACCGACAGACCTCACGTATCTTTCTTTTTGACCAACACCAACAACAACCAAAAACAGTGAAGAAAGGAAAGAGAAAACACTACAAATGTCTTCTGTGAACCATTACAAAATCAGAAAACTACTTTTCTAAAAATGTATCTCTGCCTCCACTAAGCATTTTCAAGTACGTTTTAATAATGTAGCATTTGGTTCGTTATCAAAAAGGAAAATCCAAAACATAGATAATCCTCCAATCCACAAAGCAATGATGACCTCAGCCCCAGAGGATCTGGGATACAGGAAGAGGATGAACTGATCCTATGGACAGAAGCATGTTTACCTTGGGAGACCCTAGATCAAGGGTAACTGCTCCACCACCTCCCTGCTTTGCCATTTGCAATAACTTATGATTATCCATTTATATCAGGGATCAATCTACACATGGTGCTTTCTGATATTATTTATGAGACTTCTGTGTCTGCATGAATCCATATGACCTTAGACCTTCCCAATATGTGCTAAATAAATAGTCAGCCTAGGAACCTTCACCTGCTTCCATTGGCATATTTGGTTAACATTCTTCAAAGTAAAGACTTCAGGGAAGAAAAAAATTCATGTTCGCAATCTCCTGAAGAAAAAAGAAGCCTCCTTAACCAAAATCTAACATTTTGCTACAATTTGCTCCTAGGTGGTCACAGCCATGGCTTTTTCTTTTCACTCACAGGTGACTAGTTTAAATGAATATGAATATAAGTTAACTCACTAACACAGCTATTGTGAAATTGTACTTGGGCCTCAGCAATTCTATTTTAAACAAAGAACAGTCATGGTGCTTTGCAGCTGTTATGTAATTTTCACACTGAATGTCTCAGTTAACCTTCCCCAACTATGTGAAACAGCCAGGCGTCCCAACGTCCACTTTTTAGAGAGGTGTAGAAAAGGGATCTGAGACTCCTGGAGGTCAAGTTCTGAACACCACTTAGTTCAGACATGACAAAGATAAAATGCAAACCCAGTTCTCCCTTTCCAAATCCTGTGCTCTCCAACAATCCCTGGTTCCTCCACGCAGGAAATGTCAATTTAGACATTAAGGTGCGCAGAAGACTAGGAATATCACAATGCTTCATTTAGCATCTTCATTCTAAGGATGAAGAAACATAGTAGCTTAAGAAAAATCCCCTGAGCTGTAAAGTGCTGGGATACCTGCATATACAAAAATATGAGCACACAGTGACCAATGAGAAACTAAATCTTTAAAGATCAATAGACTTACTAAAAACCTTTCCCAGAGGGAAAATATCTGAATATCTCATAGCAGAAAACACAGAATTCAAGGTGGATGGAAAGAATAAGAGAACTGGGTACTTCTCCAAAGCAGTGTCAAGGCTGGCCTAGAACCAAGACTCGTGATTTCGCCATCAGCCTTTCTGTATCGTGGAAAGTACTTTCTGCCATGACCGTTCCAGTCCAATTCCCACTACATCTCACTTGTAACTCTATAGCAACTTATGTGCTAAGACTTAACTTCCAGAGTCTCTGAAGAACTTCAAAGTTTTATTAGAACCCCCTGAATTGGTGAAAACCCACCCTAGACATATGTGAACCAAAGTGCTGGGGTTGGGGTGGGGGGGTGGGAGGTGGGGCCCTGATACCTGAATTTGTAACCAGAAAAACCCACTCCAAGTTCCTTATAAACACTAGAGTTTGAGAACACTGCTCTACTGGACTGAAGTTTGAAAATAGAAACAGTATTCCCTATTGATTTCTTCTGAAGAAACCCTCTTTTGCCCTTTTGGTGATCACTTCTCAACTTCTCACTCTTATATGCCTCTTCTGGGCTCATTCCAGGGTGACTGATGAAAAACAGCCTTAAACATCTGCCTTGGGGTGGATGGGAACCCTGAACTGGGAAAGAGGAGGTTGGGAAAGCCCACTTTTAATCCTAGGGTGATGTGGTTCTGATACTTCCTGACCATTTCCCCAGACAACTGTAAAATCCTGCCTTTTTTTTTTTTTTTTTTTTTGCAGAAAATATTAAAAGCTCATTACAGTCCTACCATAGCTCTCTGAGCTGAATGCTACCAGCCACACCATCCACAGTTCATCCGAGCATTTTAAGAGCTAATCAGGACGTGATAAGACAAATGGATTAGATGTTGGAACTGGATTCTTTTGGTTTGGCTTCTAAACCCACTCGCTGTGTATTCTTGAGAGGACTTCACTTTCTCTCATTTAAAAATAAGAAATTAAAGTGGATTTGTGTTTGGAATTTTCAGACACACCAAAGGAAAAAAAAAATACATTTACATTGGAGGTCCTGGATGGCTCAGTCTGCTAAGCATCTGACTCTTGACTTCGACTCAGATCATGATCTCACAGTTTGTTAGTTCAAGCCCTGCATGGGTTCTGCACTGACAGTGGGGAGCCTGCTCAGGATTCTCTCTCTTCTTCTCTCTGCCCCTCCCCTGCTCAGTCACTCTCTCTCTTTCTCAAAATAAATAAATAAACCTAAAAAAAAAACATGCAAAAATACATTTACATTAATTGTGCACACACACGGATATTACAAACAGATTTCATGAGGGAACACCAAACTTTGTATAATAAGCTGATACTTTCTAGTTTATTCTTTTCTACTCCATACTTTGAGCAAATTTCATGACTGACTAATGAGTCATGAATGTTTTAGTGTTTGAAAAACATTGGAATAAGTGTTATATGGGTTTTTGTCTAATGTTAAAGTAGAAAATGAATCAAGTACATTTGTCTATTCTCTTGTCCCCTCTTGGTAGGATTATATTAATGCATATGCAGTAGATACTAATATAATATAAAATTGCAATTTAAATTAGTAAAGTTAGCTAATCAACTACATTCTTTCAAGATTCAAATATCTTGTACTTTAATAAAACATTTAATAAACATTTAATAAAACATTGTGCCAGTCTCACAATCAGCTACTAAGAAATTCTTCAGAATTTCTACCTATAAACATTTTACTTGTTCCTTTTTTTCTTTGTACTTCCCAGGCACATCTGGATGCAGGCAGAAACAGTGATGAGGGAGGGAGTCAAAGTAATAACCAGAAACTGATCTCTTTCCTTCCAAACACATATTTAGGGGCTGACATCATAGCCCCGTGGCATGAAATACAGATGGAAAAGTAACTGGATTCAAGTCAGGAAATTTAACCTTTATCAGATAAAGACAGGAAAGCCTTCAGCAGAGAAACTCACACCTGCTGTGAACTAGAAATCACCAGCCGAATATTGTCATTATTGCTCCGAAAATAACTTCGGCTAGAGCAATAAAATAGGACGAGGGCCAGTGATTAAGCTTCCACTGATGCTTTTTCCTGATACTGTTTTCTTCTACGGTAAATACAACAAATCAGACAACTGAAAAGAAGGCATCCCAACACCTCCTAGTTGCAGGTGGGCAGCTCCTGGGACTCGGGCTGCCTGGAGGGTGAGCCCACTGGCTAACCAGCAGGGGCCCCACATCAGCCTCCTGTGCCCAGCCCCTCTCTGAGCAGTCCTGCGGGGCCACCCTCAACAATTCACGACAGCCAATCACTCACATCCTGCCGTATGGGAACCTGAGACAGGCTCTAAAGTGGTAAGTTGAGTCTGCCATATGGCTTCCTGGGTCCGTCGTGTGATTGCTGTTTAGAATATCTGACTGTGTTAGTCAGACCGATGAGTTCATCCAGTCAAAGGCAGGAGCACAGGGGCCAGCCGGGCTTGGCGAAGGACGGAAAGCAAACACTCCCTTGTCTGTGATTTCAGCCCTGTCTGGGCCAAACAGAGGCCAAAGTAATGATTATCACATGGGGAGGCAGATCGAAAAGTCTTTGGAGTTTGCCATGTCAGGGTCCCTTTCTCATTTTGTCAAATCTCTTTTCTTGTGTTGTCTTTCTTTGTTAGTTTCTTTTCCTCTCCAGTTTGCTTTTTTTCCCCCCTTTTTCTCAACTTTCTTTTATGTTACTGGTCCCTTATCTCTCTGAAAACCTTTTTTAAATTAAGGTCTAGCTTCCATAGCCTTCCTGCCAGATTATTTTGGTCATTCTTGGTTCTTACTGCACTTGCTGTTGCCCTAAAAGCAAGTGTGGCTATGTCTTACTTTGCATATCGTTACAAAGATTTCCATGGTATTTTCAGGAGGCCCCAACAGCATTGTATGTTATCTAAGACACAGCTAGTTTATTCATGCAGCAAATTAGACTTGTGTTCACAGTTGATTACAGCCAGGAGACATCACAAATATGATCAAATCCAATCCCTTAATTTTACAGATGAGAAAACTGTGGCCCAAAGAATTCAAGTGGCTTGCTCCCAATCCTAACCTAATATTCAGTGTGGTTTGGGCCAAATGTATGAGACAGATAAAACTACAGACGTATGGAAAATTGTGTGCACCCTGTAATTTCTTAAAAAGCCAATTTTGGTCAATGGATGTTAAACCCTTGGACAAAGTCCAGTGAATATATCAATTGCGTAACATAACCTATTGTAATTGCTGGGGATTCAACTCCCCTGCTCTCGAGCTGGATAATAAACTGTCTCCGAGAAGGGGGCCCTCAGGACAGAAGGGTGTATGATTCACTCACATGCAGGTTTCTGGAGAAATCTAAAGCCATACTACCAAAACACAGAACTTGAACTACCAGAGAACAGCAGTTTTGCATGGAATACAGAATAGTGGCCAGCCACTCTGAAAAGAAATAACTGAGAAATTGGGAAGGGATTCTGAGTGAATGTTTTTTTAAAAAAAAATATGTATTCATTCATTCATTTATTTATTTATGAGGGTGGGGATTTTAAAAGATAAGCACCTAAAGATCTCTGGAGGCAAGTCTATGTTACAGGGAGCATATCCTGCACAGGAAAAGCTTCCAGTACTTTCTCAAAAGAACATCAGTGAATCACATCATGCTGTTGGGGCAGCTCAGAGGCTGTGGGATGCGTGAGAAGCTCAGCCACCAAATGTATATTCTAGAGCTACACTGGATGGCATTTTTGTCCAGTAAATATCTTTCTAAATATGATGCCAAAGACCAGACTCTCTAAAAGGGCACACATCCCATGTGGGAACATGAGCCTAATAATTCCTTGTGCTTTTGGGGCTGGGGGCATCTCTGCAGAGTTTACAAACTACCTCAAAGACCCTGCTTACAGGAGATGTTTATTTCCCACACTGCACTTGCAAAGAGCAAAGTTAGGATGAGAATTAAATAACAGGAAAAATAATAAAAGAAATAAATGCTAAAAAGCTTCATTTTCATTAAGTCAAATTTAGAAATACATTTTTGTTAAGAAATGTTCCATTTCCTGCCACAGGGTTTCATGTAGTAGTCTTTTATTCTTATATGCTGCTGTCCTTTCTCTAATTTCTTTTTCTTCTAAGTTTTTTTTTTTTAATTATTTATTTTGAGAGGGAGACAGAGAGAGCACACGCACATGAGTTACGGAGGGGCGGATAGAGGGAGGGAGAGAGAGAATCCCAAGCAGGCTCCACTCTGTCAGCACGAAGCCCAGGGCGGGGCTGGATCCCACAGACTGTTGCATTATGACCTGAGGCAAAACCAGGAGTCAGATGTCCAACTGAATGAACCACCCAGACACCCCCCTTTCTCTAATTTCTTAAAATTAGTATTTAGTCTCTTAAATAATTTTTAATTTTGATAGAATTTTAAGCTTGAAAGTTTAAGAACTAGCTCCCAAATTCCTCTCACCTAGATTTACTACATATTTGTATTTTGCCCTCATTGCTTTATCTCTGTCTCTTTCTCCAACTTACTCCCTTATTATCTGAACCAATTGAGAATAATTTGGAAACATGCAATGTCTTTACCTCTAAAAATATCGATGTATCATTCCTAAGAAGGAAAACATTCTCTGACAAAACACTGTACAATTATTATAATTAGAAAATTTAACACTCATACGGTACTCTGGTCTAATCATTATTTTTAAGAAGGAAGGTACTGGAGTCACCACACTCTTTTCTACATCGGCTTTCATTGTGCACCACGGGTTCAAAGATAAAGTATTCTCATAGTACTATTTTGTAAGGAACCAAGTTGGTACCAAGGAGATGATGCTGTTTTGTTACCTGCTGACACGTCAATTGCTTCATAGTTTATTAAAAAGCCTTCATATGCAAGGTCAGAGTCAGCCACAAATACAAGCATTAATGCATTAGTACTGCTGGTAAGAGAGGGTGGGACTGATTTTCCACAATATCTGTGCGAAACCAAGAAAGAACAGAGGTTTAAATTTTTTTTAGTATACTTGCAATGAGGTACCAAATATTAGGACATGTAAAAATAAAAATAGTATCCCCTATTAACCTTAAAAACCAAATATATTTCAGGCACAAAACATTCACAAAGTTGCTGAAGATCATCCTATTCATGATTACTTCCCTGAAATGGTTTTAAGTGTTATACTTACCTGTGAGGCTTGTCGTACATAAGAAGTTTAGTGAAATGAGATAGCAGAAGCTCTACTAAGTCACTGTATATCATATGAATTAACTTCTTAATAAAAATGTAATAAACTTACACAACAGCGGGAAACCATATACCATAAACTACAGTTTATAAACTATAGTCAACTCTATCATTGGAGGCATTATGACTTTGAGCAGATGACTCAACCTTGGCGCCTCAGTTTTCACTTCTCTAAAATGAGGGTCATGATAGTAACTACTTCATAGAATTTCATAGAATTGTTTTCAGAATTTTGAGTTAGTATACTGTATAGAAGAAGCTTAGAACAGTGCCTAGAATAGTGAGCCCTATAGAGGTGGACTCTATTATCTTTAAACACCTGGCCTGTGCAGAGGTAAAAGTTTGGTTACTGAGCCATGTTAAATTTTTGCCTAATAGAATGAATGTGACTCAGAAAAACTATTCTAATAATGCTGAAAAGAGAGAATAATGCTGAAATTAATGCTAAAAGATATTCCAAGAGCTTATTTCTAGAGAAACACCTATGAGAGTGATTAGAAAATAGAAATCTCGGGGCGCCTGGGTGGCACAGTCGGTTAAGCGTCCGACTTCAGCCAGGTCACGATCTCGTGGTCCGTGGGTTCGAGCCCCGCGTCGGGCTCTGGGCTGATGGCTCAGAGCCTGGAGCCTGTTTCCGATTCTGTGTCTCCCTCTCTCTCTGCCCCTCCCCCGTTCATGCTCTGTCTCTCTCTGTCCCAAAAATAAATAAACGTTGAAAAAAAAAAAAAAAAAAAAAAGAAAATAGAAATCTCAAATCAAAGCAAATTAACCAAATGGAATCAAAGTAAATTAACCAAATGGAATCAAAGCAAATTAACCAAATGGAATGGCATGGGAAAAATATATAAAAACAAAAATAAGAGGTAGAGTTGAATATGGGAAATAGATGAGTTAAGTTCCAAGGGAGGAAAAGAAAAATCTGCATTGTTAAAGGATTTAATATCTCGATCAAAACAAAGGTAAGTGAATGAAAAATGTACATGTCTTTTTATATGCACATATTTACCAAATTTGGGCAAGATTATTACAGCTTATGTCACTCATCAAAAATTATATATTTTGCAGTGACTATGATCAAGTCTCATGAAAAAGAAGAAAAATTGTAAAATGAAAGATTAAGAGTAAGAGAAAAAATGAAGAGGGAGAAAAAAGTAGGAGAAGAAATAAGTTTAAGAAAATAATGAATAAAGGGAAAATGTTTAAAATAGATGAGAAAAAATAAAATGAAATGTAAGAAGAAATAAAAAAAGAAATCATCAGATCCCCATTTCCAACAAAGATGTAATAACAGGGGCTCGATATAAACTTTTACATGAAACAACTAAAAATGTGGACAAAATATATAAACCAATGGATCTCAAGACACTGGATATCAAACAAGAAGGACAGTGATTCTTCAGAGACAACAAACAAGTGAGTTTGAAAGCAAAACTGGAAATGATTAAGTTGTTCCCAGGTAACTTAATATATCCTTAAAGAAAGCTCAACATATGTGGAATTTAAGAAACAAAACAAACAAGGGGTGCCTGGTTGGTTCAGTCAGTTGAGCATCTGAATATTGTTTTTGGCTAAGGTCATGATTCCAGAGTTGTGGGATCAAGCCTTGCAATGGGTTCCACACGGAGCATGGAGCCTACTTAAGATATTCTCTCTCTCTCTCTCTCTCTCTCTCTCTCTCTCTTTTCCTGTCTCTAGCTCTAGCTCTGGCTCTAGCTCTTTCTGCCTTTTTCCCTACTCACTCTCAAAAGAAAGAAAGAAAGAAAGAAAGAAAGAAAGAAAGAAAGAAAGAAAGAAAGAAAGAAAGAAGCAAGCAAAGGGGGAAGAAAAGGAGTGAGGCAAACCAAGAAACACACTCTTAACTATAGGGAACAAACTGGTGGTTACCAGAGGGGAGGTCGGTGGGAGGATGGGTGAAATAGGTGATGAGTGCACTTGTGATGAGCACTGGGTGTTGTATGGAAGTGTTGAATCACTATATTGTACACCTGAAACTAATGTGACACTGTATGTCACTAACTGGAATTGAAATAAATACTTAATAAAAAAATAAACCTCAAAAACACATATAGGAATACAATAATGTCCAGTACACAAAAATACAAATTTGAAAAAATATCTGGCATCTTATCAAATATTACCAGGCATGAAAAGTAAGAAAGTAGAATCCATAATGAGAAGAAAATTTTATCAATCAGAACACAGCAAGAAATGACATAGATGACTGAATTAGCAAACAAAAATATTAAAATAGTTATAACTGTATCCCAAAGATTTAAGAAGCAAGAGGAAAAAAATAATGTGTAGAGACATGGAAGATATAAAGATGGCCCAAACTGAATTTCCAGAAATGAAAACTATAATGTCTAAGATGAAAGATACACTTGGTAGGATTAATAGCATAAGAGACACTGCAGAAGAGAAGATTAGCACACTCGAATACACAGCAATAGAAGCTTTCCAAAATGAAACACCCAGAGAACAAAAACTCAAAATCTAATGAACAGAGTTCATGAATGAATTCTGAGACAATATCAAAGGGCCTAAGACACCTATAACCAGAGTCCCCAAGGGGACTAAACTAATGACCCCCAAATTTTTCAATTTGAAAAAAGTACTGTATTTCAAGAAAAAGTATTTCAAGAACTAATGGCCACAAAATTTTCAATTTGATAAAACTATAATCGCTCAGATCCTAGAAGCTCAATGACAAAAAATTATGCTAAGAAAAGCCAGACCCCCCCCAAAAAAATACATACAATATAATTCCATATTTATACAACTCCAGAATATGCAAGCTAATTTACAGCAATAGAAATGGTGGTGCTTTCCTAGGGGTGGGGATGAAGGATGGAAGGAATTATAATAGTCAGAAAGTTAGAGGAGTGATGGATGTGTACATTACCTTGATTTTTGTAATGTTTTCATGGGTTTGCTTAACTTACACAAAATTGAATGGCTGAAGACTAAGGCTACAGAGTAGTAAGTAGTGATGCAGAAATGGTCATTAAGAAGCGTGTTGATCTCATCTGGTTTTTATAACACAACATGGTACATTTTAACATCCTTCAACACAATAGGAAAGAAAGAAAGCAGGAAACTTTGATGTTAAGAAAAATAAATAAAAACAAAACATTCTCACCTCCCAAGATATGTCCCAGAACCAGTGTCATAAACTTCCAAGTAGTCATTTGTGCAATTGTAATGAAACTCCAGATGAAATCTCCTGAATATCAAATGAATCAGGTAGCCAGGTTGGACTAATATGTGCCAAGTACAGTTGATGCCATGAGGGTAGATATTTGGGTGGCCAGGACTTTGAATGATTCCTGTTGATTCTGTGAGAATTTTTCCACATGCTGTTGAAATAAAAATAATAATCATTATTAGAACCAGTAACCAACAAGCTACCTGAAAATTCAAACTAAAACAATTGGACCATAACCTCTCAAAAGCTGAAAAAGAAAAATGTTCCCCATATGCCACTTAAGTGAACTTAGTTCCTCCCTTATTAATGGAAATCAGTTAACTATTGATATGTACTGATTAAGAAATATATTTTTTCTTTGGCTTTGAATGTACATTAAAATTTTTACAATGTAGATAACTACACATCTACAGTGTAGATGAATTTTCTATAATAATTTATTTCCACTGTTTACTTTTTCTGCCAAGAGACAAAGCAGGAGAAAAAAATCAGTATCTTACCTAATTCTGCAGTACTGAATTTAGCCATGAAACCACGATTTTCAGTAGAAGAACTTTTCACAAATATGACATAAAGAAAATTGTACACAGATGTTATAAATGAAGGTATGTCTGTGCCACAATATTTTTTATTTTCAGGAGAACCCAAAATGGAACTACTACCAATCTAGTAAAAAAAAAAAAAAAAAAAAAAAAAAGATATATTTAAATTTATTTTGTTAGGTATTTTTTTTAAATTTTTTTTTCAACGTTTTTTATTTAATTTTGGGACAGAGAGAGACAGAGCATGAACGGAGGAGGGGAAGAGAGAGAGGGAGACACAGAATCGGAAACAGGCTCCAGGCTCCGAGCCATCAGCCCAGAGCCTGACGCGGGGCTCGAACTCACGGACCGCGAGATCGTGACCTGGCTGAAGTCGGACACTTAACCGACTGCGCCACCCAGGTGCCCCTTGTTAGGTATTATTTTTGAAAATTGCTTTGAAAATAATTATTTTTGAAATATTTTTATCAATGCAGTAAAAATAAATTGTAGCCACCACCAAAGAAACTCTATATCCATTAGCAGTCATTCCCCATTTCTGAACCCCAGGCTCAGATTGTCCATTCTGGGCATTTCAAATAAATAAAATCACACACTACATGGTCTTGTGTGACTATCTTCTTTCACTCCATCTGTTTTCAAAATTCATCCATGTAACATGTGCCATTTCTTCATTCCTTTTTGATGACCTATAATATTCCATTATATGGATATACTACTTTTATTAATCCATTCATCATTTGAATGGAAATTTATATTGTTTCTACTTTTTGGCTACCAAGAATAATGAGTATAGTCATTTATGTATGAATTTTTGTGTGGACATGTATTCATTTCCTTTGGATATACACCTAGAAGTGGAATTACTGGATCAAATGATAAATGATAATTTCTGGATCAAATGTTTATTTTTTTGTGGAACTTGCAATTGTTTTCCAATGTGACTGTACCATTTTATATGCTTACTAGCATTGAAAGTGTAAAAGATTCCAATTTCTCTATATCCTTGTCAACACTCATTATTTTATGACTTCATGATTATGGCCATCCCAGTGCTTGTGAAGCAGCATCTCATTACGGTTTGATTTGTATTTCCCTGAAGATTAGTGATATTGAGCATTGTTTCATATGATTATGGGGTATTTGTATATCTTCTTTGGAGAAATATATATTTAGATTATTTACCCATTTTAAAAATTAAATTGTTTTTAATTTTGATGAAGTCAAATTTTTCTACTTTTTCTTTTGTTGTGCTCTTTGTGTAATATCTAAGAAGGCTTGGCCTAACCTAGGTGACAATGTTTTCTTCTAAATTTTCATTGTTTTAGCTCCCACATATAGGTCTATGATCCATTTTTAATTAATTTCTGTGTATGGTGTAAGGAAGAGGTCTGCTCTCATAATTTTGCATGTGGATATTAAGCACCTTTTGTTGAAAATACTATTTTTTCTCACTGAAATGTTGTGGCACCCCTTTCCAGAACCATAAAGGTTGCTGGCCGTAAAGGTATAGATTTATTTCTATATTTCCAATTCTATTCTATTGTTCCATATTTTTGTCCTTACTCAACTAACATACTATCTTTATTACTGTAGCTTTGCTCCAGGTTTTGACATTGGTCAAGTGTGAGTCTTCCAACTTGGTTCTTCTTTTCCAAAAATACTTTCTGGCATTTCCATATGAATTTTACAATCAGCTTGTGAATTTCTTCAGAACGTGTCAGCTGGGATTTTGATAGGGATTAAATGGAATCTTTAGATATATTTGGGGAGTACTACCAACTGAACAACATTAAGTCTTCTAATCCATGAACATGGGATGTCTTTCCACTTATTTAGGTCTTTAATTTCCTTCAACAATGCTTTGAGAGCACAAGTTTTACATGTCTTTTTAAAGACGTATTTCTCAATGTTTATTCTTTTTTTACACTGTTGTAAATGGCATTGTCTGCTTGGTTTCATTTTCAACTTGTTCATTGCTAGTGTATAGAAAAGCAAATGACTTTCATATTTTGATCTTGTATCATGCAGCTTTCTGAATATGTTTGTGTGTGTGGATTCCTTCTAATAGTTTGTGCGTATGTATGTGTGGATTCCTTTTGATTTTCTATATACAAGATCATGTCACCTGTGAAAAGAGAGAGTTTTACTCCTTGCTTTTCATTTTGAATGCATTTTCACTCCTTTTATTTGCTTAATTGCTCTAGCTAAAATTTCCAGTATAATGTTAAATAGAAGTAGTGAGAACAGACATCTTTGCCTTTTTACTGACAATAAGGGCAAAGGATTTAGTGTTTTATCATTAAATATGATGCTAGTTATGGGCTTTTTATACATGCCCATTTTGGAATTAAGGAAGTTCCCTTCTATTCCTAGTTTATTGAGTGTTTTTATCATGAAAAGATGATGAATTTTGTCAAGTGCTTTTTTTGCATCTATTGAGGTAATCACGTGGAGAGTTTTTCCTTTATTTTATTTTATATCACTGATTTTTGAATATATACCAACCTTACATTCCTGGGGTAAATCCCACTTGGTCATGGTGTATACTCCTCCTTATATGCAGCTGAATTCAGTTAGCTAGTATTTTGTTGAGGATTTCTGCATCTATATTTATAAGAGATATTGGTCTATACAAACTAGTTTTGTTTCATATAGCTGATCTGAGGATAACATGACATAATATTTTTAATTATATTCTGCCAAATACAAATATCCAAAGTTATTTCACTCTTACCTCAATATAATCTGTATCACAGTGGGCAGAATTTCCTATTTCAAAGGCAGTGAAGTTGAGAATAACTACTTGGCTTTGGGGTTGGTAGATTGTCCACCTGCAGACCCTTTCTCCTGGGTACACATTAGGATAAAAAGGTGAGCGAATGACCCCTTCTCCAGTTAATTCTCCTCCACAAGCTGTAAATATGAAAACGATAGTAGAGTTTGTTCAGAGATAAACGATTTTTGCCTTCACTTTCAATGCGAAGTTTAATTCTGCATAGA
The DNA here is from genome assembly GCF_018350155.1 of Leopardus geoffroyi. Lineage (NCBI taxonomy): Eukaryota > Metazoa > Chordata > Mammalia > Carnivora > Felidae > Leopardus > Leopardus geoffroyi. The sequence goes on from NC_059341.1 coordinate 15,772,914, forward strand.
AATATAAAGGAATGTGATCTTACTATTAGAATTTTTTCCTTGCCACTAAAGGACATAAAAATGACTACATTATTTCAAGAAATTAAAATGTTACAGTAAGACAAATGAGAGACTTAAAAATTTTCTTACCAACTTGATAAACAGCTCTGAAACTAGCTCTTACAACTGTAACATCTATTTTAAGCCTGATCCAGATACTATTAGTAATGGATTTAATCTGAGAGAGAGTTTCATTGCCACAGGCTTTTCCAAGCAAGGTTTGATCATCTCGAACCTAAAGAGAAAAATAAAACAGATCTGTAACCCTAATCAACAAAATTACCTTGGCAATGGTGGATTATTTGGAGATGATAAAATGGCAGTTTCAAAATAAATTATAATCTAACTTGGGTTACATATTTATATTATTTTTGAAAGTAATCAATGGGTCATTTTTTAGCACCATGCCATAACATTAAATATTGATAATATCTTAAACCAAAAACAAAGCCAAAAGCATGTAAATATTTAAAGTGTTCTCCTAATAATTTCTACAATATCAAAAGGGATATAAATGTACAACTTCTGATTATTTAGAAAACAAAAAAATGTGAGAATATGATATACCAAAATATGCAACTGTCAGCCACATCTGTAATTAAAGTAAGTCATAGACTAAACTGCTTTTATTAATGAAAGAAAGAGACAGAAAAGTAGATTACAGAAAGAAGATTAAAGGAGTCAACTTAAAAAATTGGAAACAGGTATTAAAATGAGGGATAATAAAGTAAAAGTGAAACCTAATAAATAAAATACAAAAGAAAGTTGAATTCAAGAATACATTCAAGAACTGTATTGGGGAGGTAGTTTGGGGGATGGGGATATTTAAGACATATCTTTGTCAATAAAGATAAAAGAAAATAAAGAAAAAATAAATAAACACAAATACACAAATCCAAAATGAGAAAGTTGATACAAATACACAGATACTGATACATTCATTTCCTATGAATAATAATTCTTTGTCAAACTCTATGCTAATGTTTGAAATAATTATTTACAGAAAAAACAGAAATTACTAAAATTATCTTAAGGAGAAGGAAAATAAAATCTGAGTAGACAATAAACCATGGATTAAATTGAAAACATTATCAAATAGCTACGTCCCACCGCCCCCCAAAAAAACTTCCAGGAGATGCTCTACCCTGTCAATTATTTCAAGCTTTTAAGGAGCAGATAATTGTCACATATAATTTGTTCTAAGGTACCCTCACATATGGAACAATCTCCAACTAATTGCTCTCAGAACCATCTTACTAAATTCCAACAGAGAATAATACAAATGAAACTATGCATTGATCTCACCTATTTACACCGATATCAAAATCTTAAACGCAATTCTAGAAAAACAAATTCGCTTCATTGTTAGGCTTATAAACCAGTCATATGTGGGAATTTGAATAATGCATGGATTATGTGAAATTACAAGTTATAAATTAAGCTCATCAATGGATCCAGTAAGATAAACCATCTGTTTCCATAGATGTAAAAAAAAAGAAAGAAAGAAAGAAAGAAAGAAAGAAAGAAAGAAAGAAAGAAAGAAAGAAAAGAAAAGAAAAGAAAAGAAAAGAAAAGAAAAGAAAAGAAAAGAAATGTCAGCATTCCTGTTTATTAAAAGCAAAACTCTTAGAAAGTTAGGAGGAAAAGAAAATTTCCTTCATACAATAAAGACCACCCGTTGTAAATCAATAATCAGTGTCTTATATTGGCCATAAGCACAGTCTATGGAGTCATACAGACCAGGCCAAAGCCTCTGCACTCTTGAGCAATCTACTAAATCTAAGCCCAACTCATGGGCTTGTTCAAGCAAATACATGAAACACTAGGATAAATTCCTTAGCAAAATGCCTAGTAATAAAAAATGTGAACTGAAGAATAGCTATTGCTATTGTTGACATTTTTAGAGGTGAAACAATAGAGGGTCCTCACAAAACCAGGAATTGTTCTACGAATATAGATACTACTCCTGTTACATAGAATTCTTTTGAGAGGTCTAGCCATCCAAATATTAATTCATTTCCTCAACTAACATGATCAAGGCATCAGAAAGTGCCAGGCCCTGTGCAGGTGACGGTGCTGTGAAGGACAGTCAGCACGCTCAAGGATTCTAGAATAAGCAAGCACGTTTTTCTAAGAGCATTAGTGTCATGTTTGGGAAAGTACAAGAGGCTATATTACTACTTAACACGACGGTTCTCGATAGGTAGTGAGACATTTGAGAAATCTGTGAAGGCATTTTTTTGTTTTTGTTTTAATCAATCAACACAATAGCGGTAAGGCATTATTGCATTTAGTGGCTAAGGACCAAAGACACTAAACACCCTGAAAAGTGAGAGACAGACACACCCCAAAATTCTCCTATTTCCTGTGTGAACTTCACGTAGTGGCAGTTCTGTTACTAAGTATAAAACCTAGCTCTATTTTACATACTAAACCCAAAATATTTTTGCCCAATTTTAATACACACTGAATTTTCCAAGATTATAAGTTTTGTTTTGTTTTCCTGGAAATCTGACAAGAGTTGGTAGCCATTTCAGAAGATTTGTCACCAACCTACACAGCCACGTCAGCCTGGGTTTGTACGGTGGCATTCACAGTGATTCAAAGAGAACATTTAAGGTTTCATTTTGTCTTCTAGTGCAGCTTGCCCAGGCTTTTAACTTAATGACATAAGAAAATATATATTTTACATTATTTCTCCTAAATCCTATACTTCCAACTTTATTTTTTTATATATATGTGTATTCAGGCTATATCATCTATGATTTTCATTTCAGAATAAAGAAACGGGTAATATAAAAAGGCCTTAAAGGAAACTGACTTTACCCTAAAACCCTGAACTCAAACAGGGCATCATAGAATATTTGTCAGTGGAAATAACCTTTAAATTGAGATTTGAAGGATTACCCAGGATGAGGAAAATGGGCAATAAAGGGAAGATTTTAAAAGTCTGATACTCAAAGCGGAGGGCGAGGGGAGGGATACGGTTGCTCCCATCCATAACTGGTGGAAGCATATATAAATTTCTGGAAAATAATTCGACTATGTATCAGGAGGAGTCTTCAAAATGTTCATGTGGGACTCAGTAACTTCACTCCTTAACATCTATCATTGGGAAATCATTCGAGATACAGGCAAAGACACACAAGGATTCCCATTGAAGTTGCTCTATAATTAGAATATTGAAAATACTCCCAGTGTCTAATAATAGGAGGGTGATTAAATAAATTATGGAACAGCTGTATGATAGAATCTTACACAGATGTTAAAAATCACATCCCTCTCCACTGACTCATAACCAAACCAGCTTGTTTCTATGAGCCGTAACATGAATTTTGCATATTGTCTTAAACTTATGCTAAATATCTCTCTAACCAAACTGATCTCTGGGGGAGGAGATAACGTCTATCATGCCTTTAGCATCTAACAGACCTTTGCAAACAGGTATTTGACAAACGTTTGTTGATTCATTAATTTTAAGGTGTGGTATGATGGTTCAATTTTTGTTAGAGACACAAACATACTGGTTCTTGGAAACCAAGAAGCATGAAACACAGAGTAATATGTCACCCTCCTCTCTGATCCTCTGGGACTCCATGCTCCTCTGTTCAGACTGAAGTCTCTCTTTTGCATTTTGCCTGTTAGAAGATGACAAGAAGGGAGAAAAACGGCCAAATAGCATCAGAGCAAGCTAAAGTGGGCCATTCCCCTGGGACCTTGCTAATGAAATTCAAGGATTTTAGCAAGGAGAAAGGCAACTGCAGTCCAAATGTTTTAAGAGGAACTTATAGGGCTCAAGGGCCCTAAACCTCGAAGGTACAATTGATTTGGGCTGCATTTCTCTCTCTCTGTGGAAATGAAACCTTATTAATTCTGAATGGCGGTATTCTCTGTGGATCCTGGACATGACAATATCTTAACCACAAATCCTTTGAAAGAGACAAATAAAGTTCATCAAATGTTCTAAAGTGATCCCCAATATTTGTTGCAGCCCATTCTGCATTCAATATTATAGGACTTGTGAATTTGCATGCCACCACCCCCCTACAAAAATACACTCTTTTCTTTATGCTTAGGCACCAGGATAGACTGTATTCTTTTTCCTAAATATTTATATTCCTTCCTGTAAGGGGATCTAACATCTCTGCTCATTGCCATGTAACTTACAGCATCTTCCCATGGAGAATTAATACTTATTCTTTCTATTGACTGGGCTTGGCCTTAGGGTTTGCTTTGCCCAGCATAACATGAGTAGAAGAGATAATGCCATCTATCTCCAAGCAGAAGCTTTGGGAGTAACTGAAGGATTCAACCATCTTTCGCTTTCCTTTATTATTTTTTTTTTAATGTTTATTTATTTATTTTTGAGAAAGAGAGAGAGAGCACATGAGAGGGAAGGGGCAGAGAGAGAGAATCTCAAGCAGGCTCCATGCCACCAGTGCAGAGTCTGATGCAGGTCTCGAACTCATGAACCGTGAGATCATGATCTAAGCGGAAACTCGGAGGAGGAGGGAAGATGGCGGCATAGGAGGACGCTGGGCTCACCGCGCGTCCTGCTGATCACTTAGATTCCACCTACACCGGCCTAAATAACCCAGAAAACCGCCAGAGGATTAGCAGAACGGAGTCGCCGGAGCCGAGCGCAGACGAGAGGCCCACAGAAGAGGGTAGGAAGGGCGGCAAGGCGGTGCGCGCTCCACGGACTGGCGGGAGGGAGCCGGGGCGGAGGGGCGGCTCGCCGGCCAAGCAGAGCCCCCGAGTCTGGCGGGCAAAAGCGGAGGGGCCTGACGGACTGTGTTCGGACAGCAAGTGCGACTTAGCGTCTGGGAGGTCATAAGTTAACAGCTCTGCTCGGAAAGCGGGAAGGCTGGAGGACAAAGGGAGGGAGAGCTGCTGAGCCCCCGGACAACAGAGCTCAGTTTGGTGGGGAATAAAGGCGCTCGCCAGCGCCATCTCCCCCGCCCATCCCCCAGCCAAAATCCCAAAGAGAACCAGTTCCTGCCAGGGAACTTCCTCGCTCCGCGCAAACACCCAACTCTGTGCTTCTGCGGAGAAGCCAAACCTCCGGCAGCGGATCTGACTCCCTCCCGCTGCCACAGGGCCCCTCCTGAAGTGGATCACCTAAGGAGAAGTGAGCTAAGCCTGCCCCTCCTGCCCCTGTGCACCTTGCCTACCCACCCCAGCTAATACGCCAGATCCCCAGCATCACAAGCCTGGCAGTGTGCAAGTAGCCCAGACGGGCCACGCCACCCCACAGTGAATCCCGCCCCTAGGAGAGGGGAAGAGAAGGCACACACCAGTCTGACTGTGGCCCCCAGCGGTGGGCCGGGGGCAGACATCAGGTCTGACTAAGACTCCGCCCACCAACTCCAGTTATACACCACAGCACAGGGGAAGTGCCCTGCAGGTCCTCACCACGCCAGGGACTATCCAAAATGACCAAGCGGAAGAATTCCCCTCAGAAGAATCTCCAGGAAATAACAACAGCTAATGAGCTGATCAAAAAGGATTTAAATAATATAACAGAAAGTGAATTTAGAATAATAGTCATAAAATTAATCGCTGGGCTTGAAAACAGTATAGAGGACAGCAGAGAATCTCTTGCTACAGAGATCAAGGGACTAAGGAACAGTCACGAGGAGCTGAAAAACGCTTTAAATGAAATGCAAAACAAAATGGAAACCACCACGGCTCGGAGTGAAGAGGCAGAGGAGAGAATAGGTGAACTAGAAGATAAAGTTATGGAAAAAGAGGAAGCTGAGAGAAAGAGAGATAAAAAAATCCAGGAGTATGAGGAGAAAATTAGAGAACTAAGTGATACACTAAAAAGAAATAATATACGCATAATTGGTATCCCAGAGGAGGAAGAGAGAGGGAAAGGTGCTGAAGGGGTACTTGAAGAAATAATAGCTGAGAACGTCCCTGAACTGGGGAAGGAAAAAGGCATTGAAATCCAAGAGGCACAGAGAACTCCCTTCAGATGGAACTTGAATCGATCTTCTGCACGACATATCATAGTGAAACTGGCAAAATACAAGGATAAAGAGAAAATTCTGAAAGCAGCAAGGGGTAAACGTGCCCTCACATATAAAGGGAGACCTATAAGACTCGTGACTGATCTCTCTTTTGAAACTTGGCAGGCCAGAAAGAATTGGCACGAGATTTTCAGTGTGCTAGACAGAAAAAATATGCAGCCGAGAATCCTTTATCCAGCAAGTCTGTCATTTAGAATAGAAGGAGAGATAAAGGTCTTCCCAAACAAACAAAAACTGAAGGAATTTGTCACCACTAAACCAGCCCTACAAGAGATCCTAAGGGGGACCCTGTGAGACAAAGTACCAGAGACAACACTACAAGCATAAAACATACAGACATCACAATGACTCTAAACCCGTATCTTTCTATAATAACACTGAATGTAAATGGATTAAATGCGCCAACCAAAAGACATAGGGTATCAGAATGGTTAAAAAAACAAGACCCATCTATTTGCTGTCTACAAGAGACTCATTTTAGACCTGAGGACACCTTTAGATTGAGAGTGAGGGGATGGAGAACTATTTATCATGCTACTGGAAGCCAAAAGAAAGCTGGAGTAGCCATACTTATATCAGACAAACTAGACTTTAAATTAAAGGCTGTAACAAGAGATGAAGAAGGACATTATATAATAGTTACAGGGTCTATTCATCAGGAAGAGCTAACAATTATAAATGTCTATGCGCCGAATACCGGAGCCCCCAAATATATAAAACAACTACTCATAAACATAAGCAACCTTATTGATAAGAATGTGGTAATTGCAGGGGACTTTAACACCCCACTTACAGAAATGGATAGATCATCTAGACACACGATCAAAAAAGAAACAAGGGCCCTGAATGATACATTGGATCAGATGGACTTGACAGATATATTTAGAACTCTGCATCCCAAAGCAACAGAATATACTTTCTTCTCGAGTGCACATGGAACATTCTCCAAGATAGATCATATACTGGGTCACAAAACAGCCCTTCAAAAGTTTACCAGAATTGAAATTATACCATGCATACTTTCAGACCACAATGCTATGAAGCTTGAAATCAACCACAGAAAAAAGTCTGGAAAACCTCCAAAAGCATGGAGGTTAAAGAACACCCTACTAACGAATGAGTGGGTCAACCAGGCAATTAGAGAAGAAATTAAAAAATATATGGAAACAAACGAAAATGAAAATACAACAATCCAAACACTTTGGGACGCAGCGAAGGCAGTCCTGAGAGGAAAATACATTGCAATCCAGGCCTATCTCAAGAAACAAGAAAAATCCCAAATACAAAATCTAACAGCACACCTAAAGGAAATAGAAGCAGAACAGCAAAGACACCCCAAACCCAGCAGAAGAAGAGAAATAATAAAGATCAGAGCAGAAATAAACAAAATAGAGTCTAAAAAAACTATAGAGCAGATCAATGAAACCAAGAGTTGGTTTTTTGAAAAAATAAACAAATTGACAAACCTCTAGCCAGGCTTCTCAAAAAGAAAAGGGAGATGACCCAAATAGATAAAATCATGAATGAAAATGGAATTATTACAACCAATCCATCAGAGATACAAACAATTATCAGGGAATACTATGAAAAATTATATGCCAACAAATTGGACAACCTGGAAGAAATGGACAAATTCCTGAACACCCACACTCTTCCAAAACTCAATCAGGAGGAAATAGAAAGCTTGAACAGACCCATAACCAGCGAAGAAATTGAATCGGTTATCAAAAATCTCCCAACAAATAAGAGTCCAGGACCAGATGGCTTCCCAGGGGAGTTCTACCAGACGTTTAAAGCAGAGATAATACCTATCCTTCTCAAGCTATTCCAAGAAATAGAAAGGGAAGGAAAACTTCCAGACTCATTCTATGAAGCCAGTATTACTTTGATTCCTAAACCAGACAGAGACCCAGTAAAAAAAGAGAACTACAGGCCAATATCCCTGATGAATATGGATGCAAAAATTCTCAATAAGATACTAGCAAATCGAATTCAACGGCATATAAAAAGAATTATTCACCATGATCAAGTGGGATTCATTCCTGGCATGCAGGGCTGGTTCAACATTCGCAAATCAATCAACGTGATACATCACATTAACAAAAAAAAAGAGAAGAACCATATGATCCTGTCAATCGATGCAGAAAAGGCCTTTGACAAAATCCAGCACCCTTTCTTAATAAAAACCCTTGAGAAAGTCGGGATAGAAGGAACATACTTAAAGATCATCAAAGCCATTTATGAAAAGCCCACAGCTAACATCATCCTCAACGGGGAAAAACTGAGAGCTTTTTCCCTGAGATCAGGAACACGACAGGGATGCCCACTCTCACTGCTGTTGTTTAACATAGTGCTGGAAGTTCTAGCATCAGCAATCAGACAACAAAAGGAAATCAGAGGCATCAAAATTGGCAAAGATGAAATCAAGCTTTCGCTTTTTGCAGATGACATGATATTATACATGGAAAATCCGATAGACTCCACCAAAAGTCTGCTAGAATTGATACATGAATTCAGCAAAGTTGCAGGATACAAAATCAATGTACAGAAATCAGGTGCATTCTTATACACTAACAATGAAGCAACAGAAAAACAAATAAAGAAACTGATCCCATTCACAATTGCACCAAGAAGCATAAATTACCTAGGAATAAATCTAACCAAAGATGTAAAGGATCTGTATGCTGAAAACTATAGAAAGCTTATGAAGGTAATTGAAGAAGATTTAAAGAAATGGAAAGACATTCCCTGCTCATGGATTGGAAAAATAAATATTGTCAAAATGTCAATACTACCCAAAGCGATCTACACATTCAATGCAATCCCAATCAAAATTGCACCAGCATTCTTTTCGAAACTAGAACAAGCAATCCTAAAATTCATATGGAACCACAAAAGGCCCCGAATAGCCAAAGGAATTTTGAAGAAGACCAAAGCAGGAGGCATCACAATCCCAGACTTTAGCCCCTACTACAAAGCTGTCATCATCAAGACAGCATGGTATGGGCACAAAAACAGACACATAGACCAGTGGAATAGAATAGAAACCCCAGAACTAGACCCACAAACGTATGGCCAACTTATCTTCGACAAAGCAGGAAAGAACATCCAATGGAAAAAAAAAAAGCCTCTTTAACAAATGGTGCTAGGAGAACTGGACAGCAACATGCAGAAGGTTGAAACTAGACCACTTCCTCACACCATTCACAAAAATAAACTCAAAATGGATAAAGGACCTGAATGTGAGACAGGAAACCATCAAAACCTTAGAGGAGAAAGCAGGAAAAGACCTCTCTGACCTCAGCCGTAGCAATCTCTTGCTCGACACATCCCCAAAGGCAAGGGAATTAAAAGCAAAAGTGAATTACTGGGACCTCATGAAGATAAAAAGCTTCTGCACAGCAAAGGAAACAACCAACAAAACTAAAAGGCAACCAACGGAATGGGAAAAGATATTTGCAAATGACATATCGGACAAAGGGCTAGTATCCAAAATCTATAAAGAGCTCACCAAACTCCACACCCGAAAAACAAATAACCCAGTGAAGAAATGGGCAGAAAACATGAATAGACACCTCTCTAAAGAAGACATCCGGGGGCGCCTGGGTGGCGCAGTCGGTTAAGCGTCCGACTTCAGCCAGGTCACGATCTCGCGGTCTGGGAGTTCGAGCCCCGCGTCGGGCTCTGGGCTGATGGCTCAGAGCCTGGAGCCTGTTTCCGATTCTGTGTCTCCCTCTCTCTCTGCCCCTCCCCCGTTCATGCTCTGTCTCTCTCTGTCCCAAAAATAAAAAAAATAAACGTTGAAAAAAAAAAATTTAAAAAAAAAAAAAAAGAAGACATCCGGATGGCCAACAGGCACATGAAAAGATGTTCAGCGTCGCTCCTTATCAGGGAAATACAAATCAAAACCACACTCAGGTATCACCTCATGCCAGTCAGAGTGGCCAAAATGAACAAATCAGGAGACTATAGATGCTGGAGAGGATGTGGAGAAACGGGAACCCTCTTGCACTGTTGGTGGGAATGCAAATTGGTGCAGCCGCTCTGGAAAGCAGTGTGGAGGTTCCTCAGAAAATTAAAAATAGACCTACCCTATGACCCAGCAATAGCACTGCTAGGAATTTATCCAAGGGATACAGGAGTACTGATGCATAGGGGCACTTGTACCCCAATGTTCATAGCAGCACTCTCAACAATAGCCAAATTATGGAAAGAGCCTAAATGTCCATCAATTGATGAATGGATAAAGAAATTGTGGTTTATATACACAATGGAATACTACGTGGCAATGAGAAAAAATGAAATATGGCCTTTTGTAGCAACGTGGATGGAACTGGAGAGTGTGATGCTAAGTGAAATAAGCCATACAGAGAAAGACAGATACCATATGGTTTCACTCTTATGTGGATCCTGAGAAACTTAACAGGAACCCATGGGGGAGGGGGAGGAAAAAAGAAAAAAAAAAAAAAAAAGAGGTTAGAGTGGGAGACAGCCAAAGCATAAGGGACTGTTAAAAACTGAGAACAAACTGAGGGTTGATGGGGGGTGGGAGGGAGGAGAGGGTGGGTGATGGGTATTGAGGAGGGCACCTTTTGGGATGAGCACTGGGTGTTGTATGGAAACCAATTTGACAATAAATTTCATATAATAAAAAAAAAAAAAAAAAGATCATGATCTAAGCTGAAATCAAGAGTCAAGACGTTTAACTGACTGAGCCACCCAGGTGCCCCTTTTTCTTTCTTTTCTTACGAGATCAAGAACCTGGGTCCCAGGGACAAATGGAACAGAGTGAACCGCCTGGCTACAGAACTGTCACTGACCCAAAACCAACATGTTTATGTGGGCAAACAATAAATGTATGCTGTTGTAAATCACAGATATTTTTGGTTTGCTGTTTTTGATTTGTTGTATTGATTGCTATAGACAGTTTGTTATTGCAGTATAATGTACAGAAAAGTGATATGTATTTAAATCTGGATTATATTGGGGCACCTGAGTGGCTCATTCAGTTAAGCGTCGGACTTCGGCTCAGATCATGATCTCACGGTTCATGAGTTCAAGCCCTGTTTCAGGCTCTGCGCCGGTGGTGCAGAGCCTGCTTGGGATTCTCTCTTTTTCTCGCTCCACCCCTCCCCTGCTTGTGCTCTCTCTCTCTCAAAACAAATAAACTTAAAAAAAAAAAAAAACTGGTTTATGTTAAGAGGTTTTTCTTAACAAGTCAGGTAAAGCCCTGAGCCATCAGAACAAATTCATTCTTTCCAGTGGATCACATTTGTAAAGAAATGACTAGGGCCAATTCAAAATTCCAGTGTTCTGTGGACCTGGCCCAGGTTTCTCTTTGATTGCCTTACTTATCCAGCTCAGACTGACTGTTTCAGGCCCAGAGACACAGTGTATAACCCATGACCCATGATCTCTAGCCTATGAAATAACCCAAATGGCTTCTGATTTTTGCATTCATCAGATCGAACTAGTTCTTGGAGAGAAACTACTCATTAAAACAATAACAACACAAACAGAGTTCTTACAAACGAACTATTTCCTGGAGAGAAAGCTAAAATGAACTGGGCCGAGAAACACAGTTCATATGAAATTGAAGTGTGAGCCCTTGGAGCCCAGTCAGCAGTATAGCTTTAACATCTGCAGGGGACCAGGTCCCAAAGCCACATCTCAATCCATGTACTCAATGTGTTTGTATCTGCCATGTATCCAGATATGTTTTTATATAACAATTCCAAAAATCTATTTAAAGTATTAAATGGATTTAATTCAAAACAACCAAATATGCGGGCATGTAAGCTCAGCCTAACTAAGAGCTGTAGACAGAACCCTCGCATGCAGCAGTGTTTGAACATGCAGCGTCTTGTGAAAGGAGCTTCAGGCTGAAATGCCCCTTAGCTAAATAAAGACTTGATCCTACAGACCAGTCTCGGGTTAATTTGGGCGTGTAGGAGGGGGATGTGGCCCCACTGCAAATGAGACAATAAAAAGGTGAGGAATAAGAAATGAGAGAAGACACGCAGGGATTAAAAGCTATTTCCTTATGTTATTACCATTCATTATTTGTTATTATGTTTCATGATTTCATTTCATTTATTTTTTTTTAATTTTTCTTATGTTTATTTATTTTTAAGAGAGAGAAAGAGAGAGAGAGTGAGAGAGACAGAACATGAGCAGGGGAGGGGCAGAGAGAGTGAGACACAGAATCCGAAACAGGCTCCAGGCTCCCAGCTGTCAACGCAGAGCTGGACGCGGGGCTCAAACCCATGAACTGCGAGATCATGACCTCAGTGGAAGTCAGATGCTTAACCGATTGAGCCACCAGGCGCCCCCTCATAGTTATAATTTTAAAGTGTTGTATGCCTCATGAAACAGTGCCCTTTCTAATATCTCTATCAGTAAACTTATCCTTTATCTAATTTTTTAAAAAATCTCCTTTCTCCAAATCAAGAAGACTTGACTAGTTTCACCTAGAAGTGAGAACCTACATGATCTCAAACTCCATTATGTCACCTTCTCCTCCCTTTTTCTTCTCCCCAACATCACGATCATAATCATCCTCCCGTTAACTTTTAGTAACCATTCACACGGGTGCCAGGCACTGTGCTGAAAATGTTCTAATTGTTTTCCTTTCCACTGAGCCAATCTGTGTTCTTTACCTCCATCTACAAAGCCTTACAAGGTCTAGCTCTTGCCTAATTTTTTTCTCTCCCTCTTCTTTGCGATTCCAGCCACATTAGTCTCTTTACAATTCTGAGTTTGTCGAGATTTTTTTTTTCTCAATTCACTCTCAAAGGCTGTGTTGGCATTTCCAGCTGGAATCATCCTTCTCTTGACTCGTGGCACTCACTGCTAACTCCTTTTCATCCTCAGACCCAAAATGTGACATCTTTGGGGAAGATATTTCTAACCATTCAATTGAAGTCATCAGCCCTATGATTTTCTCCCATGGGACTGTTTCTTTCCTTCATGGTATGTTTCCCAACCTGAAATTACATAGTTGGGTGCTTGCTTGTTTAATATCTATTCTTTTAATGTTTATTTCTGAGAGAGAGAGAGAGACAGAGAGAGCGAGAGAGCGAGTGGGGGAGGGGCAGAGAGAGAGGGAGACACAGAATCCAAAGCAGGCTACAGGTTCCAAGCAGTCAGCGCAGAGCCCGACATGGGGCTCGAACTCATGAACTACAAGATCATGACCTGAGCTAAAGTCAGACACTTAACCGACTGAGGCACCCAGGTGCCCCTAATATCTGTCTATTTTAAACACCCATTGCCAAGCACAGTGCCTGGTATCTAAGTTGTTTGATAAATATGTAGAGAATGAATAGATAAATAAATTGATGAGCCTTTTAATTCTTTTCAGAAGACTATATTACTATTCCTATTATAGATGAGGAAAACTGAGGCTTGCAGATGATACATATCTTGTCCTTAGTAAAAGAGACAGTTGAAGTCCTTTTTCATGTTTCCATGCAATATTGTGTTTGTTTATATCAGAGAGAACTGGCCATCCTCTCGATTTCTCCAGATGGTTTGTAGCACTCCAGATAGGTGCCCTTTCCAACACCCTCCGCATCTCCGTGTCCCATTGGGTTTGCGATCTCCCCATGAGCATGCAACTCCTTCACATACAGCAAGGATCTGTTCTGTACAATGCCTCACACCTCCCAAACTAGGTGGGACTACCATCTCGCTCTTTTCCCCAGGTCCCACTACACCAGGCTACGGGATGCTTTCACCTGAGCAACGGCGTGTTTTGTCACTCCACGACAAAAGACCAGGATGCCCAAGCAATTGTGGAAAGACCGCGCTGACCACAGAGCTAAGAGAGTAACCCAGTGTTTCCAGTTGCCGCCAAAACCCCAAATCCAATATGCTCAAGAAGGCAAGCTATTGAATATCACTTCATTTCCCCTTTTTTCCTGCCGTCTCTAGAAAGACTATTTCTCTGAGCTAAAATTAATTTCAACATGTGCTTAACTGGAGAACAATACTCCTCAGCCTCCGCTGGTTGTTCGCTAACTGCAGCTGCCTTCTGGTTTCAGTTGTCAGAAGTCTTTCTCTGCCATTCGGGTTTTTACTCTTAAGAATTATTCGGTGAGTCACAGCCATGAGACTGTGACCAGCATGTTCCCTTGAGGATAACAAGTGTCTTCAGGCAGACCAAACGTTGTCGTAGCCCTCCCTCAACCAATCTCAAGGATGGAGATGAACAGCTTCAATGCCTAACAAAAAGCAAAAGCAAGTCTCGTGTGGAGATGTGGGAAAGCTGTGTGGGGCCAGCTGGGCGGGGTGGGGGAGGGAAGGAGTGGGAAGAAGAGGGGGAAGTGATAAAAGATCAGAGGGAAGATAGGTCTCCAGTCTTTCAGCTTGTTGTACTCCCTCACTCTTCCAATTTTTAGCTCCTTCTTTATAAGCTTGAAGATTTTACCTGGACATTGAGTTTCATCATGTCTCACAGATTTTGATACCTAGCATTTTCTCTTTGTTATTTTCTACATTGTCTTTCATTTCATTTTCTATTTCCTTCCTTAACCCAGTAATTATTTAGGAGAGAGTTTATAGATTTCCAAGTATTTGGACATTAAAAAAATTTTTTTAATCAATAATTCTAGTTTCATTACGTGGTAAAGAGATACGCGTACAATTTTTGTTTTGTGAATTGGCTGGGAACGGCAAGAGGTCTAAAATATGGCTAATATGGGGGCACGTGGGTGGCTCAGTCAGCTAAGAGTCCGACTCTTTATCTCAGCTTATGTTATGATCTCATGGTTTGTGAGTTCGAGGCCCAAGTCTGGCTCCATACTCACAATGCAGAGCCTGCTGGAGATTCTCTCTCTCCCCCCCTCTCTCTGCCCCTCCCCTGCTCGTACATGGAGCTCTCTCTCTCTCTCTCTCTCAAAAATAAATTAATTAATTAATTAATTAATTAAAAAATAAAATAAAACATGGTTAATGTCATTCAATGACACTTGAAGAATAGGTACACATTCCGTATATTTCAGACAACAAATTAGTATAACTTACTTCTCTCTATCTTATTAGAGTCTTCAACTCTTCTGTGCCATTGATCTCTGTTTGCTTTCCACTTCTAAGAAGGAACAACTTTCTCAGAAGCCCTCCTATTTCCTCAGAAGGCACTTCTGCTTCCCCTTCCCCTATCTGCCTCTCTTATGTGGTTCCCTTTCCACTTACCAGAATTCTTAGCTACCAAGGGGTCAGAGGATCCAGGATTGGTCAAGGAGATTCTATTCATTTCTTTCTATATCCCATTTCAAGCCCTGTCCTTAGCAACATATACGCTTCTAAAATTATTATTCAACCTACTACTTGCACTCTCTGGGATTAAAAATTAAACTTTCATGACTTCCTTATGTGTCCTTCACTTAGAGTTCTGACGGCTTAAATCACTTATGAAATATTAATGAGAGGTGCTGCTTTTTTTCCTGGAAAGATGCTTCTGCCCGATTCATTGATTTGTTCCATACAATGTAAAAGCTCTCTTTGCCAAAAACAGATGAACTAACAGTTGATCTGTTCTTGCTGTACTCATTATTTTGTTACCAGCCACATTACATCACCCGTGGGCAATGTGTGTTTTTAAAAGCAGAAACTTTAGTTGAGAGAGAGATATAAATCCAAGAATTAATTCATAAATGTGTGCTTCTTGTTAAACAAAAAGAAAAATAAAGATATGCTATACTGGGTCTGGCCAATACCACACTTATTATCTTCTATAGTTAAATTTTATTCTCAATAAAAGTTTTACAGAGCTCTCTTATTGAGCAAAAATTCTTTCAAAACTACACTATACATGAAAAAAGATAGACTAGGCAATAACATCTTCATTTAAAGGATATATTCACATGGCAAAAGCCAACTGGAACTACATAATGAGAAGATCTAGGATTTTTAGAGGGGCATCTATTCCTTCAAAAGAAAGTTTTCTATTATCATTCTCCCAGATCTCTCTAGAATTCCCTCTCTGCTTTTTACTCTTTCTAAAATTTTGGGTGGTCTTTTCTCTCTCATAGAGTTAGTAAACGGCAAAGTCATCTGCTCTCCAAACCATTAATGTACCTAAAATACCATTATTCTTTTTTTATTCCTTTGCTTAAACATTAACTTTTTAGATATACCTTTAAAAAATGAAACCATCATTTCAGGGAGCAATATATTGATTCATAGTAATGCCATTTGAATTTGGTTCCAGCACCACTTTCTTCCATGCCTACTGTCTGAAGGACATGAAAAGAAATATACGTACTTTTTAAAAATAAAATGGGTTAATTCACAAATTACCCCAATACAGGGATATGATTTACTGGCAAGAAATTGATGTGAGTCAACATATGTCTATCCAGAATCCCACGAAGGTACATCTAAATCCTATTCTGACAGTAACGAGAGTTTGATCTTTGTGACCTCAATTTCCTCATTGGTAAAATTAGGAATTTAAATTAGATGACCTCTGAGGCCCTTGCTGGTGCTAAAATTCTATAAATCAATTGATTGTATTCCTTTAGGATGGTCAAGGACATAATAGAAAATCTATTCAATTATTTAAATCACTATACATGTCCTGTCCTTCTAATAGCACTCTTGTATTTTTTTCCATCAACAACCCCTGAGGGAAATCTGATCAAGACTTTGAGTGTGTGTGCACATCAGAATGTCAACACTTCAATGGCCAGCCATGAAAGGTCTTATCAGCTATCTCTGAACTGATAAATTCAAGGCAGGAGTTAGAAATTTGGCCTAGGAAAACCTTGCATTCTTATTATGTTTTTAATTGCTGACACTTCTTTTATCATTCACTGCCTTTACTTATTATCACAAAGTTTGAAGGATAGGTAGGGCATCTTGTGGAAGTAGAAACTGAAACATCCAGATGAAGAATTTTCCAAGCTTCTACAGTCATTAAATGACTGAAAAAAAATAAATAAGAACTTAGATAAATTAACTATAATCCTCTTCTGGCCATAAAACATTCTCCCACTCTGTTTTATAAAATTAACTCTTTTGATGCTAGTTGTTGTTTTTTTTAATAACTTTCCACAGCAATTCAGAATTCATGTAACGCCTTATGGAAATTCAGTTAGAGAGAACTGCAACGCCAGAGAGGATATATCATTCCAGATGCTTTGATGACTGCTTCGAGTCATTAGAACCACCACATAGCCCCTGATAGAAAGGTACTCAGATTTCCCTAAAAATTAGAATTACAGTTCTTCCTGTCTGAGAAAAGCATTGTGCCTGGTTCCGTGTTATAGTCCTGTGACCAGGGAGCCACATATGGAATTGGGAAATTCATAAGAGCTTCCTTCTTATGGAAGGTGAGCCACCTTTTGTAGTCATAGCTACACAATTGTGTTTCTGTTCTTATCAGAGAACAGTACAACTGGAACGAATTCAGCATCCAGCTCCCCTACTCCACAGACATGTAACCATGGGCAAGTGACAACTTCTCTGGGCCTCAGTTTCCTCATATCACAAAGGAATAATAACAGTGGTTGTGAATATTCAATGAATTAACTCATGTAAATGAGTTACTACTGTCCAACAGACAGTAGAAAGTTAGTAATGGTTATCTACTTAATTTATTAGAGTGTTTTATAGTAAATCTTATATTTATATTTATATTTTATATAAATTTTATAGTATTTTGAAGGCTTAGAATAGCACTTGGTACATAGTAAGTAGTCTCTAAGTGCAAGCTATTTTTACTGTTCTTAAAGTTAAAAAGCAGATGTTGGAAATTTAATTTTTATTTACATAAATGTATCTAAAAAAAACAAAAAACAAAAAAAACAAAAACAAAAAAAACAACTATGTTGCTGAATCCAGAGAAGCAGTTTAAGATGACAACACAGAAAGTTCCTGAATTCACCTCCTCCTAGGAACACAACAAATCTACAGCTACATACAGAAAAATTCCCTCTGAAGACGACCTGAAAAATACCTGAACAAGCTCCTCCACAACAAGAAATAAAAGGGGCACATCAAAATGGGAGACACAGTCTCTCCGAAAACACCCATCTCTAGTACAGCAGCCCACAGTTGAGGCATCTCACAATCTCCCTGAGGAGCAAGGGGGTTGTCCCCACATGAGGGACCCAAATCTTGGAACTTACACCAAGGAGATGAGAGCCCAAAAATGTCTAGTTTTGAAAACCAGTGAGGCTTAGGTCCAGGAACCATATGGCTGTAAGGAATGGAGACTTCACTCTTCAAGAGCTCACACACAGACTCACTCACCCTGGGACCTAGTACAGAAGCAGCAGTTTGAAAAGCACTTAGACCGTAAGTAAAGGAGATTCATTTACTGTTCTTAAAGCACCTGCCAGAAGAGCAGGAGCCTAAGAAACTCCCTCTGGGGACAGAGACACTGGCAGGTACCATTTTCAGCATTTTCCTCCTAACCTGCTAGTGCTGGTGGGCATGCTCAGACTTTATGTGCTGCACCCCATGAGCCCGTCTAAGGTGGACAAGCACCCCACTCCTGTACACCACTATTCAGCAGTTTACCCAAAGTCAGCTAGGTGAGTGCCCCACCCTCATATGCCACTCCACCTTGGCCTTGCCAATGATGACCTAGTGAGCGCCCCACCCCTGCATGCTCCTTCACAGTGGCACCACCAAAGCCAGCCAGCTGATGCAATCCATACAAGGAATGTCCCACGAGAATCTGTCTGGTTCTCATGGCCAAGGGGGATTGGGCCTAGGTCCTATGGGTCTGAAACAAATGGAAGGAAAATTCTTGGCAGGCTATCACCATAGGGCATTGCACAGAGAGCAGACTGAAACACATTCCCAGACTTGCTGTGAAAAAGTCCTATCTACCTGACAGGAATTTCAGGTTACGAAAGTGTTCTTGGGAAACAGAGGCTATAGGAAAGCATCTTTGAGCTCGTACTTGATCTTACTACAACTCAACAACACCTCCCAGAAAAAAGTCCAAACACTCATATGGAGCCTTGAAATTTGCAACTGTTGCTAAGGGGACACATCTAGATCACTTGAACCAGAGCCAGCAGAGGGTACAATTGAGGTCCCGCAGGATTGTATATATTTGCATACCATAAAAGCTGCTGCCTGAGGATCTAGCTTCTAATCAGCCTGAAACTAAGTGCTGACTGAGATCGCCTCTCGGGAATACTCATAGGTCTTGGCATACCCTCAATAACTGGGATCTACCAAGAAAAAGTCAGGCTGCTTAGACAATCACAAAAGTTTGAAAGACACCAAAGGCTTAGGGCAAGGTTAAATGATAAGGTTTATTTGCTACAAAAGATCATTCATATAAGACCTGGAAAGATAGCTGTTACACCTGATACATAGAAAGGGACATAGAGAGATAAACAAAATGAGGAGACAGAGGAATATGTTCAAATGAAAGAACAAGATAAAACCCTAGGAGTGCGGGGCGGCGGGGGGGGGGCGGTAAGGAGGCAGGGAGGGAAATACCTTAATGAAACAAAGATAATTAATTTACCTGATAAAGAGTTCAAAGTAATGGTCATAAAGATGCTCACTGACCTCTGAAGAAGAATGGATGAACACAGTGAGAACTTCAACAAAGAGACAGAAAGTATAAGAAAATACCAAACTGAAGCCACAGAAATAAAGAACACAATAACTGCTCTGAAAAATACACTAGGAGGGTTCAACAACAATTGAGATGAAGCAGAAGACAGAATCAGTGAGCTGGAAGACAGGACAGTGCAACTCACAAACAGAGCAGCAAGAAGAAAAAAAAATTTAAACCAAAAATAGCTTAAAGAACCTATCAGACATCATCAAGTAAAATAACAGTCACATTATAAGGGTCCCCTAGGGAGGAGAGAGAAAGGGGCAGAAAACTTATTTGAAGAAATAATGGCTGAAAAGGTCCCTAATTTGGGGAAAGAAAGAAACATCCAGATCCAGGAAGCCCATAGAGGTCCATAGAAAATGAATTCAAAGAGACCCACATCAAGACACACTATAATTAAAATGTCAAAAGTTAAAGAGAGAATCTTAAAAACAGTAAGAGAAAAACGTGTTATATATAAAGGAACCACCATAACACTACCAGCAGATTTCTTAGCAGAAAATTTGCAGGCAAGAATTGAGGAGCATATGTTCAAAGTGCTGAAAGAAAACAACTTCCAACCAAGAATACTCTACTCAGCAAGGTTATCATTCAGAATTGACAGAGAGATATAGAGCTTTCCAGACAAATAAAAGCTAAAGGAATTCAACACTAAACAAGTTTATGAGAAAAATTAAAAGAACTTCTTTAAGCTAAAAAGAAAGGGTGCGTATCAGTTACAAGCACAAATATGAAAGTAAAAAATCTCACTGGTAAAGGTAAATATATAGTAAAGACTGAATTAATCACTTATAATATTAGTAAGAAGATTAAAAGACAAAAGTAGTGAAAAAAAATAATGATAACCACAATAATTACTGAAGGGATATACAGAATAAAAAGATGTAAAATGTGACATTAAAAACATAAATTGTAGTGGGGGTAGTAAAAATGTAGAATTTTAGAATGTGTTAAAATTTAATTTGCTGTCAACTGAAAATAAATTGTTATAAATATAGGCTGTTATATGTGAGCCTCATGGTAACCACAAAGCGAAAACCTATAGTAGATACACAAAAGATAATGAAAAAGGAATCCAAGCATACTACTATAGAAAGTCATCAAACCACAAGAGAATAAGCCAAATAGAAGAAAAAAGGAACAGAGAGTAACTAAAGAACACAAAGAAAACAATAAGCAAAGTAGAGTAAGTACATACTTACCAATAATTGCTTTAAATGTAAATGTGCTAAATTCTCCAATACATTGAGGGGCTGGATGTATTAAAAAAATAAAAATAGAAAAACAAGGCCCATCTATATGCTGCCTACAAGAGACTCATTTCAGATGTAAGGACACACATGGGTTGAAAGTGAAGTGATGAAAAAGGATATTTCCCACAAATGGGAACCAAAAGAAAGTTGGGGTAGCTATACAAATATCAAATAAAATAGAGTTTAAAACAAAGATGCTTATAAAAGACAAAGACAGGCATTACATGATGATTAAGGGGTCAATCCAACAAAAGGTATAACATTTATAAGTATTTATGTACCCAATAGGAAAGAACCTAAATATGTAAAGCAAATACTAACTCACCTAGAGGGAAAAATTGACAAAAATAGAGTTATAGTAGGAAACTTTAGCACCCCATTTACATCGATGGATAGATCAACCAAACAGAAAATTACTATGGAACATCAACCTTAAATGATACATTATACCACATGGACTTGATAGATATATACACAACATTCCACCCCAAAGCATCAAAATATACATTCTCCTCAAGTTCACATGGAACATTCTCCAGGTTGGATCATATGTTAGAACAGAAAACAATTCTCAATAAATATAAGAAGACTGAAATCATATCAAGCATCTATTCCAACTACAGTGGTATGAAACTAGAAATCAATTATAAGAAGAAATCTTTAAAATCACAAACGTGAAGATTAAACAACATGCTACTGAAAACCAATGGGTCGATGAACAAACCAAAGAATAAATTTTTAAAACTACCTGGAGTTGGGGCGCCTGGGTGGCGCAGTCGGTTGGGCGTCCGACTTCAGCCAGGTCACGATCTCGCGGTCCGTGAGTTCGAGCCCCGCGTCAGGCTCTGGGCTGATGGCTCAGAGCCTGGAGCCTGTTTCCGATTCTGTGTCTCCCTCTCTCTCTGCCCCTCCCCCGTTCATGCTCTGTCTCTCTCTGTCCCAAAAATGAATAAACGTTGAAAAAAAAAAAAACAAAAAAAAAACAAACTATCTGGAGTCAAACGAAAATGCTAATACATCATACCAAAATGTATCGAATGCAGCAAGAGCAGTTCTAAGAGGCAAGCAAGATTTAGGCTTACCTCATGAAATGAGAAAAATCTCACATAAACCACCCTAGCTTACACCTAAATGAACTAGATAAAGAAAAACAAATTATCTCCAAAATTAGTAGAAGGTAAGAAATAATAAAGATCAGAGTGAAAATAAATGAAATACAGATTTAAAAGAGAGCACAAATTAATCAATGAAACTAATAGCTGGTTCTTTGAAAAGATAAACAAAATTGACAAACATTTAGTGACACTAACCGAGAAAAACAGAGGGCTCAAACAAAAGAAAACCAGAAATGAAAGAGGAGAAGTTACCAGACACCACAGTAATACAACGGATCATAAGAAACTACTTTGAAAAATTACATGCGAACAAATTGGACAAACTAAAAGAAATGGATAAATTCCTAGAAACATACACCTATACAGTATCATGAAAAAGAGAGAATCTGAATAGACCAGCTATTAAAAAAGAGATTGAGTCAGTAGTCAAAAATCAACCAACAATCAAAAGTCCAGGCTTCAGTGATGAATTCTACCAAACATTCAAAGATTTAAAACTTATCCACCTCAAACTCTTTCAAAAATTTGAAAAGTAAGGAATGCTTCCAAACTCATTTTCTGAGTCCAGCATTACCCTAATACCAAAACCAGACAAAAACACCACCAAAAAAAAGCATTCTAAGCCAATATTCCTGATGAACTTAGATGCAAAAATCCTCAGCAAAATATCAATAAACTGAATTCAACAATATATCAAAAGAATCATGTACCACAATCAAGTGTGATTTATTCCAAGGAATGCAAGGATGTTTTCGTATATTCAAATAAATTATTGTGACATACTACATTAACAAAATGAAGGATAAAAATCATACGATCATCTCAATAGACAAAGAAAAAGCATTCGAATAAATTCAACATCCATTTATGATAAAAAGCCTCAACAAAGTGGGTATAGGTAGAGTAACCTCAACATAATAAAGGCCATATATGACAAGCCCACAGTTAACATTATTCAGTGAAGAAAAGCTAAAAGCTTTTCCCTTAAAATCAGGAACAAGATAGATGCCTATGCTTGCCTCTTTTATTTAACATAATATTGGAATTCCTAGCAAGTGAATACACAAGAAAATGAAAAAAAAAGGGGGCAGGGTATCCAAGTTGGAAAGGAAGAAGCAAAACAGCAACTATTTGCAGAAGACATGATTTATATATAGAAAATCCTACATAGCAGACCAAAAACCATTAGAGCTAATAAATTCAGTAAAGCTGCAGAGTGTCAAATCAATATACAGAACGATGTTGCATTTTTATATACTAGTAACAAGGTCTCAGAAAGAGAAATTCAGAAAATAATCTCCATTACAACTGTATCAAAAAGAATTAAATAAATTTATTCTATAGAATAGAATAAATTTAACCAAGGAAGTAAAAGTCCTGTACATTGAAAACCATAAAACACTAATGAAAGAAATTGAAGAAGACACAAATAAGTGTAAAGATATTCTGTGCTCATAGACTGGAAGAATTCATGTTGTTAAAGTGTCCACGTTACCCAAAGTGATATACAGATTCGATTCAACCCCTATCAAAATTCCAACAGCATTTTTCACAGAAAGAGAACAAACAATCCTCAAATTTGTAGAGAATCACGAAAGATTCTAAATAGCTAAAGCCATACTGAGAAAGAAGGACAAAGCTGGAGGTCGCATGCTCCCTGATTTCAAACTATACTACAAAGCTAGAGTAATCAAAACAGCATAGTATTGGCACAGAAACAGACACAATGAAGGAGGCAAGAACGTACAATGAGGAAAAGAAATATCTTCAATGAACAGTGTTGATAAAACCGGACCGCCCCATGCAAAAGAATGAAACTGGACCACTATCTTACACTATTCACAAAATTAACTCAAAATGGATTAAAGTCTTGGACATAAGACCAGAAACCACAGAACTCCTAGAAGAAAACATGTGGGAAGCTCTTTGACATTGGTCTTAGCGATATCTTTTTGGATCTGATTCCAGAAGCAATGGCAACAAAAGAAAAATGAACAAAGACTACATCAAACTAAAAAGCTTCTGCAAAGTGAAGGGAGCTATGAACAAAACAAAAAAAGCAACTTAATGAATGGGAGAAGACATTTGAAGATCATATATCAAATAAATAGTTAAAAACCAAAATATATAAAGAAATCACACAATTCAATAATAACAAACAAAATCTGATTAAAAAATTGGCAGAGGATCTGAGCAGACATTTTCCGAAGAAGACATACAAATGTTCAGCAGACTCGTGACAAGATGTTCAACCTCACTAATTGTCCAGGAAATGCGAATCAAAACTGCGATAACTCCTCCTTATTTTTTTGTCTTTCTTTCTCAGAAAGACAAAAAAATAACAAATGTTAGCGAAGATGTGGTAAAAAAAAAAAAAAAGGAACCCTTGTGCACTGTTGGTGGGGGTGTAACCACTATTGAAAACAATATGGAAGTTCCTCAAAAAAATTAAAAATACAAGTACAATATGATCCAACAATTGTACTTCTTAGTATTTAACCAAAGAAAAGGAAACCACTAATTTGAAAAAGATATATGCACCTCTATGTTCACTGCAGCATTATTTACAATACCCAAGATATGGAAACAACCTATGTGTCCAATGATAGATGAATGGACAAAGAAGATGAGGAAGAATGAAATCTTGCCATTTGCAACAACACAGATGGGCCTCATGAGTGTCGCTACAAACTTTCAGTCATAAAAGAAATAAACCATGAGGAAGTAATGTACAACATGGGGTCTATAATCAGTAATATTGTACTGCAAATTTGAAAGTTACTAAAAATGAAATCTTAACAGTTCTCATCGTAAGAAAAAAAGTGTTACTTTGTACGGTTACAGGTAGGTAAATACACTTATGTGGTGATCATTTTGCAACGTATACAAATGTTGAATCATTATGTTGTACACACTTGAAACTAATGTGATGTGTATCTCACCTGTGCTTCAATAAAATAAATATTGCTGTGGTGCCATGGTCAGTGTACTTCATTTTTCAGCTAAATCCAGATCTTATGCTAAGATTTTTTGTTTCCTCACTACACATAAAGGAGGGAAGAGGGCAAGGGGTTACAAAGGTTTTTCCTGGAAAAATAAACTGGGTCTAACTCCATGAGCAAACAAAACTGTCAATGCCTCTCTGAGTTTATATAAAATGATGGCACCCAACAAAAAGTGTTTTGTCTTTCTGGCTAAAGACTTTAATTTGTGGCTTGACCGATAATTAAGCAAAAGAAATACCAGGCCAGGCAAACAAAAACCGCCTTTTTGTTTCAGATATTCTTTGTTATTACAATAATTACACACACTTAAATCAGAGCTGAAGCCTTTTGAGAGAACGAGTAGTGCTGATGAAGGAAAAAGAAACTAAACCCCAAAACAAGGGCTGTTCAACACCCTGACTTCTCTGCCACTGAATAACCAGCTCACCTGGGCAAGTCCTTTTCCTTTTCTGGGTTGAGTTTCCTGGACAATCCATGAAAACGACGTCTTATTAGTACAACTTATTAGTCCTTCTTATTTGCACTCACCTTAGTTATTAAGGGTCAGTTTCATAGCATCTGAGTTCCTAGTCTCAGCTTACATTTCTGTCCTTTGCTATTTCATTACCAATCTCCTGTTTCACCAACTATAGATCTATTTTTGGCAAATTCTTTCCTACTCTCTAGAACAGTTGTTGTTCTCAGACTCTAGCCTGAGTCACAATCACTGGGACGGTTGGGGTGCAGATTACTGGGCATATATCCCAAGAGGTTCTGATTCAGTAGGTCTGAGATAGGACACAGAATTGCATTCCTAACATCCAGATCATCCAGAGAATCTGCACGCTGCTGGCCCTACAACTGCTTGAAAACCACTAGACTGTAGAGAATATAAAAATGTTGATAAACATCATCTAAGGGCCTAGGAGTAGTAAAAGTTACCTCAATATAACTCTGAGCACAGCCACTCTGGCCTTCCAGCTCCACCTGGGTGAAGTTGACCTGTATTTGTTCTCCCAGGGGCTGCTTTATAATATAGATGCATTGTCTGTTGTGAGTGAAAGGTCCAGACAAGTCAGAAAAGAGAAGGCCCTCTGGGTCTGTGTAGTTTCCTCCACAATGTAGATCCGCTGAAGACAACAGGGAAGAGAAGGGAAAGGTCATGCGAATGGCCATGCCTGTGGCTCTTAGGCATTACATACCATTTTTAGAAACTTACACCCATACACACACCTAATATATATCCACTTAATTCACCCTGTACAGGTTTATGTCTCCAATTATATTTTCAGTTTGTTGTGTGCTTGTGGAACATCCATGTAGAGCCTAAAGAAATAGATACAGAGATGCGTAATCTAACTTCCAATCTAACGTCCCTTCTACAAATTGCTCTTTGATTGCTTTAAGTTTATTTATTTATTTTGAGAGAGAAAGAGAGAGCATGAGCAGGGTAGGGGCAGAGAGAGAGAGGGAGAGAGAATTTCAAGCAGCCTTGAGCCCACGAACTAAGAAATCATGACCCGAGCCGACCTCAAGAGATAGACGCTTAACTGACTGAGCCACCAAGGTGCCCCTACAAAGTGCCTTTTATTTATTTATTTATTTATTTATTTATTTATTTATTTATTTTTTAATTTATTTATTTATTTTTAATTTTAACGTTTATTTATTTTTGAGACAGAGAGAGACAGAGCATGAACAGGGGAGGGGCAGAGAGAGAGGGAGACACAGAATCCAAAACAGGCTCCAGGCTCTGAGCGGTCAGCACAGAGCCCGACGCGGGGCTCGAACTCACGGACCGTGAGATCATGACCTGAGCCGAAGTCAGACGCTCAACCGACCGAGCCACCCAGGCACCCCCAAATTGCCTTTTAAATACGTTTATGTTCTCCTTCATTCCAGAAAGATTTGAGGCAGTTTATAAGACATGTGACAAAAAATATATATACAACTAGACAAATGAATCCAGTTAAAGGAATAATGAACAGAGAATAGCAGGATGTGCTCAGGGGGGAGTGACATGCACAGAAAACAAGTATGCACCGACCACACAGATTACAAAAAGTTTACTATAAATTCAGCCCAAAGGCAGAGTAAATGAAGAAAGACCTGTGGAAGGTGTTCACTGTTAGTTTTCCTGATATTGAGACTTGAAAGGTGTTTTTCCTGTGAATTCTTATCAGAGCACAATGATGTATGTTAAGAATAAAAGCCCCAAAGTAAAAATCATAGAGGGGCCACCTGGGTGGCTCAGTCGGTTAAGCATCCAACTTTGGCTCAGGTCATGATCTCGCGGTCTGTGAGTTCAAACCCCGCGTCGGGCTATGTGCTAACAGCTCAGAACCCAGAGCCTGCTTCAGATTCTGTGTCTCCTCCTCTCTCTGTCCCTCCTATGCTCATGCTCTGTCTCCCTCTGTCTCTCAATAATAAATAAACATTAAAAAACTTTTTTTTTAAATCAGAGTATTTTCTTGTGTTTCATTGTTTGCTGGTTTGTTTTAAGATGTCAACGCAAGCTCTAAGCATAAAAGCACAGCACAGTCCCTCACATTCATATGAAGCTCCCAGTTGTTCAGGTTACTTACATGCTGATGTTAAGTAGGTGATATGGAAGCCTTGGTCATTAATCTGGTCGTCAGAATGAAAATGAATTCTGGCAAAGGGACCTGTGGTCTGCAGTGGTGGTACAGAGAAAGTGGTGCAGAACTTTCCAAGAACGGGGTCCTGATACAGAGGACCATCTCGAATCTAAAACAAAAGAACGAACCATTAAGCACAAAGTGGTCAGATGTTGACAAAACGAGTCATTTTGTACCTTAACTTCAGAAAACCTGTCATTTGAAACTGGTGGCTCTTACAGGTTTTCCCATCTCACACATATCAGCTGCAGCTCACTAAAGGGTAGTCCCCTGCACCCATCATCCCTGATGCCGTATCTTCTGTCTAAATCTTAATTCCAAGGCTAGATGTGTACTTTGAAATCTTCTCATGAATCTTTCTCTATGTTTTCTTTCCTAGGTTCCCCCCCACCACCAGGTGTTTGTTTTGAAATGATAAATTAATTCCTAGTAATTGAGAAGGAGAAAATGAATATATTGAAAGAAAATAGAAGAAGGAATGCTAACAATGTTGACTGATTCACAACTTGTTTCAGAAGGATCAGAGGTGGAAAGGAAGTGAAGTCAGATCAGACACAACATAAAGACAGTTTAAATGTATTTTAAAAGTATATAATCCTAATACTAATTAGGTACTGTGATAATGATCGTATGATCTGAGAAATTCTTTTTAATTGTTGGTTTTTAATTTTTTAAATAATCACGGTAACTCTCTATAACTCTGTTGTAACTGCAAATCCTGTACATCATAGAACACCAAACATCAGTGAACAAAATAATATTTTAACATGGCGAATTCTGTCCACTCAAATTACTTTTTCTATTGGCCGCAAAGCTATAGGACAGCATTATTCTATTCCTATATATAACTAGTTCCTTGAAATATTGTTGAGAAGTGAGAAGCATTTCAATATTATCAGAATGATTAATGCTTTCTATTATATATGTATCAAGGAATTATGTAGGAGCAAAAAACAAAGCCTCTAATTTTAATATGATGGAACTCACTGAAATTAATTTCAAAAAATCCATGCTACTGTCAACATTTAAAGGATTATGTTGCTGAAATTTTCCAGGGAGGGGTAGATCTTCCAGTCATTCCCAAAGGTTTCAAATCCATTACAACTGCTAAATTACTAATGACTTTCATTTGTGGAGATCCCTGTTTGTCAGTCACACCTTTCTATCCTTTGTGAGTAATTCCAAAGCCCTCCATTCTCTAATGGACTTGGAAGGGCATATTGTCTTTTATCACTACTGCAAGGACTACTGTGATTTATGGTAACAAAAAGACAAGAGCAATGTAAAAACTCAGTCTTCTCAATGATCTTTTCAGTCTATAAATGCAGAGCAACATTTCAGATATACCTATACGCTTAGGGCATTTGAATACAACAGCCCATTTTTCTACTTGTATAAACTTTTGCTAATGGTAACCAGGAGGGACACAGATTGGCTCTTCTTCTCCCAGTGACAATTATGCGTATATTCTAGGCTCACCCTTTAGCAATGCATTACAACACAATTGCTCTTAAGTTATTTTTCTTCATGGAGCACTATAGCCAGCTTGTGAAATAACATGTTGGGTTCCCATAGATAACTGAAATCTTGATTCTGCATTGGAAAAGATACCCGTTACTGAATGTTTATTTTGTTAATTCTTCTATTCCCTTATTAGGGGACTGGGCTTCCAGGAAATGACAGGGAAAAGTAAGGCAGTCTATTTCCCAGATTCAAATGAGACCCAGAAGAAGCAACAAGCTGGCACAATTAAGAATAAGGAATCAGCAAAGCCTCAGACATTGGCTGCCTACTGAAGACTATATCTAACTATTGCAAGGAAATTGAAGTCATCCACAGGTAGCACCAAACCATAGCTCTTTGAGTTCTAACCATATCATGACATGTTCTATCTAATTACATTTGTTTACCTCAAGATAATCTTTGCTGCAATCATCATGGTGCTCCAGACTCAAGGTCCCAAAAGTAAATGTTATCAAGAGGCCAGGACTGGTTATAACTTTCCAGACACAATCTCTTCCTGAAGGATAGTTTCCAGGATATCCCGGAGACTTAATAGAGCCATAAGTGCCTGTCAGTACACCTCCACACTCTAAAATAAGAGGAAAAAATAACTTGACATTTGTATACATGTTATAATTTATATAGCGTTACGGAAGCCTTTATTGCAAGAAGACAAGCTTTGTTGAAATGTCTATGTACAGTTTGGGACACCCTCATAAATTAAACAAGGCTTTCAGTTTTCCAATTTGATACAGTTATAAATCTAGGAATATTAACTGATAAATGAATGAGTCACATGCATTGAGCTCTGTGCTTATCAGCTATTACATGGTGATATGATTTTAAAATACAGTGCTGAACTGTCTGAGGGATGAATAATGAGATAATAGATATATTGTTTTCACTTTGAGGGAGATTAATTTCTGCATAACTTTTACAAGTTCTGGTTCTTAAAGAGTTCTCTTTTTTGTAAAGTTTTTTCATTTGTTTTTGAGAGAGAGACTCAGAGCACGCATGCTCAAGTGGGGGAGGGGCAGAGAGAGAGGGGGACACAGGATCTGAAGCGGGCTCTGTACTGACAGCAGAGAGCCTGATGTGGGGCTCAACTCATGAACCGTGAGATCACGAGCTGAGCCGAAGTCGGATGCTTAACCGACTGAGCCACCCAGGTGCTCCAAAAAGTTATTTTTAACTCTTAAAAAGTTCTAGAACTTCTGTTACCCCCTATGTCTTTCAACAAACCAGATTGTTTCATACATTAGAATAGTTAAGTGCTACATACTTTTCATGTGAGAAAATTTCTTAACACGAGGATAATAGTTAAACTCTTCATTTTACAAATTGAACATATTCAAATATGCGTGGGCACTTGCCTTGCTCAGGAATGGAGTGAAAGAAAGGTGGGACCAGGCTTTGTGACACTCACTCCACTACCACTCCATTAATTACCCCCCAGAGTTGTATGTCAGTGACTGGAAGAATCTTTCCTTTATTAATACTCACATTTACTTAACGAAGAGTCTGTGATGGCTTATAAGAAATACTAATGTAAAATTGAAAAATAGAGATACTAAATAAAAATCTAGACTGTAGTAAATATAAATTAGAAATAATGAAATAAGGTGCTATCTCAGATATGCAAGATGTGGGATCTACATAACTACGCAGGTTACTTAGTAGATAAGTCTTTTGCCAAGGCAAAAAATGAGACAAGTTAGTTACGTGATTCTCACTGTTCCTAATACAAAAACACCTCAGTTGCTCAGAGGCAGAGAAGTTTCCTAAAATTTGGAAGTTCAATTACCATATGGATAAAAAGAATTACAATTCCATAAGCAAAGTAAAATGTTAACGGAGACCTGGGGAAAAAAATTCAATATGTAATACAAAGAATTAACATCTCTAATATATGAAGAGCTTCTAAAAGGAGTAGAGACATAAACAAAGAGTTCACTGGTAAAAATTCAAATGTCCTTTTACATGGAAAAGATGTTCAGCCTCACTCTCAACAAGGGACATACAAATAAGAACTTCGCTGAGACACCATTTCTTAGCTCTCAGAATGATAAATATCCAGAATATTGAAAACAAATTCTGGCGGTGCTGTGGGGAAACAGGCACTCTCATACATTGCTAATGAGAACACAAGAGAGTACAACTTTTACAGAGGAGACTACGGCAAAGTCTAGCAAAAAGTTAGGCATTTATTTTTTGACGAAGTAACCCCACTTTTAGAAATTGATCTCAAAGATACATTGGCAAAAATGCAACAAGACAAGTTCACAAAGACTTTGTCGCAGTACTATCTGGAATTCCAAAAGGCTGGAAGCAAGGCAAATATCCGACGAGAAAGTCCTGGTTGAATAGACAGTGTATGAGATGTCTATTAATGGCACACTATGGTCTAGTTATGGACTAGTCTCTACAACACATCAAGTGAAAAAGCAAACTACAAACCAGTGTATATTGTATGTTACCTTTTTTTAAAGGGAAAAATATGATTATATGTGATTATCTGCTTATAGTTTTGAAATGGAAGGATAAATCCAAGACTAATACAAATTGTTACCTTTTTTTAAAATTTATTTATTTGTTTTGAAAGAGACAGAGACAGCTCTAGTGGGGGAAGGGCAGAGAGAAAGGGAGAGAGAGGGTCCCAAGCAGGCCCCCCGTTGCCAGCACAGAGGTCAATGCCAGGCTCGAACCCACAAAGCCAGGAGATCATACCCTGAGCCGAAACCAAGAGTCAGATGCTTAACCTACTGAGCTACCCAGGTGCCCCCAAAATTGTTACCTTTTAGAGAAGAAAGGAATAAAATGGAAGGGACAAGGACAAAAGCTAGACTTCTCTAAATTTACCATGAAGTTTGATTTGGCTTTGGAACTATGAATATGTTTCACATAATGATAGAGGAAAATTCAATAAAAATGAAAAAGTGAAATCTTTAAAATCACAAGCAAAACGAAATGACTATATTAAGCTAGCAGTTTAAACAGGGAGAGGAGAAATATTCCAAGACGCTTTGAAACACTGTAAAGTTTGATTGCAGAACTGGAGTGAAACATATATTAAGTACGAAAAGAATAATTGAGAAATACTAAATGGCTTTCAGTTATCATGTTATTAGTAATAACATTAGTATTGTTATTTTGAAAATTCACATGGTAGGATTAAGTACATAGGTAATACGTGAATGTCACTGGGAACCAGGGTTTTTCACGAAGTGAGAAGAAGTACAAACATAAAGTTAAAAAACCTATAATTTCAATATGCCAATATTTTGGAAGATCACTAAGAATACATGATATACCTTTCCTTTAAAAATAATAAAAATATTTCCCAGTTCTTTCCACTGAAAGTTCTAGAGACTTTGTTCAGTCTAGTAGCAATAGCCACTCCTAGCACCCAGGTTATGAAACCTAAATACCATTTCCCGGTAGAGGAGTATGAACTGTTCCGGTCCTAACACAATAAATATGTATGAAGAACCTGGAAAATCTTTCAGGGCAGAAAGCAAGAAAGTTTCTAAAGATAACAGAAACTTGGGTTTCTATTGGGTCAAAGAGGCTTAGAAACTGATTATCAGTTCTCCCACTAGCCAAATATGGAACATTTTAACATTAAAAAGTCTAAAATGGATTATATCAAATATGATAAAATGCGTGTTCCTGAGTATTAAAATCAATAAAAAATAAAAGAAATAATGACTAATTGTTCATTCTGGAGAAAGCTAGGAAGCCAAGTCATTAATTTGAATACTGGGGAAATATTAGGAGAAAGAATCAAGCATGTATCCTATGTTTCCTTTATGATCTATATGGGAGCGTAACCGAATAGTTGACATGAGAAAGTTCAACTCTATTGAAGAACTCCAGACAATAAATAAAGAAGAAATGATAAAGTTCAACTGTCATCATTTTGAAAGCCCCAGTGAACAACTAACCTAAACAATGAACCTAAGGGTTGCTAAGACCATTACAGAAAGTGTGAAGGTTTCTAATGGAAAGATCAACCAGGGACAGTCAAAACACTCGAATCAATGCTGCAGTCATAATAGGGAGACAAGTGGATATCCAGTACCTTCTAACGTGATTATTTTTGTCTCCTCAAAAATAAAACTGAACTGGATCAAACCTCTAGCTTGATTTAACTACCCGTTTACAGCATGAGGAATGGCACGTGGGATAAAACAGCAAAATCTAGACTCTGGGATAACAGCAGTTTCTGTAATAAATAAATGTGAGCAACGATTAGGATTCTGTAATTGTAAGGAATTATTGTTTGTTTTAGTTTTGTTTTCAGGCACTGAGAAGCAAACAGTGAAGGGCTGTGATCTTGAGGGAAGGGAAGGGAAGCACATGTGATAAATCCCATGTTCCTTCCAGGATTCTCCCTGCAGGCAGCTTCCAAATTACACACAGCACAGGGCAGTGGGAGTCCAAGGAGCAGAAATCCTCTTACTGGGTGAAAGAAACAAAATTCAGAATTTGGGGCTACCAGAGTGGCTGGGATTTTCGAATAAGGTACTGTAGAGAAGACAGCTGCATGACAATGGCACCCCAAAAAGGTATAGGAGCTTCTTTGGGCCCTTAGCTGAATCTTAAGCTGTATATGCACAGGGAAAGACTCTAGAAGGCCTAATAAAAAATATAAGAGCTACGAGACATAGTCAAAACCTCCAGCATATGTGTAATTTGAATCCCAGAAGGAGAGGAGAGAAGAAAAATAAAAGAAGCATCATCTGATCATCTCCATAGATTTAGAAAAAGTACTTAATATACCTCAACATCCATTCATGACAAAAACTCTTGACAAGCTAGGGATAAAAAGTAAGATGGTTTAAAAGCATTCAAAATATCTTTGACACTTCTTCCATTGAGATGGGGTCTATGTCTCCTCCCCTTGAATCTGGGTGGGCTTATGAGTGCTTCAACCAATTAAAAGTATGGCAGAAATAACAATATGACTTCCAAGACAGGTCAGAAAAAGCCATGCAGCACCTGCCCATGTCTGTTGAAATGGTTGCTCTAAGAAAAACCAAGGACCACGAAAGAAGTTCCACTAGTCTAAGACCAGCATCACAGAGGGGCTACATGTAGGCACTCAAGTCAACAGCCTGGTTCAACTCTTATCCAAAAGCCAGCATCAACTGAGCAAGCTTGGGTTTCTAGCCTCACTGAGCCTTTAGATGACTACAATCCCAGCCAACATCTGGTAATAACTGCTCACCAAATCAAATGACAATTGGTCTCTTTCCAAATTCTTGGTCCACAAAATCAGAAACATAATAAAATGGTAAATGTTCTACAACACTAAATTTGTGGGTCATTTATTATACAGTGATAGTAATTTGCAGCAAACTTCCTTAATCTGATAAAAGTTATCTACAAAAACTTACAGCTAAAACATTATATTCAATGGTGAAATACTGAACATTTCCCATGAGGTTGGGAACAAGATAATAGTGCCCAGTCCACCACTTTTGTTCAGCATTGTACTGGATGTCCTAGCCAGGGCAATAAATAAGTTGAGGGAAAGAAAGAAGTAATAGTTACAAAGATTGGAAAGGAAGGTGTTACAAGGCAAACCACAAGCCCAAAATGGTGCCACTTAGGCCAAGTACTCAAACTTGGGCTTAATACCTAGTCTAATTGTACTTTCAACCTTCCCCGGAAATATAATCTTAACCTGTCAGTCAGGAATTTTCCACTCAGCGCCATGAGTCTGCCATATGGGCTTTCTCCATCTCCCAAAGGAAGATGAGGTAATCTGCATAATCAGACCCCTTACTCTTCCCCCTAAGGGAAGACCTTGCCTGGATCAATCTTTTTCTTTTGCTAATAACTTCTTGCCTTGCCATTCCTTCCTATAAAAACTTTTTATTTTATATAATTTCTTAGGGCTCTCCTCTGTTTGCTGGATAGGATCCTGACCAATTCAAGCATTATTTCATAAAAACAATTAGATTCAAATTTACTCCATTAAATTTTGTTTCTTAACAAAGAAAAACAGGCTTTATTCATTGAGAACATAGCTGTGTATGTAGAGAAATCCAAAAGAATCTACTAAAAAAAACTATTAGAATTGATTAATGAATTTAGCAATGTGGCTAGATTCAAAATCAAATATTTTTTAAAAATACATCATAATTCTATATATAACAACAAATAAAAATGCCATTTTAGAAAAAGGCATCATTTTACATAATATAAAATATTCAATATCTAGAAAAAGACAACAAAATATATGGAATCTATAAACCATCGCTAAGATAAATTATAAGAGGGCTAAATAAATACAGAGATGGTCCATGTTCATAAATTGGTAGGATCAATCTTTTTAGGAATCCCAGAAGATTGGGGAGGGGGGAAATTAAAAAATTGATTCTAAAATTATAATATATATATTTATATATAATATGTAAAATATAATATATATATTTAAAATATAATATATTTTATATATATAATAAATATGTATATATTTAAAAAAATTTTTTTAGAGCGAGAAAGCAAATACATGAGCAGCAGAGAGGGGCAAAGGGAGCGAGAAAGAGAATCTTAAGCAGGCCCCATGCTCAGCACAGAGTCCCCATGGGGCTTGATCCCACAATCTTGGAATCATGACCTGAGCCAAAATTGAGTCGAAAGCTCAACCAACTGAGCCACAAGGTGCCCCATATTAAGCATATTATAAAAGACAAAGTTTACACTACCAGATTTCAAATTTCAGTAGTTAAGCCAATGTGCCACAAGGATAAATAGACCAATAGAAAAGATAAGAAATTCCAGACATAAATGCACAGATTTATTGATGCATGAATTGGAGCTTCAGTGTACTGCTCTCTTTACTTTTTTACATGTTTATAAAGTGTATAGTAAAAAGTAAAAAAAAAAAAAAAAAAAAAAAGTAGAGCTCCAAAAGGCAAAATACCAACGCAAAGAATGAATTATCAAATGGTCACTAAGTGAAGGAGTAGACAATGTCATCAACAATATCCCTGCAGTAATTTACTAGTAAAGTTTATAAAAATGTTGTTCAGTAATTTCATAAGGGGTCCATTCAGATTCATGATTTCTCATCATTTTCATTCATCCAAATTTTATTATCTCTGAACACAAAATGAAATTTCAATGCATTGCAGATTTATTTGATGTGAAAGGAATTACAAAAGTATTCTATAATCCTTAGATCTCAAAACATGTAATGTTATCCACAAGTCTAATACTAATCAAGAAAATTTACTGATCTCAAGATTTTGCTCTATTTTTCTTCTTGTTTACACTTACCTGGTTGCTGTGTTTCCCATCTTATTGTGAAGCCTCTCTCATTTCTTAAATGTTCAGAGTAGAGATGAAAATAGAGGGCATTGTCACTACTGAGGAGTTCATGAGGGGGAACAGAGCCACAGAATCTTCCAAGTTGAAACGCCGCAGAGGAGTCTCCATCGTGAACCTGAAGAAACTCGTGTGGACAATTGTTCACCGATTCTAACTGGAAAAAAGTGAAAGTGATACGCAGCACCTAAAAACATAAAGGTCACAATGCATTATTTTTCACTTCCATGTCAATTCTAAAGCATTTCTCCCAATAAGGAAGCATTCATATTAATTCACCTTTCAAGAGACAGATCTATAATTTCCCAATTATCTGCAAACACATATGACAACCCTACATATTATTAAATAACTTGTGTTAAAAATTGCTTAGGCTTCTGCCAATATCAAAATATATCAAAAATCTTGATGTTAATGAAATAGATTTTTAACAGCTTTATTAAGGTATGCTTGATATACGAAGAACGATACATAATAAATGTGTATAATTGGATGAGTTTGGACATATACCAACACCTGTGATGCCATCACCACAGTCAGTGTGCTAGGCATATTCAACACCTCCCAGAGTTTCCTTGCGTCTCTCTTTTTTTCTTTTAATGGTCAGAACACAACGTGAGATCCACTGTCCTAACAAATTTTGAAGTGCGTGATATCGCGCTGCTAACTATAGGCACTATGTTGAACAACAGATCTCTAGAACTCACTTACCTTGTATAACTGAAAATACCCACTGAGTTGTTACTGAATCGGTTAATGAAATATATGTACCTAGATTTCATTTAACTGTCAAGTCCATTAAACGTAGGCACTTCAAATGTAGAGCTGACAATCATGCTTCGAAATCAGTAAAATACAATGGACATCTAAAAAACCTACCTTGAATTAAGTTTAACTGACAAATATTACCATTCACAAGAATTTATACCCTGATCACCTGAATAATCTGTAGTGTGCAGCATCCACACAAATGTTCACTGATCCCCGGAGATGCTGATTCCTGAGGGTTCTCTGAGGCTCTTAATGAGATACTAACAGATTGACAACTTCAGGTATAGACTGAGCTAGGCATGGTATAGATATGTGTAAAGTCCCCAAGTCTTCAGTGGTTGGATATCATTAAGAGACGGGTGACACCAAGAGTGGAGAACAGGGAAAAAGTAATCTGAAGTGTTCTGAGCATACAAGTAGAAGAGAATAAACCCAAACATACATTTCCAAGTTAAAATGTTAGAATGTACAAACTCAAATATAATGATATAATCCATATAATAAAAATTTTTTGCATAGTATCATTTAAAACAGCCAAACTGCTAAAAGGAAGCTGTTGAATTTGATATCCATCATGATCTAAAACAACAACAGCATTCAGCTAATGAAAAAGGATATCAGGATATTTTTGAAATTCTATGCTAGGGTATTTTTAAGATCTGTTACCCAACATTACATCATTTTTGCCCTTGAAGAAATTTCAATAAAAATTGAATAAATGTTCATGAACTGAACTATCCTGATTTCTATAAAATTTCTACTATATTGTGCAAATTGTGGAGATAAGATTTAAAAATCAAAACAACCAAGGAAAACAGCTGAATTTATTTTACAAATCGATAATAAAACTATTAACATTTTTTCACAAAATGACTTTTCTTGAAAGAAAAATGTTTTCAATGTCAGGAAATAGAATTCATGAACACTAAATGGAAGGAAGGAAATTCACATAACATACCCACTGGGAAATTGATTTTGGAGTTTATGCTATTATAGGGTCACCAGGCTCCAAAGAATCCTCCCTTCTTAAGGGAAAAAATGTGTTGTGACCATTGTACAATGACCCCCTGTAACATCAGTTCACAGGGAAAAGTTCACAGAATTGCAAGGGAACACCTTATCTATTCAGACACACAAGTTCATTTTAATGAGTCCAGGAGTTGGTTGAGAAATAAATATTTGGAAAAGTCTGAGTAATGAATGCTGGGGATAGAAGAACTAAAAACTTCAGGGTCAGATCTGAATTTGAGGAGTGTTCATGCAGCAGTTCAGAGTCATCAGAGTTGAGTGGCCTGGGTTTGAGTCACTGCAGGCCACTTACAAACCATGTGACCCTGGACAAATTCATCAGCTGCTCTAGGCTCCATTTCCTCATAGTAAAATGAGAGTAACAATTCTTATCTCTCAGGGCTACAAAGGTTAAAACACAATGACATAATGTCTGTGAAGCAATTAGCACAGCACAATGGCACACCCAATGGCACAAAGAAGCACTGATAAGAAAACCATCTTAATAGCAGTCCCTATTTTTGCATAATAATCAGCAGAACACTGAGTGGTCTTCCTCAAACACTAGTGTCTCAGTGAGAGCAGGACTTTACAAATTCCTTGCTTGCAGTCAGCCAATCCCTGCAGAGAATTATCCATACTGGACAAAGCCTGGACTTTGAAGCCAGACAAACTTGACTTTGAAATCCTATTCCTCTAATTACCAGCTAAGAAATGCTTTTAAAAAATTACTTAGCTTCTCTTAGTTTCCCTGATCTTATCTACAAAATAAGGACACTATTACTTTTTTCAAAGAGTCAGTGTAAGGTTTAGGAAAGATGCATAAAATATCTAGCCCAAAGCCTGACACCAAGCAAGTCCTCAATATATGATAGTTGATTTACCACTATGTGTATTTTATGGAATATATACACATATTACATGTTCGCATAGATAAATGACATGTGCATTTAGACAGGAGCTATTACATTTACCTTTCCCTCTTCAGTTCGGATAACCCAGAAGCAGTTAACATCATGCACATAACCAACATCAGGGCTTTTATAGCTGAAGCTTCCATTCATCCCAGAGAGGGACCCTCCACAAACTGCCAAGGGAAACATGAACTGTTCTTTACAGAGACTCTGAAAAGGAGGAGGCTAGGTATCTCTCTCTAACCTTGCTGCTGAAATATTACAGAAGTCTGAGTGATTAACACTGGAGACAAATGCCCTGTGGTTCTCTCTTCCCCCCACCCTTTTGTCTTTGGACACCGCCTAAATCCCACCTCTTGTTTGAAGTCTAGTTGGGATTTCCTTGCCCCCACCATGAACCTCTTCTGCCCCTTTTTGTTTTCTCTGGCTCCCATTCTCTCCACCTCCATGATACTTGATTTGACCCCAAGCAACTTAGTTCTTATCTACTTCTTGTCTCTCCTCTGCCATTTTGGATTAGATGTGCCTCCTCAACCAGAAGATCAGCAAGTAATATGTGGAGATAGTGTTTTATGCTTATTTTCCCACAGCATCTACCATAGTCCTGAACACATAGTGAGGTGTCAATAGACGTGCTGATTCAGAATCAAGAGTTCTGAGAGAGGACGAGTAATCAGGAGAGGCTGGATGAAGGAGATTGAAGCTTGAAGGTGAAGTACTCCTGAAGGACAGATACATTTGGATGTGAAGCAATGGAAGAATTCAGAGAAGTATGGAGAAATAAATATCTCAAATATTGGAACACAGCATGGTGGTACATGGGATCAAGTGACAAGAAAAGATATCTACATTGGAAAGGGAGTATTATTAGGAAACTAGTGAAAAATAAGGTTGATTGGATAGGGTAAGGCCTAGTTATAGAGGATAATTGAGAAACAGTCCCAATCTTTAACAGGCAATAGGGAGTGACTGTATGTTCTAGAGGAGGAGAGTGATACGATTTAATGAGTAATATTATAGGGAGATTAAACGGCTGCTGTAGAGAAAACTTCCCTTAGGAAATGACAATACCTTAACATACTCTGTTTTCAG
This sequence comes from Leopardus geoffroyi, assembly GCF_018350155.1. Taxonomy (NCBI): domain Eukaryota; kingdom Metazoa; phylum Chordata; class Mammalia; order Carnivora; family Felidae; genus Leopardus; species Leopardus geoffroyi. The sequence goes on from NC_059341.1 coordinate 15,813,199, forward strand.
AACAGACGTAATAAAAATGGCAAATACCAATTTACTTCTTCCTTTGAAGGAAGGTTCTTCTTGGCCTAAATTGAGATAAATACTTACCTTGTAAATTCTATACTAGTGCTTGAAGGAAAGACTTAGTTGGAAGCATTTGTGCAACTAGACAAGAAAGTGGAAGAATCTGCAGCAGGACTCACTGAGGAATGATCCTTCTAAGCTGTGGTACAAGAGACGCTGAGCATACCTTGCTGGGGAATCTGACACAGAAATCCAGTCCAGAAACGTGTGCATTCACAACTGAACGCATTGACGCCATCCACACAAGTTCCCCCATTCAAGCAGGGGTTGCTCAGACACTCATTTATATTTTCTGTACAGTTGATGCCGGCCCAACCTGATTCACACTTACAAAGATAACCAGAAACCGTTTCCTAGGGAAAGAAAACCATAATGCCATGAAACAAAACAATGGACCATAAACGTTGAGCCAACTCAAAGAACAAAGAAGCATTATGTGATGCATGTAGCAGGTGTTGAGCCACACACACCTTCTAGAATTCTTGTAATAATTCATTTAAATGGTAACTGCTAAGGAAGGAAGAACAAGGACTCACAATGCATTGTCCATTTAAACAGGGGCGGTTCGAGCAAATATTACTGAGCTGCACGCATCCATTTGGCCCATAGCCATTTCCAGTATATCCCGGGAGACAAGTACAGAGAGGTAAAGAACCTGTCAGAAATAAAAATGGAAGCGTAAATACAGGTCTCCTTCATTCAGACCCAGTAACAAAACTCAGGCTCTGTTGTCTAGACAAGGAATTGCCAAAATCAAGTCTGCATATCCCTAGGGGCAGACATGCCAACTATAAAGAGGAAGTATTAGGATCTTTTTCTATGTTTCATCTTAAAAATAAAGAAGGCATTACATTCCAATACTTGGTGCACAAATTGACGTTGGTGCTGTCAGTCCATATGTCACAGTCCTGAGTTGCGTGCAAATGTGAGGTACGCTAAGGGAAAAAAGAGTTTCCCACGGAGGGGTTGAGAGAAAAGAATATTCTTATGAACAAAGACGGTATCTGTTGCAAGCACTGGCCCTATATGGACTATAAATAGGTACTCTTTTAATGCCCGTTTATAGATGAGAACAAAACACAAAAAGGTTAGGTGGCTTGACCCAGGACACACAGCTGGAATACAGTGAAGCCAGGGAGAAAATCAAAATCCAAGCATTATTTTTCTAGAATCCACGTTTTAACCATTTCAGTATGCTCTGAATCATCTAATAAACGTTTAACTAGTCATAAATGTATATGTATGTGTGTGTGTATACATCTGTATTCTTTCACATATGTGCTTATATATATACCACATATATCACTCATAAAAATAAAAGTAGTATTTGGAAATAGCATGAGATATGATACTTTATTCAATAAATGAAGTTGGAGCCACCCATTTGAACAAAACTATCAAGCAAAATGTTTGATGCCATAGATACAAATAAATCTTAAAAAGACCCAAGATCTTAATGTTAAAAATAAAAGAAAGTGTAAAAGAACAAGCACCTGACTATTTTTAGAGTTCGGTAGGAAAAGCCTAATTCTAAGAGGAGAAAATCCTATAAAAAAAGATTTACCTTTTTGACTACATAGAAATTTTAAGCTTCTAAATAGAAAATACCACCACAAAATTAAAATAAAAACAATATGCCAGGGAAAATACATGTAAACCATAAAACAGATAATGAGATATTATTCTTAGTACATAATGAAATTTTACACATCAATGAGAAAACAGATGAACAAAGGACATAAAAAAATAGAAAAAAATAAAGGCAGTAAAATATAAAAAGTATTAATTATTAGTAATCAAAAAGGTAATTTTGATGTAGTCAAAATCAAAATAATAGGAAGGCAATTTTTGCCTGTAAACTTGAACAAAATGAAAAATAACAGTAGTATCCATTATTGCCAAGAGTGGGAAACATGTAGTTTCATACACTGTTGGCAAGTATAAACTGATACATTTCTGTGAGAAAATTTAGCAATATATATTTAAAAAACTTTTAATGCTTATCTATCTTTGAGAGAGAGAGAATATAAGGTGGGGAGGGGCAGAGAGAGAGGGAGACACAGAATCTGAAGCAGGCTCCAGGCTCCGAGCTGTCAGCACAGAGTCCCATGCGGGGCTCAAACCCATGAACTGTGAGATCATGACCTGAGCCAAAGTCAGATGCTTAACCAACTGAGCCACCCAGGTGCCTCAAGCAATATATATTTTTTAAATTATAGGAGGTGAAACTTCTTTTACACAGCATTGCAAACACTGTTGGTTATCCCCCTAGATCCACTTTTCCATTCTTTCATAGTGAATTCTTTTTTAACTGCGGGCATAAGCTCCTGAAATAAACTACATTTCCCAGCCTGACTTGCAGCCAGGGTTAGCAAGAGGGCTCAGTCCTGGCCAATAGCATAGAAATGAAAGAGGCCTTAGAAGGAGTTGACAGGTGGTCCTTCCTCCTTTTCTCCTTCCTATGTGCTCAAACACAGTCATAAATTTAATTAGCTGGCTTGATTATCTTGGGAAATATTGCTAATTTAGACCAGACCACAGAGAGCATAGTCTATCACATTAAAAAAAAAAAAAAATCCAAACATATAGTTTTAAAACATGGATTATTTTTGGTTTGAAGATCAAAATAAGAACTTTGAGGTTAGAGGATTGTTTTCAAAATGTTGATTTGTTTCAGAAGGCCATATTGAAATACCCCAAACCAGAGGCAGAGGGGAGTCATTACCTAGAACTGCGGAGCATGACGCATGTGGGTGGCAGCCTCCATTATCGACCAAGCAGACATTGACGAGCGTGCACACTCTTCCATTGCCTTGGTACCCTGATCACAAAGAGAACAGGGCATGACAAACAACATTAAGAAGATGGAAGAAGAATCCCAATCCAAGAAGCAAACATTATGAAATCCAACCAGAGAGCTTCTATCATCACAACAGAAAAGGTAAATATGAAGTGTCATAAACAAATTCCTATCGTTAAGAAAAAGGACAACCATTTGGGAAACTGACTGCAGAAACCATGTTCTAACGGTGTTTCTAAGGACAAAAAAGGAAATGAATAAAGATGAAAAGATGCATGAAACTACTGGTAGGCTGAGACAGTTGCTGACACTCAGCAAGTTGACATTTTCTAATTACAGTGACTTTAATGATCTAAGAGCTAAATTACTGTAGAAGTCCCAAGTTCTAACTTAATAAAGCAAATAGGGTTTCAGTTTATCCCTTAGAACTCCATGAACTTTTTGGATAGTCACTCAGTTTAGATCACAGAATACCAGTAATGACTTCTTTCCAGAAGAGAAGAGAAACTCTGAACAGGTATTATATGCCTACTAGTCTGCCTGTTACTGAGTAAACTTTATACGCAAAACATGAGTATTTGTGGGAACAATGGAGCTGTAGGTCTGTGATCCACAGAGAAAATTTTTCAAATTCTGCATTATCTCCAGAGGCTATTTCACAATTTGTAAAGTTTTGTTGCTTTCCACTGGTATTAAAAATATTTGTTATTGCTTTTTATAATAGAGCTGACCTAATGTGCCCTGAATCTGTAAGTTAAATAAAACTTTCTGCACTGCTCAGTACATCTCCTTAGACAGAGTCATATTTAAAATGGAGCACAAAACCATGTTTCCAAATGTATGTTTTGCCTATAATGGTGTTGGGAAATTTGGCGTAGCACCTGGTGGACAGGCCTGACAGTGGTAAGACCCAAATGTATTCACACACGTAACAGGTGGAACCACAGAACAACCGCCATTATTTATGTCACATTCATTGATATCTTGGCAACTGTATCCGTTTCCTTGCCAGCCTAGAAAAACCAGAAGATTTGAAAAGTTAGCTCTATAGACAAGTTAACAACGAAGAAATGCATATAGCCAAAGATACATAAAAATTTGCTTCACTAAGAAACTACATATTAAAATGAGATTTTCATTCTTAAAAACAAATTCTGGCAAAGAGGCGGGCGGGTGAGGTTCTCATATGCTTTTAGTCAGAAGTCTATAATTAGTAAAACCTATCTGGAAATAGATCTAGCGGTACTCATTAAAATTTTTTAAAATATATACCTTTGGGGGCATCCGGGTGGCTCAGTCGGTTAAACGTCCAACTCCTGATTTCAGCTTTGGTCATGATCTCACGGTTCGTGAGATGGAGTCCCACACTGGGGCTCTGTGCTGACAGTGTGGAGCCTACTTGGGATTCTCTCTCTCTCCCTCTCTCTGCTCCTCCCCAATTCACTGGTCTCTCTCAAAATAAATAAACTTTAAAATATAAATACATATATACATATTAAATATATATAAATATAAATATATTTATAAATATATATATAAATAAATATATATAAAATATAAATATATATATATAAATATATATATATTTAACTAACAAGTCCACTTCTTTTTTTGACTAACAAGTCCACTTCTAAAAACTCTCTTGCAGTGATAAAACTGCCAGCATCTACAGATATAGGCAAGCAGAGGTCTACTGCAGTGTTGTTTAAAGGGGGGGAAAAACCCTCTTGATCATCAATATGACTAAATGTATTAGGACTCGTGTTTACCATCGAATACTATACAAATATTTTAAATAACATGCACATATTTAACGTTTTTCAAATATATACATTAGCTAATAACACAAACTTTTAGAAGAATATGCAAAGAATGATCCCAATTTGGAGAAAGAATTTTTTAAAAACCTGCATACGTGTCTATGTGTTTGTAGGAGAGAAGGAAAAGGAAGAAGAGGTGAGAGAACATGTGTTCACAGTGGTCTCGTTCAGAGCATGAGACTGAAGATGAAGAGAGTGTCATTTTACTGTTGGTATTTATGCTTGTATCCATTGTTACCTTGAGTTGTATTACTCCTATAATAACGATTAAAATTATAAGAATGTTTAAAACCTTTTACATTTTTAAAAAATATTTCTTTTCATTGACTGAAACAGTCCCTCTCTAAAACCCTACCTAAGAAAATTATTGTATTTGTGGGTGAAGAAATGAATACACAGAAGAAAGCTGGAAGGAAATACATCCACATGTCAATGGTGGCCCTCTGAGTGATAAGACTATGGGTATTTTTTGCTGTTTTATTTTCATATTTTTAAAGTTTCTTTATATTTTATAAGCAGCATGTATTACTTTAATAGGCAGGGAAAAAATAAGGTCATTAACAGGAAAACAAAAAGCTTTTGCTTTTCTTTTTTCTCTACAACGATATAAAGAAGAATCCTTTAATTCAAATAATTTATTTTTCCGATTTCTAGTTTTTAAAGACTGTCACTGGCAAATTACCTTCAAGAATGTGGTTATTTGCTAATTTTATGTGCCCCTGAGACCTAAGAGGGAAAAAGTCTTCACGCGGTTTTTTTCAATTTCTTTCTAGTTACACAAGATCTAACCATGTACCATGAAGAAAGTCACTAAACCAACAGTCACAAAAGGAAGCAACGGGTGTGTGTGCTTCCCTTGATCAGACAGAACAATGGACTATTCAGCAGCTCAGCTCAGATCCACAGATCTGGGTTTGAATCCCGACTATGGGATTTGGGACAAGTTCTTTACCTTCTCCAAGTGTCAAGATCCTATCATTTAAAGTGGGAATAATACTAATTTCTAACATTTCTTGATTTTGTCACAGTTGTAAGAATCGAAATTTGCCTAGCACAGTGTCTCAGTGAGGTTTTCATGGAAGAACAGCTGCTATTACGTTCTCTTACGTGTTCCACCTTCTAACAACACACGAGGAGTGCCAACGGGCCTTGGAGACTCCCTGAGGTCTGGTAAACTGCTTACCCGTGCACCCACCAAGCGCTTTCTTTGCTCATAGTAGGCTCTACAAACACGCACTGAGTGGATGATAATGATCTCATATGGTGAGAGAGGAAGCGTGGACTGAGGCCCAAGCAGTCTCTGAGTCCAGAGTCTATGTTTTCAGTGACTTGGCCTGGAGATTCGGTCTCTGGGGGGCTGAGCTGGAGTCAGACATCCCTCTTTACAGCAAGGCCACAGGGCCTTCCAGTGACGTGCCCTGGTGAGAACTACAGGGGCTCTAGAGGCGACACTAAGAGGTCAACTAATCTGCCTACGTACAAACACCTGGCCAGTAAGGTGGGACGAGAGCAGGTCTAGTCAGCTGATGGCCTTAAGGATCAGATGTCTGACCTCACCACCTCCCCGGCTAACCCTGCCCCCCAGCGTTTGGCTCTGGCCCTCTGATTTCTGAGGCTGAATCATTACAGAAGGAAGACGGCCTGCAGTGCGATGTAGGGAAATAGAACCTGAGATGGGATTGGGATGCTTCCTAAGAACGGTCTCCTTATCTTTTGGCCGGGGAAGGAAAACTGTTCTGGCACCTTGCCTGGCTGGGCATGGCCGAGCCCACATACCTGTCGGGCAGGCCCCGCAGTAGAAGGAGCCTGGGGTGTTGAAGCACTGGGCAAGTGTGGAACACGGTGCAGGCTGGAGGCTGCACTCATCGATGTCCAGCAGGCAGGCCGAGCTGTTCGGCGGGGACGTCCACCCCGCGTCACAGATGCAGCTGTACATGGGCTGGCAGAATGACAAGAGTGTGAATCAAAGCAATCAGGAAAATAAGCAAGAAAAGCTTTTGAAAATCTCACCAAGCCCCCGACTGTTTATCCTCTAGCGTTCATTTCCAAAAGGCCAATTGAGTGGCTTCTCTCTTTCTTCCCATATGATTAAGCATTTAGACCCGACCACGCAAAAAGAGAAACATCTTTATTTCAGAGTAAGGAAAACCTATAATTTGCCCCAAAGATGCCAGGGAAAGAGCAACAACAATCAAGAACTGTAAGTCAATATAATTAAAGTCAATCCACTCAGCCCGCTATGTTTTTAGAGGGAAAAACACCCATGGAGGCACAGACCTTGGAAAATCCATTCTGTTTGTTTCCTTTTTGAAAGTCTTTCCTTCCCCTCCCAGCCACTCCCTCCTCCCACCATCACTGGAAAGGAACCATTTTCTATCAATGCGTTTAAAAATATACAGAGAGAGAGAACTAAAAATAAAGACCTGAAGGTCTCATACAAGGCCAAGCGGGCCTTGTATGCTGAGTGCTCTTGAGGGTCAGGAGTCAAGGTTGTCAGGATCCAGAGCACAGGGAGAAGTCAGGCAGTCTGCAGACAAACTCAGGGTCCACAGCACTCAAAGGGGCTCCAGAGCCAGAAAGAAATCCAGACTCCTCAGAACTGCATGCTGCCACCAAGAATGGGCCTTGGTGTTTCCATGTCTCGTCACTGTTATAGCTCGCGAGGCCAAGAGAAGGTCATGTCTCACAGAGAGATTTATGAAGTAAAAGCAAAAAAGGCAGTAATTTCTATAATGATACCACCTCTGGGTCCAGTTTTCTGTTTATTTATAGACAACTCTCATCTTTTTCCTCACCTGTGCCCCCAGAGAGCAGGAAGTACCTTCCTCTCTGGAACACTGCCAGAATGATGCTCCTCTACAGACATGCAGGCTAAGGGACTAATAGCCACCGTGACTCCCTCCACGAAGCCACGTTCTGGGAGGGACTCACCTCTCCAGCCTGCACTCGGACTAGATCCTCACAGATGCCGTGGACGCAGAGTGCTTTGGAGCCCCCTTCACAGTCATTGTATTTGGATGCACACTGGGGGCCGTGTGTCTCGGGGGAGCATAGACACCTGTTGGTTACACAAGAGCACGATGTCAGCGCCTGGGCCTCAGCACAAGTGCCTGTTTCTTAGCACCAATTAAAGAAAAGTAATAAGTCCGACTACAAGTCAATGACATTCACGTGGAATCATAAACTAGAAAACCAGATCTACTGGCTGGAGTCTTAGAGGAAAATCACTCTGCTCCGCTTCAAGCAGTGGGTTGAGTGAATGTGTTATCTCTCTCAAGAAGTAAGAGAGGGGCACAACTTACTATCTGGGCAAGACTGCCACCATAAATTCTTCTGGTATCAGGTCATCAAATAGCACTTTCAAAGGTCAGACATTCATAAACTAAGGGGGATGGAGCTCCTTGGGGATGGTAAAGGGAGAGATCAACAAGTCCATTCATCATCCATCCAACCAGACCCTCCAGTAAGCACAGGTGACCTTGACTGAGCTGATGTATTCCCAAAGGTTCTCTGGGATTGTATAACTCCACAGACAATGGTACGTCCACATCTCAGAGTATGCAACCCATGTTATCGTATTACAAAGGGCAATAGTTCCATCTGTCAGAGATGTAGCTTAGATAATAACATTTCTTTCATAGCCACACTTTAACTCACAAATGCAATTTGACATCATACCCAAGCTTGCAGTGGGTGTTTCGCTTTGAGAAGATTTCAGTTCAATAACAATCAAATAAGGAAATTTGTTTTAAACTATTGTCATCCTTCAAATTGCTGAGTTAGCTTTCTATCTGTACTGCAGCTTCCGAGGGAATGTGGAAGGTATGGGAAAGGCAGGTGGGAATGGGAAGGACACAGAGGGGTCATAGAGCCTCAGCCTATTTTCGCAGGTTTGAGGGCATCCGATGGAGTGGAGAGCCAGGCCCGGAGTCGCCATTTGTCTGCCTTGAGCAGCACTGGCCCTCATGGGGGAAGGTGACCATAGGGGTCAAGGATCAGAGACAAGGAACACGGAGTGCCTGCATGACCATGAACTAGTTTCTGAGTATTCTGGAAAGGGGGCCATTCTATAAGGCAAAGAAGCTCTTTTAACAATCTTGCTGAGGCACAAGGGACTCCTCTCATGTCCGAAGATGAAGACACATGTGTGATTGACAGTGTGGGAAATGAGAGTCTGGCTGTTTGAGAAGCATCCAGAGCCACACTGTGGGCACAGAACTTGATGGGCCCATGGAGGGCTCCAGAAACAATTGCTGGGGTGGCACCTTTGAGTGGGTTCTAAGGAAGAAGACATCACTGAATGTGACCAGAGACAGAGAGTAAAAACATGGAATCACTCACGCACTTACATACAGAGTTGCCAGACCTAGCAAATAAAGACACGGGACGCCCAGTTAAATCTGACTTTCAGACCAATGAATACTTTTTTGGTATAATTAAGTCCCAGGCAGCTTTCAACATCAGTATATCATTGTGTAAAACCTGTTCATTAATAAATTGCATTTATGATCATTCCAAGGTTGCCTTTCTCATTAAGACAAGCTCAGAGACTAACCACAATAGATGATTAAACTTAAAAAAACTTTTCAATTATTCATTCCCTATGTATAACTATCTTCCTCTCATCTCTCTCTTTCCATACTCTCCCTCTCATACCCCCTTCCCTTTTCTCTTCACTCGCCCATCCTTACACAGAATATTCTTTTGGGAAATTTCATGAGATTCTTGAGATAAAAGAACTTCACATTAGCTCATATATTTGAGCATTTGATCCAGCTAGCTTCCTTGCTGAAAGTTTATTCTACCACCACAGCCAGCCACCCAAAAAGATTTTTAAAAAATCTTTAAACCAACTTTACTAGCTTTCTGAGCCTATCGTATATAAGAGATCTGAGTCTCCGAGACCAGATGGGACAAGACTCCCTGGATTTAAATCCTGAGACTATCTATTAACTGTTCGCCTTAGGCAACATCATAACACCATTTCTTATAAAATAATAGTGCCCATCTATGAGCACTATTTTTACCTTGGGGTCATCTAAAGACATTTTCTGGTAGGAAGCGCTCGGGCAACTGTGTTTATCTTATCAGTAAGTGCTTTACTATTGGAAAATGACTTAAGATTTGAGAGGAGATTCTGGTTCCTGGACATGTAGGTAAATCCTATCTCCTCCTTCTCACTTGGAGAAAATGAATGAATTTTAATCGCACACTTTCTGCTAAATAACTACAAAGTATATTTCTTTCATTTAAATGTAACTTAATGTGAGAAGATGGGGGGGGGGTAGGCAGTGAAGCATATCACGAGCTTCCTTGCTATGATCCTCAAAGACAAGTATTAATCTCATTTTACTGGCAAGGCTCACGTTGCCCAAGGCCACGGAATTAGAAACAGGCACAAGATGAATTAAAACCTAAGTCTTTGTTACTCTTGCTCCCGATGTTTTTCTGTGTCACGTTCCCACGTTGTGAAAGGTAGTTAGTTAAAGACTTTCCATTTCTGTGTGTCTTTTTAACATAACAGTGTTTGCATGCAAAATATATTCTCAAGGCGGCTGCATGTGACCTTTGAAGTAAAAGAGTGACCATCTATATACCTCCCCGCACAAGTCACTTGCATAATGGCTTTCTACTGCTGATTTAGTTCTGGCGGAACAAAACTGGGCTTGTCAGTCTTCAAAAGCACTGGGAGGGCCTTTGGCAATTGGGAAGAGGTCAAATACACTTTCAAAGTCATAGTTTAACTTGCATTAGAGTCCATGGTTCAATATTAACGTAAGTGACTCACTGAAAGAGGTAATGAGTTTAATACCTAACTACCAACCGAGCTAAAACCAGATTGTCCTCATCATTTAAACTCTGCATGTTTTAAAAACCATGTGATGACAGTGGAAATAAATAAAATAAAGTGTGCTAATCGTCGCTGCACTCCTGGAGAAAACACACAAACAACAAACTCAGCGGTTTTTTTCTAGAAAGCCTTCTAGATCTGAGTGTATGTGGCACACACCATCCATGCTTAGCAAATCTGCATCCCAAGCGCTGTCTTCAATCCAGAGTAAGCAGGAGGATGATAAACATCAATTCTTCAGAACAAAGAGGCAATAGCAGAATCAGGAAGTGGCAAAATATTGTCTGTTAACTCTTTGAAGCTTTTGGGGGCAAGACTTCAGCCACGGGAATTGCTGGAAACAGAAAATGGTCTCCCTGCCCTAGTTTCATTACTGGGGAAAAAAGTTTTTACCAGAAAATTTCCTAGGAAATAAGGCTTCCAATTAACTAGTATCTGCATAGTGCTTTATCTTTCAAAGGTCTTTGTAATTAGGAATTATTAATCTCTTTAAATAAAGACTCCTTTGTCCTTCCCCAAGTAAATGGGTTCCAAGAGTTAGAGGCTGAAGTAGGTCCCAAATCCAGAGCAAACCCTTTGCCATGAACACATTTCTGCAGGTCCAGACTATTCAACAGTGGCTCATTTCCCTTTAGCAAATGTGTACTGAACATTCCCAAATAGTTTTCTAGCCTCAGAGAAGCTACTGATTAAGGGGCACTTAATCTCATGTAATTAATAGCACACAAGAAAATATCTAAATGTTCTCTGTTTCATTACACAGATTCCACAAAGCAAACATTTAGTCTTTCGCTCATACACATTTTTCTATTTTCTGATATTCCTCCAAAAATTCTCCATCAAATGCCTGAATAGGAGTCTTTAGTTCGTAGATATCAACTGGAATTCATGGAGCTTCATAAACTATCCTCACATCAAGAAGAAGAAACCAGATCTAAATGTTCTGTTCTTAACTGCAAATCTATGAAGGACAGAGGCTAGAAACCAAAACCACTTCCAGAGTCAGCATAGTGAGTTCTTGGGCATTTTTACAGGAAGGTGCAAGAGAGAATTCAATATTGCTCATATAAAGTTGAATTTTCCCTTTAGGTAGCTCTCAACAAATAAAAATGGTTCTCTCTCTTTCTCTCTCTCTTGTTTATGCCTGGAAAAAGAACTCTACTCCTTCACATGCAGCAAATAGTTACATTATGGTATATTTTTTTCTTTTCCATTTTTCAGGAGTAAAAATAATTTACTGGGGGGAGAAAAAAACAATTTTGGCTTGGTCTCTGGGTCTTCCCCCACCTGCTACACATCTTTGTTATTCTATTGGCTTGTGAGACCCCACAACATGTGATGATACAGGAAGACCAGGAGTGAAATCTAATCTCCAGGACATTCCTCGACATCAGGAAGACAGGAAAGTATTAGTTCTAGGAATCATTTTCCTCCAGTGTCTCCAAGAAGCAATTCTCGTTGATAAGTGCCCATAAACAGACATCAGGAGATAATGCTTTCAAGGGAAGGAAAGATTAGACCTGCATTTTGGATCTCACCCAAACTTGAATGCTCATAAAAGCAGGAGTCAGGGGGTTCACCAAAATGGGAAACAAAGTCCTGAACGCAGAAGTCTCTGTAATAAAATAATACTTAATTTAAGTCAGAGGTGATTGATTTTGGTTCTGCACAATGGTGACGCTCATGAAAAAATCAGAAGTTTGAATGAATTCAGTTTGTGACTTGGAATGAGCAAAAAATCTTAAGATCAGATCATAAGAACAAAAGGGTCAGTTAAATGAAAAAGAGAAGGATTGTGACTGCCTTTTTTGACAGATGATGAGAAAATAACAAAATTACTGCACTCATTTTTGCTGGAAAGAAGAGGACGGATATTGTTACAAGGGAATGGAAGAACAAGATAGCAGAGACATTAGTAAGAAAGCAAACAATTGCTCTTTACTCCAGTGACATTATACCCCTGAGGACTGAAAGAATGTGTTCTTGTTATAACACAATCAACTTTTTTCACCTTTTAATAATCACAGAAGATAGGAGCCCAACCAAAATATGGGGAAAGATCATGTCTAGAGTTCTTGAGTTTTTTTTTTAAGTGACTTTAAGGAACTATACAAAAGTAAGTTTGATGTTGATCTGCCAAAAACTTCTAGACTTGATGAAAAGATAATGTGTCAGCCACTATAGTTTTAATAACCAATACTCGGACAGTCTGATGGGAATGTGGAGGTGTGGTTATGCCTAACTCAGCTTAGTAAGGGAAGGGACGTTTTCTTAGGGTGATGCCTGAGCTGAGCAGGGGGACTCTCTAGACAGAGTAGGTCAGAAGATAGGAACTCCGTGATGATTGTGGTAAGGGGCCTCACAGCTCCTTCAAGACAGGCAATGAGAGGTAACTACGTGGAGAAAACCTCAGTTCAGTCTCTGGTCTTGTTATGGTCAACATTTTACATAGCACTTGACTGAAGATATCCTTACTCAAGCTAGCAGCTCACTTCTCCAATGAATGAGTGCAGCAGGGGCTTGTGGGTATGGTGGGGTAGCCCTCTTCTGCTTAATGCTCTTCAATGGCAGCCCCTTCAGTGCTCTGACTTCTACTAAGTCTTCAGCCTTGTCTTCCCCATGCTGTCCCTACTCCCTGTGCCAGCCACCAGGTCCTTCTTCCCATTCCTCTGGGACTCCAGAGAAACGGGGTAAGAGTTCATGGGGTAAGAGTTGAGGACGTACAAGGGTTTCTTCATCTAAATAAATAGTTGTGTGTCATTAAATAAGAGTCATATATTTCTCATGGATGCTCTTGACTATGGGATGTTTAAGTCCTTCAAAAACATACCCTAATGTTAAGAAAGAAAGACAGAGGGGCGCCTGGGTGGCGCAGTCGGTTAAGCGTCCGACTTCAGCCAGGTCACGATCTCGCGGTCTGTGAGTTCGAGCCCCGCGTCAGTCTCTGGGCTGATGGCTCAGAGCCTGGAGCCTGTTTCCGATTCTGTGTCTCCCTCTCTCTCTGCCCCTCCCCCGTTCATGCTCTGTCTCTCTCTGTCCCAAAAATAAACGTTGAAAAAAAAAAAAAAAAGAAAGACGGGGGGAGGGGGAAGGAAGGAAGGAAGGAAGGAAGGAAGGAAAGAAAAAAAGAGAAGAAAAGAAAAAAGAAAAGGAAAAGGGAAAAGAAAGAAAAGAAAAACATTACCTGTAACTGCCTGCTGTATTTACACACGTGGATCCATTCTGGCAGCCCAAGGGTGTTTCTGCATAAATCTCACATTCGTTCACATCAACTGAGCACAGAGGACCCTGCATTCATGTAAAGAATGAAGTCAGGTGCCATGGGTCACAGAAGCATCTGGGGCCAATATTCATACGATATGTTTAAGGATTTATATATCCACTGAAGTCCTCAGTCAAGCGAAATACAATCACGCTAATACTAATACTAGTTAATATCCAGTTATCTTTCCTCTTGAACTCAGATTTGGCCTAAGGGAGCCAAAGAGCTCTTGGTAAAATCACGCCAGTCACACAAGAAGAATCCTTTTACGGGGGCCTGGGTGGCTCAGCTGGTTAAGTGCCCGACTTCGGCTCAGGTCACGGTCTTGCAGTTTGTGTGTGCAAGCCCCACACTGAGCCCTGCGTTGGGCTCTGTGCTGACAGCTCAGAGCCTGAAGCCTGCTTTGGATTCTGTGTCTCCCTCTCTCTCTGCCCCTCCCTGACATGTGCCCACGCTCTCTCTCTTGCTCTCTCTCTCTCTCAAAAATAAATAAACATAAAAAAAAAACTTAGGCAAATCCTTATACAAAGTAATCCTTATGTGACTATGAAGCTATGCCTGGAAATATTCACTTAATTTTTTTTAATGCACATGTCAGGAACATTTTCACCATTAATAGAAAAGGACAAGAATATTTACACAGCTATGTCAAGATTCACTTAGTACTGGGGCGCCTGGGTGGCTCAGTTGGTTGAGCATCGGACTTCAGCTCAGGTCATGATCTCATGGTTCCTGAGTTTGAGCCCCTAGTTCAGGGTCTCTGCTGTCATCACCAAGCTGGCTTTGGATCCTCTGTCCCCCTCTCTCCTGCCCCTCTCTGCTTACGAGCTTGAGCACGCATGCATGCACTCTCTCTCTCTCTCTCTCTCTCTCTCTCTCTCTCAAGAAACAATTTTTTTAAAGATTCATTTAGTACTTTCAGTGCTAAACAATTTAAATTGATGCTAGCCAATATATCACGCCCTCCCATGTAGCTATGCAGCCAAGTGATCCCCTCCTTAAGACGGCTTAATGTTCAGTGGGTTATATAATCATGCTCACCACCATTTGGATTTTGGCATTCTTGGTGTAAGTCATTTGATTCAGGAGACCACAGAATCCTAGAAACTTCGGATGGAGAATGAAACATGTCTGAATGCTTCCAAAGAAACCACTGATGCTGACTCACCAGCATTTTCAACCAAAGATGAAGTGACTCACCTCCCACTGTGAGGTGCAGATGCAAACAAAGGAATTGTGAAGATTGAGGCAGGTCCCACCATTTTGGCAGGGGTTGCTGCTGCAGACCTTTTTGTCGACCGTCTGAAACAAAGACAGGGCAGTCAGCGAGACCATCGTACTCTTAGCAGGCAGCAAAGAAAGGCATGTTTCAGGGCAGGTGTGCATATAAAGCACATTCCACTCCTCCTCCAGGGAGACTCAGCCTCCATACTTTAAAGCAATTACCCAAGTTCTTCTCCAAATCAACTCTCTCATGAAAAACAACAGCAACAACAAAGTGTTTCACATTTTCAGTCTACGCATGTTCCTTCGCTATTTAGAAGCATTTAGCCAGGGATGGGATGAGGCACGAGGGGAGAAGATGCTCACTCTACTCTTTGGAAAAGCATTGTTCACCTGGGAAACATACGTTGGTGGACAAGAGTCAAGATTTCAGACTGGGAATAATAATGGACATTCCTATTGTACTAAGAAAACCAAATGGAAATTCCGGTTCTTTTTTTGTTATTCTTATCTTTGGTACCTCCAGATAAGCATGTGAAATCTGATCATCTTTTGCTGTCACCCGTCCTCCCATGGGTAAAGATGGCTGAACTCTTCTCACCCTGAGTCCCTTTATTTGAAATGCGGGCTTATATACACCCTCCACTCCTGTGCTCACGTGACGACTTTCAGACCAGAGTCACAAACAGACCTGCCTTTGTCTATATGACCTGGAGAATATTCCCATATGTCAGCTACCAGTTCCAATCTCATAAACTTTGTAATACCTCTGGGGGGCAAGAAAACTTCTTTAGAGAGGACATGCGATTGTGCAAGAAAACCTATTTTATTAACTTCGTCTAATCATAGTCTAATTCTCTAAAAATGGGGCGAAAAAATAAATTTTTAAAAATTAAAGTTTTTAAACAGGGGCAAAGTAATTACTACATTCTTTTTTTATTCAGTGACTCACAGAGAAAGTCATGTCTGTTCCCCTCATTTTACAGATGAAACTGAGAACCAGAGGGTTGCCCACTGACTAAGCACCATTTATAGCCAAACCATCTCTGTCTTCCTTTGTCAAAAGTCAGGTGACCATGCATGTGGGGGTCTCTTTCTGGAGTCTGTTTTCTTTCATTAGTCCATCTATCTTTGTGCCAGTACCACAATTAGCCCTGTTTGTCAGAGGACACTCTTAAGGAAATTAACCACAACTCATTAGAAGTTTTCTGGCATACAAAAGCAACGTTGTCTGGGGCTTTGAAACTCAAAAGCCTATGGGGGCCCAGCAGGAAATGGAATCAGTAAGCAGCCAGGAGGAAGACAATGGGGAACGATGGCTAACTATTATACCCAGAGAGCGCTGACCTATTGGAATGCATAAAAGGCATTTATATCCAAAAATCATTAAAAAATTCCTCCTGGGGGGTGGGGAAAGGGACACAGTCTGAAGTAATTTGACCATGGGCTCCAGCTCTTGACCTTTCACAGGAATAATGAAGCACTCTAGGAGACTGGAAACCCTAGCACTGTGTCTTCTGGACAGGTATGATTCCTCGCTTGTTTCATTCATTCAACTACTCCCTAAGAAGATAAAGGTTGAGGGGCAATTGATTATCAAGATCAGGAAGAGAATACATACATGAACTTGCCTGCCAAATTTAAAACACCAAAGTAGAGGGCAACACTTGAAGCATCATCACAACAGACCCAGAATATTAGAACAAAGATTCTTAACCTGGAATCTCCTTACTTTATTTTTATTTTAAAATTTTTTTAACATTTTATTTATTTTTGAGAGAGAGAGAGAGAGACAGAACACAGTGGGGAGGGGCAGAGAGAGAGGGAGACACAGAATCTGAAGCAGGTTCCGGACTCCAAGCTATCAGCACGGAGCCCGATGCCGGGCTCAAACCCATGAACCATGAGCTCATGACCTGAGCCAAAGTCGGATGCTTAACTGACTGAGCCACCCGGCACCCCTGGAATCTCCTTACTTTTATTCAAAAATTTTAATATGGGGACATTCTGTGCATTTCTCTGGGTAGAAGGTTGTAGCTCCTATGAAAATCTTAAAAACACCAGCCAACTTCAGAACAGGTGAGAAGTCTAAAATTACAAGGACTAGTTTACAAACATGTACTAGTGAAGTCATGGAAGGGTTGCTCGAAGAAACTGCTCAAATTTAATTACCAGCAAATGTACCTGTAAGAAAGTTTGAACTATTTTGCGATACACCCCAAGCCTCTGAGTTTAATGTTGGAGAAGATGCACAGCCTTTCGACACATCAGCAAGTTGGGTGGTCACACTTACGCCCACATAACATGGTCAAAGAATGACAACGTTAAGAGGCAGAGCACGTGAAATGCTGAACTCAGAAGGTTTCACATGCTCACATGCTTCACATGCCCAGGTACCCGGGGCCCGTCACTTGATGTGACGCTTGGGTTCCTCATCTATGTCCTGGGCGGCATAAACGGCGATGAGAATTGGATCATGGGAAAGAGCCAAGTCCTTGATACGGATCACCCATCTACCCTCAGGTGAGAATGCCAGTTCCATCAGTGGTACCAGCACATTTCCAGTGAAAGATGTCAGCCAAGTGGTAGTTATGGGACTTACCTGCTGTAGGCTTTGAAATTTTCTCTCCAGATCCGCAAGCTAAGCGGTGAGGAAGAGAAAGCATTGGTTAGCATTTCACATGCGCTACTGTCCCCTGGCCTATTTTCCTAACACCCTCTGCTGGGGGCTCGCTTGGTCTGTCTGTTCCTTTTTTATTGCTTTTCCCCTCCCCATCCCTCTCTCCTCCAGGCTTCCCTCCTTTCTACTCTCTTCCATCATATACATTGTTTTTTTAAGGCATTAAAAAAAAAAAAGAAGTACAACCCACTGATGAGTTGATTCATTGCTCCTCTGCACACAGTGATGGGATTTTTCATAAACAACAGTGATTCATCCCCTTCACCAATAAGAAGCTTCTATCAGAGCGGGAGCAAGACTTACTTATGCGACAAGTTCTTGTCACAGCATTGTCAACCTTCTGCCCATCGCTACCTCTACGTCCCCTGTTAGAGCTGTGTCATTTAACCAGAAAGTTCATCATCACAATGCTAAATTTCTAAAGAGGACCCAAAGTTGGTATATCGCCTGCAGAAATGGATGCTTCCAAAGTTGAATGAAGGAGAGCTATTTACTCTAATGATGTAGATGTCAGACTTACCTTAGAATTAAGCTGATGGATTTGACTGGAGATATTCTGAGGCAGACTGACAGCACTCCTTTTTAAACTTGTAATATCATCTTTGTTTTTCTGGATCTAATTTTAAAAAGAAAAAGGAGGAGGAGAATGCTTGCTAGCGAAAAGATCATATGTATGTTACAGATACAAAATTTTAAAAATTTGAGTACCGTTCTATTTTAAACACTAAGATCTTGCCCATCATTATAAAATTCAAAACAATACCATGTATAATAAATTCCAGACTAAAATAGCCATGGCATAATTCCATTTACCCCTTTCAGGAACAACATTATCAAGGTACTTTCCATTTGCATTTTTTCTCATAACAATTTGGAGTGCTTGTTAAGAGTCCTGGCGTGGAATCAGACTGCTTGCGTTTGAAATCTTGACTCAGTCATTTACTGGGTGTCCTTGGGCAAGTTGCTGTGCTGCTGAAAGTTTCCTTTACCTCCCTTACAAATGGGGTGATAATAAGCTGGGGTCTCCTGGGTGGCTCAGTTCGTTAAGAGTCCGACTTTGGCTCAAGTCATGATCTCATGGTTCGTGGGTTTGAGCCCCGCGTCAGGCTCTGGGTTGACAGCTCAGAGCCTGGAGCCTGCTAAAGATTCTGTGTCTCCCTCTCTCTCTGCCCCTCCCCCGCTCATACTCTTTGTCTTTCTCTGTCTCAAAAATAAATAAACATTAAAAGAAAAATTTTTAAATAATAAAGCCAAACTCGTAGGGTAGTGGTGGGGGTTGGAGGAGGTAATGCACACCAGTGCTGAGCACAATGGATAGCCCATAGAAAGCTCTAAATAATGTCAGCTTTCAACATTACAAAGGATATACCAGCATGATTTACTAAACAATGAACACTGAAAACACTCAGTAAGGCAAGAGAATAATTAACCAATTCTGTTCTCTGGCAGAAGTAAAATGTCACATCCAAACCTTTCTCTGGCCCCTCTCCTTCCTTGATCCTCATGAGAAGGAGCCCCCTATACCACCCTGTGTACCTTCTCTGGATTAGAGGACATAAACCCACACAATGAGCCACTTCCTACTAGAATTACTCCTGCTCATCATTAACCCTAGGGCATTGTTTCTTCCCTAGGACTTATCTCACCTCTGGTTATGTTCCCTGGGCTAAAGATTTAAGGTATGGGTTCATATAGACCTCTTGAATTAAGTGACCATATGCAGATATACAAAATTACTTCAATATATTTCCATTGCATTACCTGATGTAAACATTGGCCGAGGTCTTCATCATTTAATTTAATTTTTCCCAGGGATCCAGTTCGAAATTCAATATTTTGAGCAGACCCTGTAAGAAACACTAGATTTCCCTTCTCTGCAGCCATTCGAGGCCTATATAAATCAAACCAGAGAATGCATCAATAATTAGCATATAATTTTAAACAACAAAGTTTCTCACTGAATATACATAGACTGTATACACATTTGCCATGTGGTCAACTCAACCACATTCTCCCTGCTCATCTGCCATTTTTTTCCCTGCAAATTTCCTAGAGACATCTACTAATTGCCTTGTTTGCAAAATGGTAAGTGAATAATTTACATACAAGAACATAATCCCATACATCAGTCTCAATGTTCTTCCCTATTTGTTTTTAACATCATTGTTTTCCTCAAGAAAAATTACACCTTTGCTTATCTGGCTATTTGTGGAAACTAATGACCCCACTGCCCTACACCCTCAGCAGCAATGATGCACGTGTCTACTTACTGTTGGAGGTCAGTATTTCTTTTCTGTCTCTGCAGCACGAGCTCTCCAACTTCCCCATTTGATTCAGCAAATGTCACCAAAATAACCAAACTCCATAGAAAAGGTGAGGACATACTCCTCACCAACCCTCCTAGGTTGTCAGGTAAGAAGGAAGCCAGTCCGGCCAAGTGTGGGATTTTAGAGAAAGCAAACCAGGCAGATGTACTTTGGCCTGTGGAATATCCTGCAACTTTCAGTCCTCTCTTCTTTGCCCTGGAAGGCTATGTTACTTTTCCTTCCCGAGGGAGGTAAATGATCTTAGATCTTCAGTACTCTTCAACTTGTGAGAGGTCAAAATCTACCTTTAAGTGATGCACAATTTAATCATTATCTGTGTGACCTTTGAGACAGTAACAAACTGCTTTGGAAACATCCACTGAAACAATCCTTGCTTCAGAAGCAGCTACCTTTAATAAACATTAAAACAAAGTGGACACCCTTTCAGCAAATGATACTAAAACAACTGGATATCCACATGCAAAAAAAAATGAGGTTGGACCATACTTTATACCATATACAAAAAATGACTCAAAATTAATCAAATCCCTAAATACAGGAGCTAACACTCTTAGAAGAAAACAAAGGGGGAAAGCTTCATGACATTTGACTTGGCACTGATTTTTTTTGGATATGACACCAAAAGCAAAGGCAACAACAACAACAAAAAAATGATAAGTTGGATGCTTCAAAATGAAAAAAAAAAAAAAAAAAACAACTTTTGTTTCCCAAGGGACACCATCAACACAGTGAAAAGGCAACTCACAGAATGGGAAAAAATATTTACTAGTTATATATATGATAAGAGGCTAATATCCAGAATGCATAAAGAGTTCCCATAACTTAACAAAAACAAAAAATAACCTAGTTTTAAAATGGGTAAAGAAAATAGGCATTTCTCGGAGGAAGATGTACAAATTGCCTAAGAGCACATGAAAAGACGACCAACATCACTATTCATTAGGGAAATGTAAATCAAACCCACAAGGAGACCCTACTTCACAGCCATTACGATGGCTACTACCAAGACAAACAAACAAACAAACAAACAAAAGAAAACAAAAGTGTTGGTGAGGATGTGGAGAAAGCTGAGCCCTTGTGTGCTCTTCGTGAGGATGTAAAACGGTACAATCACTACAAAACAGTATGGCGATTCCTGAAAAAATTAAACAGAATTACCTCGTGATCTAACAATTCCACATCTGGGTATATACCCAAAATAACTGAAAAAAAAAAAAAGAGAGAGAGACTCAAAGAGATATTTGTACACCCATGTTTGTTTTTTTTTAACGTTTTATTTATTTTCGAGACAGAGAGAGACAGAGCATGAACGGGGGAGGGGCAGAGAGAGAGGGAGACACAGAATCGGAAGCAGGCTCCAGGCTCTGAGCCATCAGCCCAGAGCCCGACGCGGGGCTCGAACTCACGGACCGCGAGATCATGACCTGAGCTGAAGTCGGCCGCTTAACCAACTGAGCCACCCAGGCACCCCTGTACACCCATGTTTGTAGCAGCTTACTCACAATGGCCAAAATATGGAAGCAACCCAAACGAACACCCACTACAACGTGGGTGAACCTTGAGGACATCATGCTAAGTGAAATAAGCCAGACACAAAAGGACAAATACTGTATGATTCCATTGCCACAAAGAACCTCAAGTAGTCAAATTCATAGAGACAGAATGTAGCATGGTGGTTCCCTGGGGTCAGGGGAGGGAAATGGGGAGTTATTGTTTAATGGGTACAGAGTTTCACTTTGGAAAGACGAAAGAAGGTTCTGGAGATGGATGCAGGTGACCATTGCCCAGCAACAAGAATGTATGTAATGCCACTGAACTTTAAAAATGATTAAAATGATAAATTTTATGTTATGTATATTTTACACTTAAAAAGAATTGAAACCAGGGGCGCCTGGGTGGCTCAGTTGGTTAAGCATCTGGCTCTTGATTTCACCTCAGGTCATGATCTCACAGTTCATCGGTTCAAGCCCCACATCTGGCTCTGTGCTGATGGTGCAGAGCCAGCTTGAGATTCTCTCTCTTTCTCTCTGCCCCTCCTCCACTCATATTCTCTCTCTCTCTCTCTCCACACACCCCCCCCGTCTCCTCCCCTCTCTCTCCCTCCCTCAAAATAAATAAATAAACTCAAAAAAAATTGTAACCAGAATTAGAAAGATGGAATGGGAATCTGTTGCTATAGGAGAAATAAAAGGCTGCTTTGCATGTAGGCTCATTGTTTTCAAAAATTTAGAAAGAGTCTGTGAAAAACTTGGGGGTGCCATCTGAAATTTTAGATAGTATCTACATAAAATTACCCCCTTAAAGAAAGCGGTATACTTGATACTATGAAGAAACGTAACACTGCTTCACACCTGTTCTATTCAAACATAGTCACAAAAACTAACTGACAAGATGTTGTTTACTTGAGACGGGTACTGAGGTCACGCAATGAGTTTTCTTGTTATTTTGTTTGTTTTAAGTGAGGGACATAATACAATAAATGGTATCTCCAGTTGAATACGTTCTTTTAAAGTTACATTTGTCCCAATTTTGTTTAAAACCTTCACAACTTGGGGGTAGGGGTAGGGGGAAAGCTTGACCTGGTGAAATATTTGTCAACTTAGAACCAGACGAAATAAGACGGGTTCCAATCTTCCAACACAAAGGACATTTCTGTTGCATTGAGCTATGAACATAACTATTTTCATGATTGTATTTTCCTGAAGATCATTGTACTCGGCAAATCTTTTCTTGCAATCGAAAAGGTCTGCAGCATGATCTCTATAAGAACTTCCTGTCTTATAGGATTTTCCTGGGGTACTAATGTGCTTATTATTAAACAGAGTAAAGATAATTTCTTTGCTCCCGATCTGGGCATACAATCCTGATTGTCTCTCACTATAGGAAAACACACACACACAACAAAAACAGAAACAAAACAAGAAAGAAATATCCTCACAAGCTCTGAGTGACTTGGCGAGGGGGAATTTTATGTCCAACTCACCTACTCAGCTCTAGCTGAGATCAGTAGACAAGTCAGACCATCTGCATATGATGACTTGGGGAAGCAATATAAAAATATAAAAATCAATTGCTGTTTCCACAGCATTCGCATGCATTCTATTTACTTGCCTTATTTGGAATTTCTTCAGGAAAGAGAAATTAAAATAATCTTAGAATCCAAGACCTTCAGACTCAGAAGGTGAATAATCACCCCTCTTCCCTCCCCCAAGGTAAACTTTCTATGGACCTGAAACCCTGTCTTTCATTGACTAGCAAACCTCCCATTTCCTCCCTAATCCAGAATGCATTCCACAAAGCCTAGATGTGCCCTTTACGTATTAGCCACACTATAAAAACGACAGGAAAACAAATGAAATACATTGTGGATTCTTCCCTTCACAGTCATATCTAGGGGGACACCATGTGCTTGAAGGGTTACGAACATGGGGTCTGAAGCTCACTCATCTGGGTTCAAGGGCTCCATCGCTTCCTAACCATGTGGCCCCATTTCTTCATCAGGAGAAAGATAATCATCATAGCACTGGAGGTGTATAAAATGTTTAGCACATTCAGTCTCTTGGCACGTAAATACTTCTCCACTAAATAGAAAGTGTTATTGCCATGTAAATAAATATAATAATACCTCTCCTTCCTCTCCCACCACTTGGGTTTGGGTTCGTTAAAATAAGAAGTGATAGAAGAATTCACAGTCGATTTTAAAATCTTGGGTACAAGGAAAGTCAGTGGGGTCTCATCCCTCCTCTTTTGGAAGAGGATTCCAGAACAGAGACATGCATCGGTGACCTCGAGTGCAGTCTATGGAGTTAGGAGTGTAGCATGCTGTGTGGCGTGCAGCTAATCCACACCCCTCCCAAACCTGCCTCGCGGTCTGGCTTCCCTACCTCTCCCTAGGGCTCTACAGCAATTCTTACAGAAGTCTCACCTCCCTCTTCTCCCTCTTTCTCCCCTGACGGAACCGCCAGAATCCAGTTGTAAGACTCAGAACTGTCTTTTCCTTTCTTCCTCCTTTAACTTCTCCAAGATGTACAACCTTTGTTCCTTCTGTGTGTCATCTGCTTCACCCCCTTCTTCTATTCTGAATCCTCAGTCCCCACCCTTCTTAGTAATTCCCAACACAAAGCACAAATGAAAACCCTGTGGTCATCAAAAACATACGTGGAGGGAAAGCCCAATATGCTAAAATTTCACATGAGGAAAACTGCTGGTTAACAAGGGATCACTGTAGTCAGGACACTGATAAGGACAAAAAAGAAAAAAAAGAAAAAGAAAAACACGAATAGGAAAGAGAATTAACTCTGCCTGGGAAGAGCAATGCAGGTTTCCCTGGAGACCTGTGGTGTCTTACAGAATGAACAGTTCTCCAGGCAAAGTAATAGGACTGGGAGTTTCAGACAGAGAAAATGGACACCCAGTTAGAAAAGAAGTCAACTTTTCTAAGTTAGAAAAGAAGTCAACAGGACCAGAACAGTGTGGGTCTGTGGGAGATGAAATTTCTAAAATGGACCAGAAGTCATATCAAGAAGGACTTTGAAATGTCATTGCAATAAGCCCCATTATTTAAAAAAAAATTTTTTTTTCAAGGTTTATTTATTTTTGGGACAGAGAGAGACAGAGCATGAACGGGGGAGGGGCAGAGAGAGAGGGAGACACAGAATCCGAAACAGGCTCCAGGCTCCGAGCCATCAGCCCAGAGCCTGACGCAGGGCTCGAACTCACAGACCGCGAGATCGTGACCTGGCTGAAGTCGGACGCTTCACCGACTGCGCCACCCAGGCGCCCCAAGCCCCATTATTTTAAATAATGAAGAATTGTGAGAGTGTTTTAGGCAGGAGATTAATTAACATGGTCACGTTTGTATTTAACAAGCATTCCCGCAGAGACAAGTCTCGGACCGAGAGCTAGTGAGAACGATGGTGTACAGTTAAGGAGCCATGAACTGGGAAGGCCCCACTGGATGCAGTGGCAGAGAGAGCAGGACACAGTGCAATAAATAGTTAGGAAATAGAAGTACCGGGACAGTTAAGGGGGAGGGGTTGGTGTTCAGGTTTCTTGTTTGAGAAATTGGAAGGACAGAGGTGTTGATAATTGAATAAGAGAGAATAATCAGGGGGATGAGGTTTTGGAGAGAATACCCTGAGTTCAGATTTGGAAGCACAGAGATCTGAGGGACACCTGCCATGCACTGCTGTCCCACGGCTTCACTCTGCAAGTGGTTTAGTCATCCGCGATGGGTGCAGAGAAGATCAATCCAGAGATGGCCCAAACTACAGCCTTGCTACTTACTCAGAGCGTGATCCACAGACCCAGCACAGGTATCAGCCAGGAGCTTGTCAGAAATGCAAAACTCTCAGGTTCATTCTTGGACTCACTGAATCTGAATCTGCATTTTACAAAGATCCTCCTTTCCTCCCCCAGGGGGGTGAGGGCATCTTCACTCAATAAGGAGTCACGTGGTCTCCAAATGCATCTTTATTTCCATTCTCCAATCTATTTCTTAGATTGACCTAACTTTTCATAACTTTCTTTTCTATTTTCTAATTCTTTATATTCTTTGGTTCTACGTCGTGAAGAGTTTTTTGGATTTATCTTTAAGATTCTTATTTTAAAAACTTTCCTATTTTTAATTTTTTTTTTTTTTTTTTAATTTTTTTTTTTTCAACGTTTATTTTATTTTTGGGACAGAGAGAGACAGAGCATGAACGGGGGAGGGGCAGAGAGAGAGGGAGACGCAGAATCGGAAACAGGCTCCAGGCTCTGAGCCATCAGCCCAGAGCCTGACGCGGGGCTCGAACTCACAGACCGCGAGATCGTGACCTGGCTGAAGTCGGACGCTTAACCGACTGCGCCACCCAGGCGCCCCTCCTATTTTTAATTTTAAAAATGCTTTCTTGTTTCATGGTTATAACATCTCGTATTACTTGAAAAATATTATAGTTGCTTTTCTGAAGCTTTCTCCTGTTTACCACATGGTCTCTGGTTTCTCTAAGCTCTTTTTCTCCTATTTGCTTGTTTGGTCTTTTTATTCTGTGTTGGAGGCTTTCCTCAAATACCTATTGATCCTTTGTGTCCATTTAAATTTAAGCATAAAACACTAAAGAGTGGATGATAAGCTCTGTGTGCATGGATGGTGTTCGTAACCAGTAAGTTTTAGCATGGGGGTGACCAACAGCAACCTGAGGTAATTTCACTGAGGAACTCCAAATGTCCATTTTTGAAGGTATTTTTCCCCTGGGGACATTCACTTTCTTCAGAAAAAAAAAATCCTCTAGCTTTATACAGGGATGAGGAAAGTTGGCGGGAAATTTTACTGCTAAGTGTATAAACTTTATTTAGACCCTTGCTTTCTATCTTTTCTCCAAATTCCTGCAGAGCACAATGCTACGTTAATGTAATTCTGCTGTTACTTTATATAGCGAGGCTCATTTTTCATTCCTACCAGCTTCATCCAAATTCCATTGTTTTATAGTCTTAATAATGTTTAATAAGCACTTACTGCGGACATTATGACATTCTCAGCAATGAGGAAAATTCAAAGAAGTAAAGGTCATGACCTCCTGTAGTTTGTAATACAGGCATATGTACACATCTAGAAAGCTCTAAAAGCACATTATAAAGATGTGCATGACAACGGGGGACAAAATATATACCAATATGCTATTAGAGAAACAGGATGTACCAAACTGAAAGAGAGGTCCTAAACCTAATCTAGGCAGACTTATAGACATAGTGGTTCTTTCTCTTTTGGAGAAAGGTGGCTGGGTAAAGGTGGGGGCATTGACTGAGGATCTCAAGTGGCAGGTTGAAAATGTGTGATTTAATCCAGAGAACTGCTCTTATGTCTTGAGTGAAATAACACTGGTGTGGTATTTCTGGCAGGCCAGCTGAACTTATCTGTGGAGGGCTTGATCAGTGTGGGAGTGAGGAGAGGGGTGAAAAACAGAGGTCTTTGGAAGAAGGGCTAGATTCTCACATCCTGTGTCTCGTTCCCATCTCATTGTATAGCTCCAATCTGCCTTTACTGCATTCTTTGGTCCCTTTTAATTTTCATATCAGTTTAAAAGAAAACACTGTAGAATTAATCTGCATTTTTAGCCATTAATGGAAACACTGGTGAATATAATGATCTCTTGTAATCTTTATGACACTTAACTCATTCTCTTTTTCAGGGACATAACTTTGCTTAAAAGGCACATTTACATATACTAGCTTTGTGACTTTCTACAAAATTTCAAGGCAATACAATATTGTTCCAATTGTCTATTCAATTTTCATGAAGGATTACATAAAATAATTATGGAAATTGGTGTAAGTTTAAAACCATTCATTTGCTCATTTTATGGGAAATGCATTACCTCCCAGGAAATTACCAAATCCACTACTGTGATGAACTGATCTTTTTGAAAGCAGTGTGGTCTTGACTCAGGGAACATAACCCAGGCATTTGTTCTCCACACTCATTACGATGATGGTTGCAATTATCCTTGAGTAGAATGGGAAAGAATTATGAGTTAGTCATTACCATTTGAATAATTCAGGTTTGGCAGAGATTTTCCTAAGAAGGTAGATTTACACATTGTTGAGAGTTCGGAAGACTTCCCTGGGTTATTTTTTTGTTTTGTTTTGTTTTTTCAGATTTTTTAAAAGTATGATAATCCCTACATAACCAGGAAGGATATTATAAGAAAATTCATATCTAGAGGAAGGAATGTAACACAGGACTACAGCTCCAGGGGTGTGAATGACAGAGGCACACACACACATACACATACAATCTGCATGTTAACTCAACCTCGTGTCACCTATTCTAGAAAATGTAAAATATGTACGAGGGGCTCTTGTGTCCTTGCGAGATGAGGACTGGTCAAAGATAAGGCACATACCAGAGGCAACATAAATTGCTAGGATTGGTGGCTCCAAAAGCCACTGAGGAAACAACACAGCTTTCCCTACCTCCAAAAGCCTCTACCTACCAGGATTTCAGCACGTCACTGGATTCATCTGAACATATTTCCATGAAGGTGTGAAGCAGTGACATGGAGGTTACCTTTGGTGAGTACCATGGGCAAACCCTCCTGACATTCCTTTTCCAAGGTAACCTAAAAAGAACAAAATAAGTTTTCTAATTGGTGACTCCTGAAATTCCCTGAACAAGGCAGCGGAGTGGAAGATTCCGACACCGTGGTTCATACCACTGTCAGAGGAAAATGCCAGATTGCACCAACACTGGATGTGAGGGACGCGTAGGCGGCAATTGCAACTTGCATTGGATCCCATCCTTTGAAAAGGGGGAAATGCAGTTTTGTTACAATATTTTGTGTACGATGGAGGAAGAAGGCAAGTGAGGTGAGCCTGTCACCACTGAGTGGGGGCAGGGAGAAAAAGACGACTTTGGGGACATTGGCACACTACAGAATTCCGCCTCTTGTACTTCTAATCGTGGAGAAGCACACAGAAGCATCTTTCTCTGGCAATGGGAGGCTTTGCTTCATTGATGTGATTTATCATGGGAGGAGTGTTTTCACAAGGCTGATGCCTGACCAAGCACCATCATTCCCAGGAGATTCGTTAATTGAAGTGCCACACAGATCTGTGGGAAGATACAAAGTGTTGTCATCAGGGCAGGAAGAAGGATGAGATGACCTCACCTCTTGGTCTTTTTCAGTGCCCTTATTCCAAGATCTATAAAAACCAAAGCCTTTGTCCCTTTGTGTGTGTGTGTGTGTGTGTGTGTGTGTGTGTGTGTGTGTTTTATAGAAGCTTGGGCTATATTTATTACAGAAGTACTGCTAAATCAGGTTTTGTCAACAATTCCTAGACTATGTTTATAGGAGGCATAAACAATTCCCTAGGAGTTTTCTGGTATTAAATACTTTTCATATAAAACCTAATGTGTTTTTCTTATTTAGGCTGACTGAGAGAATGATTCCAACGATTCCCCAAGTCATCAAAAACCATAACGATTCTGCTGTGAAATGCAGCACACTCATATTCAAGTCAGATTAACTGGACAATTATTTATTAGGGACCCACCATTTGTCAGCAGCTGAGAGAGGTGCTGAGGAAACAGAACAGGTTAAGATGCAGCCTCTGTTTGAGGAGGGGAAGGGGCAGGGGGGAGTCTGGGGAGGAGACTGTATTATGCACCATCAGAATGCAAATGAAGCAGTGAGCAGTGACTTCCACGCCAGCTTAAATGACCAGACTCCACCGTTGAGACTTGGAATCAAGTACTGCTTTTGAGATAAAGAAAGTTTTTAATTATAAAAGTAATGTAACTGTACTATATTCAATTTGCAAAGTATAAACCAGAAAACTTAGAAATTCCATTACTCTCTTGTAACCCTTATCTATTACTTGATTGCAGTCTATTTTCAGATGAATCATTTCATAGTTATAATCATAGGATATACAAGTATAGAATTGTGTCTTCGCCTCTTTTTTCACATGAGCCTCATCCAGTGTCACCACCTAGTCTCCTTAACAATAACTGTACAAAGCTGCATAAAGTTATATATACTCATATATTATTTATATGCTAAATTCACATACCATTTTCCCCTTGCAAAAAGAAAAAAAGAATAAGACAATGTAAAGAGTGTGAACAGTTAAAACAACATTTTATCCTCTTACTTATTTAAGATGGTGATTTATAAGTATTTGAAATCTACAATAAGAGAGTGAACTCCATTTCCAGGGCTGTTCTCGCTTCTGTCATATTAGGTTGTTATATTTATTACATGCTTTTGTTTTATGTACTATGTTGCTTTCACAAAGTGTCTCTTCTTCTGTTGTAGCTTTTTCCTTAAGAAAACTTTTTTATTATGAAAAATACCAAACATATAGAATTACAATAATACATTATATGTTTACCACAACTATATTTAATCTATTTTATTCTTTTGCCATATTTGCTTAATCTATATGCATGTGTATGTATTTTTTTCTAAACTATGTAAAGGAAGTTGCATACATAACATTTCACCCTTTCATAGTCAACCTGATCTCCTAAGAATAAACCTGCATTCCCCTATAGACTCACGATGCCATTATAACATCCAAGAACACTAACAAAAATCTTCCAAAACCATCTAAAATCCAGTCTAACTCCATATTCAAATTCCTCCAAGTGTTCCCAACATATCTTCAGAGCTTTTTTTAAAACGAGGATTTGATTAAGTCTTTTTAGTATCTTTTAATTCTTCTTTTAAAAGATACTAATGTACAGATACAAACATTGTACAGATGTTTATTTTTTTTTTTGAAAGAGATAGAGAACAAGCAAGGGAGGAGCAGAGAAAGAGGGACACACAATTCCAAGCAGGCTCCACAGCTGTCAGCACAGAGCCCACATGGGGCTCAAACCCACAAACTGTGAGATCATGACCCAAGCTGAAACCAAGACTCACACGCTTAACTGACTAAGCCACTCAGGCACCTCTAGCATCTTTTAATTCTGAAAATTTTTCTCACCTTTTTCATGATGCCAACTTTTTTTTGGGGGGGGGGCAAATTTTAGAATTTATTTATTTTTAAATATAATTTATTGTCACATTAGCTAACATACAGTGTATACAGTGTGCTCTTGGTTTCAGGAGTAGATTCCTATGATTCATTGCTTACATACAACACCCAGTGCTCATCCCAACAAGTGCCCTCCTCAGTGTCCAACACCCATTTTCCCCTCTCCCCCACCCCCATAAATCCTCCGTTTGTTCTCTGTATTTAAGAGTCCCTTATGGTTTTCCTCCCTCTCTGTTTGAAACTATTTTCCCCCTTCCCTCCTCCCATGGTCTTCTGTTAAGTTTCTCAAGTTCCACACATGAGTGAAAATAAATGACATCTGTCTTTCTCTGACGGACTTATTTCACTTAGCATAATACCCTCCAGTTCCATCCACGTTGTTGTAAATGGCAAGATTTCATTCTTTCTCATTGCCAAGTAGTATTCCATTACACACACACACACACACACACACACCCCACATCTTCTTTATCCATTCATCACCTGATGGATATCTGGGCTCTTCCCATAATTTGGCTATTACTGATAGCGCTGCTATAAACATTGGGGTGTGTGTGCCCCTATGAATCAGCACTCCTGTATCCTTTGGATAAATTCCTAGTAGTGCTATTGCTGGGTCATAGAGTAATTCTATTTTTTATTCACATACCATAAAGTTCACCTTACTTAAGTGTGCAGTTAAATGTTTTTTAGTGTTTTCAGAGTTGTACCATCATCACAACTCCAGAACACTTTCACCACCTCAGAAAGAAATCCTACACCTCTCCATTCTCTTCTTTCTGCTTCCCCTGGAAATCACTAATCTACCTTACCTATTCTGGACATTTCATATAGACTGAAATTGTATAACATGTGCTCTTCTGTGTTTGACTTCTCTCACTTAGCATGTTTCCAAAGTGCATCCACGTTTTGGCATGTGTCAGGCTTCATTCCTTTTTAAGGCTGAATCCATTGTACGGACAGATATACACACTGTGTTTACTTGTTCAACTGGTAAACATAGAAGTCTGTTCCATCATGAATAATGGCCCTTTGAATAACGGCCCTTATGAATAACGCTATGAACATTCATGTACAAGTTTGTGTATTTTCAATCCTCTTGGGTCATATGGCAGTTCAAGTTTTTGAGGAATTGCCAAACTGGTTTTCAAAGGGGCTCCATCATCACGTAATGTTTGGGTTGGTTTCATCATTGTCTTATTGTTGGGCATTTAGTAGGCTTCCAGTTTTTCTGGGTTTAATATCTTCATTTCTATAGCCTTTTGTCTTCTTGAATTACATCGTTAAGGTAGATTTCTCTTGTAATTCTTGTTTTTACCATCATGTTTACTTTCAACCCACCCACATCACTTAATTTGAAGTGAGTTTCTTGTAAATAGCATGTAATTAAATGCTTTTTTTAATCCACTCTGCCAATATCTACATTATAATTAGTGTATTTTCACCCATTATATTTGAGGTACTTATTGATATGGTAGAGCTTGTATGCCATTCAATCACTTTTGTTTGTTTCCTCTGTTTCTCAGTCCTATTTCCCATTTCTTGCCTTCCTGTGGGCCAATGAATGTTTTTTAGGATCCCAACTTGATTTAGTTATGGTGTTTTGAGCGCATTCCTTTGTGCAGTTTTTGCAGTGGTTGCTCTGGGTGTTACGATATACATCTATGACTTATCACAGTCTCCTGGTATCAGCATTTTACCACTTCCCACGAAATAAAATCTCACTTCCATTGAGGTCCCTTTACCTTCTCTTTTAAATATCGTCTTGCGTGTCAGATGGAATTACAATTTTTGCTTCAATTATCAAATGTGATTCATAAAACCCATGAGTGGCATGTTTATTGTATGTATTCCTAATTCTATTCTTTCCATTGTTCTTCCTTTCTGATGCTCCAAGCTACCGTTTATCATTTCCTTTCTGTTTGAAAAACCCCATTAGCCATTGTTTACGGGTAGGTTTGCTAGCAAAAAATTCCTTTAGTTTTGCTTCACTTGAAAATATCATTATTTCCCTCTTCATTCTTGCAGGATAGTTGGGAGGGGTATAGAATTTGCACGAACAGTTCTTTCTTTTCTTCCAGAACTAGAAAATGTTGTGCCACCTCCTTCTGGTCCCCATGGTATCTGGTGAAAATCTGCTGTCATTCAAACTGTGTTCCCCCTTTAGTAATATGTCACTTCTCTCTGGCTGCTTTTGATTTTTCTTTCTTTGTTTTTAGTTTTCTTGTGTTTTAATTATGATGTATCTTGGCATGGATTTCTTTAAGTTTATTCTATTTGGTTCACTCAGCTTACTGAACTTTCACAATTGTATCTTTTGCTAAATTTGAGACATTTCCATCCATTTTTTCTTTGCATATTCTCCCAGCTCTATTCTTTTTTCTCCTCTACCTCTGGGACTTCAAATATACGAAAGTTGACACTTTTATTATTGTCCCACTGATCACAGAGGTTCATTCCCCACCGCCTACAATCTTTCTTCTCTCTGTTATTCAGATGGAATAAACTCTATTGGTTTATTTCCAAGCTACTGATTTAATCTTCTGTCATTTCTACTGTACCATTCATTAAGTTTATTTCGGTTATTGTATTTCTCAGTTATATAATCACCATTATTTCTTTTTCTAAAAATTGGGGTATAACGCACACATCACTGTGATTCTTTTATTAACTTTTAAAAACTTTTTGCTACCTATTTCTTCACTGAAGCCTTTCTATTTTTTGTTCCACGAGAATTTGTAATTATTTGTAGAGGCATTTTTATGATGGCTGCTTTAAAATCCTTGTCAGATAATTCCAACATCTGATTCATTTTGGTGGTGTCATAAGTTTACATTCAGCTTGTGGTTTTATTTGTTCTTGGTACGACAAATAATTTTGGATTGCGTCCTGTATATTTTGTCTATTATGTTAGGAGACTCTGGGTCTTATTTCCATCTTTTATTTTAGCAAGCAGCTACTCTGTTTATGTTTAGCATGCAGA
Organism: Leopardus geoffroyi; assembly: GCF_018350155.1. Classification (NCBI taxonomy): domain Eukaryota; kingdom Metazoa; phylum Chordata; class Mammalia; order Carnivora; family Felidae; genus Leopardus; species Leopardus geoffroyi. The sequence continues at coordinate 15,846,733 of NC_059341.1, forward strand.
TCTTGGCCTACTTTTTGGTTTATGGTTCCAATGGCAGTTTAACTTTCAGAGTGTTTTGGTCTGCTTGGTTTATCTGTACCACTGGGGCTCCATGTGGTCCTCGACGGTCCTACATTAGGGGGAAGAAGTTCTCACCAGGCCAACTCACTGGCACCTATAGGTTAAGGTAAGGAGCCTCCTGTCCATGGTGATGAAAAGGATTCCTGGATCAGGCCTTTTGGGGTGGGATCCCCTTGCCAGTGCCCTCTGGCTGTCCAGTGTCTCAGTAAGTGAAAGGAATCTCAGGCCTTCCAGAAAAGTAGAGTGCTTCCCCTGGACACTTGTCAGTGGGGATCCCTATATATTGCACTTGCTGGTGATATCAGACTCACCTGGTGTTGGCAGCAGGACCCCAGTTCCATCTGGGATAGGAATGAGCCACGCTGGGTTCCCATGTGAGGTTCGGAGTCAGGAAGCACCCAACTTGGATCACCTCCTTCTGTTGGATGGGAGACTGTAAGACATCCTGCAACCATGTTCCCTTGCCAGTCTTGGGATTACCTAGCTGGTTTGTTTTCTCTTCCCTCCTTTAAGAGTTCTCTTTCTGATGCCTCTTGCATTATTTTATAAACATACTTACCCAGGATTGATCACTGTACTTAGGAAGGAGCAAAGAGAAATGAGCCTGCCCTCTTGTCCAGACAAGAAGTCAGAGTACAATACATATTTGTTTAAATTTCTATCTGCACAGCTTCCTCAAAAGCCAAAAGATCAAGCCCTATCCTAGAATTGTTTTTTAAATCATGTGTTCCAAAGTTGAGTAAATTTGGCTATTCCCCTAAGTATGGAGGAAGTGGCAGCAACAGAAATAGTTCTCAGGAGAGTGACTCTGTTTAAATTCCACAGTGTGACGGCCTTTAGACAGCTTCTATATCAATCCAGTATGGTGGCCATAGTCACTCATTTAACAAATATTTATTAAGTGCTCGCTGTGTGCCAGGTACTATTTTAGTCCCTGGGAAGGTAGCAGTGGAAAAGAAAAATCAAAAACCCCTGCCCTCCTGGAAGTCTACATTCTCCAAAACATGGGATATTTTTCACTTAAAACAAATTTGAATCACAGCAACTATCCAGCTCATTGTCTAATCGTCTGTAGCATGAGCTTTTTGAACTGAAAAGTCAACTTATATCTACTATCTAAGGACTCTCACATTCCATCAGGTATTTTCAATCATTTGTGTGTGTGACATTTAATTGTACTTGTGTAAGGAACTGAGTAAAATAACAACTATCTTACTAAAAGTGATATTCATGCTAGATCAAATTCAGAAGGCTGAAATTTGCTCAATGTCCAAGTGTTGACTCAAGCATACAAATCTGGGTGCAAACGGGCATATATGTCTTTAAGTTTCAAAGTGACTTCTTCTGTTTTCCTAAAGTGAATCACTGTGCAGGGAAGGCCTTCTTAGGAAGACTACTTTATTAACCGAAGCTGATAAATGGAAATAGAGTGAGAGAAAAGGTGATGATGACCTTGGGTGATGAGATTTGAATTTGGGAGACTGGGAGAGAAGCAGTGTGGTGTCATGATGAGGAATATTGAAATTAATCATAGGTGGAACTGATTTTTAAATGGAGGACGATTCACTGTTTTCAAATATGCTAAGTTTGATGTGACAGAAAGATACTCAAGTTAAAAATATCCCAGCACAAAAATTCTAGAACAGGGCTGAGGAACAATATCAGATCTGGAGTTACCTGGGTATCATGGGCAAAAAAACCCAGAAGTTGTAGGAAAGGGTGAGACCTTAGAAAAAATGGCTTGGATGGTAAAGCGTAGGGAGGCCTGAGGAGTGAATCTTCAGTAATGGATAAGAATTCAACTCCAGACCTCTGCTCTCCCCTCTCTCTCTTTAGACTCTTCAGGTGATCTCATCTGATTATAGAGCCAACTTGGCTAAATAAACATGTTCCCTACTTGCGCGCTTATAATTTAAATCTGCCCTGATATGAATAGGCATAAAGGTGCAAACAAAATAAAATACAGAGCAAATCCTTGAAGTAAACAATGGAACTGTGCTATGTACGAGCAAAGAAATGAGAACATCCCAGAGCTATGCAGAAGAGCTCTTTGGGAAAATTACCTTCCTATCTTCTCCTTTGTGAAAATTTCTATCTAGGTTCGTATTAGTAGGAAAAATAAGTTTGAGAAAGCTTTAGGAATCAGATACAGCATACTTGAGAGAGAGCTCTCAGTGCTGGATGTAGTTGAAAATAAGACTCAGAACCTCTGGTGACTACGACAAATTTATTTGAGTAGTTTGGGAATCAGAAGCCAAAAAAGTTCTCTGCACATGTTCATATTTACTGAACAAATACATTTAAAAAGGAATAAAGTCACAAATCAAGACAAAAATAGTGAAATTGTTTGGGCCATGGTTGCAAATGATTTTGAAGAGCATGACCATCTTAGTGTAAAATGTTCTTAGAAGTCCTAAAGAGAGAAACAGACACATAGAGGTTAGGACAATGTTTTTGTTTTTGTTTTTAAAAATGAAGGTTTAAATTTTCAGTAGCAAAGTAAAGGAATGACAGGAGAGGACAGGAAAGGAAAAAATGGTGCTGACAGCTTGACTAGTATAAACTGAAGTTGAGGAACATGTGTACGATTCTTACTGCTTTTCAATAAAATGTGCAAAGGGGCATATCTAGATACCTGGGTGAGTCTGCTGAATGGAGAAAGAGGATTGGACGGGAAGTGGATCCAAGAAAAACAAATGTTAAGAAGTTGACAGGAGAGTTGTCTGCGGTGCACTTTGACACTGGAAGCTGAGAGGGAGAGAGTTCTGGTCCAAGAACGTTGAAAGGCTGTCTTGAAAAGTTACATGAGTTCACAGGCTATAAGAAAACTGCTGAGACCGTATGACCCTCACTCAATTTCAAAGTCCAAAGCTATCTGTAAATCAGTCTACCACTTGTGACCTAAAAGACTTGTAGTTCCAACCTGAAGGCCAAATTATGAAAAGTTAGCCTTCTTTTCAATAACATAACAACCTGAGGAAAACACACTTTAACTACTTTGTCTATATGGGCTTCAAATTAGATCCTTATTTGTTGTCTTGGCTTATTTGGGAACTTCTTGATTCTCAATTCTGATTTTAAACTATAAACATATCCCCTCCACCACCCCCCCCCATTATGAGATTTGTAATAAGGTTTGTCTTTAAACACATATACATAATGTAGACGTGAACACTGATACATATACACATTGGCCTATGCCCATATTTATGAGTTTTTCTGAAGAAATGGTGGTGAGGAATGACTTTTTTTATTTAAATGTGATAAGATGTACATAACATAAAACTTGCCATTTTAAGGATTTTTAAGGATACAGTTCAGTGGCATTAAGTACATTTCCATTGGTGTGCAACCACCACCATTAACCATCTCCAGAACTTTTTTACCACCCCAAACAGAACTCTGTACCCATTCAATGCTAACTCTTATTCCCCAGGTACCCCGAACCTTGGTAACCCTTAGTTTACTTTCTATCTCTATGAACTTGATTCTTTTACATACCCCATGTAACTGGAATTATATAAAATTTGTCCCTTTGTGTCTGGCTTCTTTCACCGACCATAATGTCCTCAAGGGTCATCCATGTTGTTGCATGTATCAGAATTTCTTTGTTTTCATGGCTGAATAATATTCCACTGTATGTATATACTATATTTGGTTTATCCAGTCTTCACCCAAGTATGTTGGCTCTTTCCTCTTTTTGGCTATTGTGAATAATGGTGCTATGAACATTAGTATACAAATATCTGTTCAAGTCCTTACTTTCAATCCTTTTGGGCATATATTCAGAAGTGAAATTGTTAGATCATAAGGCTAATTCTAGGTTTAATTTTTTGAAGGAATCATCTTCTTTCTACAGTGGCTCACCATTTTACATTTCCACCAGCAATGCACAGGGTTCTGATTTCTCCACGTCGAAATGATTGTCTTTTAAGAATAAAAATATTCTGTCTGTTGTCAGCATAGAGCCTGCTTCAGATCCTCTGTCCCCCTCTTTCTCTGTCCCTCTCCTGCTTGTGTGCACTCTCTCTCTCAAAAATAAATAAACATTTTTTAAAAAAGAATGAAAATATTTTTTATTTTGTGATACAATTTCTGGTCTTATTTCTTTTCATTTCTCTTCTTTCTGTCACTTGCTTTTATCACTGAAATAAAACCACAGGGTTTATAATACTAACAGTCTGATAAGAAACCATAATTCCAAGAAGTCTGAGAGAGAAAGAGAAAGTTTAAAAAGCTAATTCACAGAACAGTCATATAAAATGGGGTCGGAGAGCAGAATTTCCTCCCTAAAATCTGAATGTCACACTACATTCCCTAGAATGTGATGCAAATTCAACTTACAACAAGAAGCTAAGAAGGAAGACAAAAGCAAGCTCTGATGACAGCAAAGTAAAAGAAAATATTTATAAATAAAGAACGGACAATGAAGTTTCGCATTTTAGATGGAGGTAGAATTAAAGATAATTGGATAATGTTTACCTACATTTTCTGTAGCTTCCTGATGGAGACATAATCAAGAATTTAGGATTATTTTTTCTGACACTTTCTTCAGACGGCTGTGTAACACTGAATGATGATAATTTGGTCTAAAACATTATATGCATTTGTTTAGATATAATTAAGAAATGTTTAAAGGATGGAATTCAGTAAACATTCAATATTTGAAACAGGCCAGAATTAGAAGCATCATTTTAAAATCAGGAATAATCAATCTGACAATAAAATAAAATAATAGGATTCATAAGGCAATTTGTTTAAGCAACATACAAAAACATAATTTCTCAGGTTCACTATACTATGTCTATCATGACACTTTGTAAAATATTCATGTAGATATTCAAACTCCAATGTTCCTAAATTTGTATATACCATAATGTTATAAAGAGAATATTTTACATGTATGTTTAGCAATTTCACATGAAAATATATTCTTGTAAAGCATAATAGCAATTTTTGCTTTACAAAATACAGTAATATAAATTTTTTAAAAATCAGCATTTTTATGATAAATCCAAATTTCTTTTTAAAGAGAGATAAAGAGAGTTTAGTTAAATTTCAAGAGAGATAAAGAGAGTTTAGTTAAATTTCATCAAAATCAATTCAAAGTAGAATTTCAGAATTACTATCTGGATATGAATAAATAATGTGACCATCTTTCAGTTATTTTTAAATTATTCATGTAGGATTTTGATTAGTTTAGCTACTACATGCACATTGAGACTATTTCCAAGTAGACGATAACGCTGTTTCACTGTTATCTTCTCAGGAAATCCTAGAAAAGAGAGATAATAATTTACAAAACAATCATTTATAATACAAACTTCCAGAGACAAAAGGATGCATCCTTTAGTAGAAGCACAGTGGTCATTCACATAAATAAGTCCCTAAGGTCTCCACGAAGTTCAATTAAGAAATTGGAATCTGAAGCCAAAAATATTATCTAAAATTACAATGCCTACACCACGTGACATTATCATATCATACAACATATATTATGCTCAGTGCACACATAATTATACACATACCCTCCGCAAAACTCACAGAAATCTGTATATTAACACACTTTAGGAAAAACTGTGGCTACCATTATTTCACAGTTGGTTTTCCTTTAGTTAAAAACAGCTTTATGGAGATAAAATTCACCCTTTTAAAATATACAAGTCAATGGTTTTTAGGACAGTCACAGAGTTTTGCATACATCTCCACTATTTAATTCCAGAATATGTTAATTGCCTCACAAAGAATGTGGCCCACAGCTAATAACATACTCAAAAGTAAAAAGCTAAACATTTTCCTCTAAGATCAGGAATAAGACAAGGATGCCCACTTTTGCCACTTTTATTCAACAAAGTATTGGAAGTCTTACCCAGAGCAATTAGGCAAAGAAAAAGAAGTAACAGGCATCCAAATTGCAAAAGTAAAACTGTCACAATTTGCCGATGACATATTATACACAAACCCCCCCAAAGACTCCACCAAAAAAGCTGTTAGCACTAATACATGAATTCAGTGAAGCCTTAGGATACAAAATTAATATACAAAGATCTGTTGTGTTTCTACACACTAACAATAAGCTATCAGAAAGAGAAATTAAGAACACAATCCCATTTACAATCCCATAAAAAAGAACAAAATACCTACGAATAAATTTGATCAAGAAGGTAAAAGATCTGTATGCTAAAAACTGCAAGACACCAAAGAAAGAAATGAGACACAAATAAATGGAAAGATATCTTGTGCTCATGGATTGGAAGAATTATTATTAAAATGCGCAGTATCCAAAGCAATCTACACAGTCAATGCAATACCTATCAAAATTCCAAAGGCACTTTTGACAAAAACAGAATACACAATCCTAGAATTCATATGAAACCACAAAAGATACCAAACAGCCAAAGCAATCTTGTAAAAGAAGAACAAAGCTGGAAGCATCATGCTTTGATATACAAAAATTAACTCAAAATGGAATGAAGACTAGAATGTAAGAACTGACACCATAGAACCCCTAAAAGAAAACAGGCAGTAAGCTCCTTGACATCAGTCTTGGCGACAATTTTTTTGAATCTAACTCCAAAAGCAAAGTCGAAAAAGCAAAACTAAACAAGTGGGACTATATCAAACTAAAAACCTTTTACACATCAAAGAAAATCATCAACAAAATGAAAAGGCAACCTACAGAATGGGAGAAAACATTTGCAAATCATATATCTGATAAGGGGTTAATATCCAAAATATATTGAGGGCATGTATGTTAATTGTGCAGCCGCTATGGAAAACAGCATGGAGGTTCCCCAATGAATTAAAAATAGAACTACCATATGATCCAGCGACTCTACTTCTGGGTATTTGTGGGATAAAAATGAAAACACTAATTCGAAAGGATATATGCACCCCTATGTTCACTGCAACATTATTCACAATAGCCAAGATATGGAAAGAACCTACACACACACACACACACATACACACACGAATTATTATTCAGCCATAAAAAAGGAATGAAATATCACCATTTGCAACAATACAGGTGGACCTTGAGGACATTATACCAAGTGAAGTAAGAGAGAAAAGGACAAACACTCTATGATCTCACTTATAATGTGGAATCTAAGAAACAAAGCAAGCAAAGAAAAAAAATATCACACTCACAGATACGGAGAATAGACTGGTGGTTGGGGGGGGGAGTGGCTAAATGGGTGAAAGAGGTCAAAAGGTATAAACTTCCAGCTATAAAATAAACAAGTCATGGGAATGTCATTTACAGCATGGTGGAGACTACAGTTACTAATACTATATTGTGTATTTGAAAGTTACTAATAGGTCTTAAAAGTCCTCATCACAAACAAAAAATGTTTGTAACTATGTCTGATATACGGCAATGGATGTTAACCACACTTTTTGTGGTGATCATTTCTCAATGTATACAAATATCAAATCATCCCATTGTATACCCAAAGGTATTATAATGTTACATCTCGATTATACTTCAATTTTTTTAAAAAAAGGAAAGCTGGTACCCATTAGCAATCACTCCCCAGCTCCCCTCCCTGCCCCTGAAGCACTAATCTACTTTCTGTATCTATGGATTTGCCTATTCTGGACATTCCATATAAATGGAACCATACAATATGTTGTCTTTTGTTTCTGGCTTCTTTCACTTAGCGTATTTTCAAGGTTCATTCATTCATCACAACATGATGTAGCGATACTCCATCCTCTTTTTAACTAAATAATATTCTATCGCACGGATATGCCACATTTTATTTATCCACTTATCCACTGATAGATATTGGGTTGTTTCTACTTTTTGAGTATGAATTATTCTCTTGTATACATTTTTGTGGAGACATGTGTTTTCAGTTCTCTTGGATATATACCTAGGGGTGAAAATGCTGACTCATACAGTAACTCTATGTCTAACATTTGAGGACTTGCACAATGTTCTTCAGAGCAGCTGTACCATTTTATATTCCCACCAGCAGTGTACAAGGGATCTGATTTCACCACATCTTTACCAACACTGTTATTGTTTGTCTTTTTGTGAAGTGGTATCTTATTGTGGTTTTGATTTACATTTCCTTAATAACTAATGATGCTGAACATCTTTTCATGTGCTTATTGGCCATCTGTCTATCTTCTTTGGAAAATATTCAAATCCTTTGCCCATTTTTTAATTGGATTATTTCTTTTTATTGTTGAGTTATAAGAGTTCTTCATATATTCTGGATACAAGTCCCTCACAGTTGTTTTTTATATTCTGCTTCCACAAATGGGCTTTCTCACATTGGACTTCTATTTTGCTACATTCTTTTTCAAAACAAATGGCCCATAGATACAACATTTGCTAGAACAGAACCTTGCAAGTATCAACATAAAAGACTGTCCGTGAAGTATACCCTATAAGGTTAGTTACAATTTTCATATTCAGTATCCTTTAATTGGCACACAATTAAACAAAGGAAAGGCAATTTAGATAATAAGATGGAGGAAATAATTAAAAAGTATTAAGAAAAGCAAAATACATATTTTGTGAGGACCAGAAGGTAGAGTTGACTGTGATAAAATTGCTTCATCAACACTTTACATTCTACTTACTGCCATAAAATCAGTGGTCACATAATAAAATTACATATGCAATTGAGCAAGATCATAAAATTGCCATTATAAAGATAATATGTCTTAGGCAAGCACATTAGTCATCTAAAGAATTATTTCATTCAAATGAGCCAAAGATGCAACTATATCAGACTTTTAGAATATCCCAGGGATGACCTCGTGTAATATTAAGATTATATCACAGGGCAAGAAATGTTTGAGAGCAAACAAGTGAGATTTGTAAAAATGACATATATGTAAGGGTGCTTGTGTATTTTATATACAGGTACAGCTTTTTTTGAATTAAAAGGTGACTTTTTAGAAACTTAGGTACACTAAAAAGAATAATGATGCTCAAAAACACAGAAACATAGCATTAACAAGGTCAAGATGGCAGCTTTCATTCTGTAAGTGTAGGTCAGTGTCCGCTTCCCAAGCTCACTATCTCACGAGTGCATACCACTAGTGACAAAGAACACCAGCACACGACGTACGGAAGGATCGACGCAAAACCCTCGTTAACAGTGCAGCTCAAACAACGCCCGTTTCAGATTCAGACTCGATAATGTTGGAAGCACACGGGAAGGACATTTCTGTCACAGTGCTGCTCAGGGGTGACGTCAGGTCAATACTGATCATACAAATATATCACATATTTTAAAAGAAGGTGAAGTAATTTAAAGACTTTCGTGTATGCGCATTTGCAGAGAGCTTTGAAAAATTCTAACTTACGTATGTGAAATTTTCAAATGAGAAGTACTTATGAAGTAAAGGCTATGAGAGCAAATAAATGTCCATTGTTTTACAAATAAAAGCTGACATTTGAATTTGATGTTGTATGTCAGAAAGTGTGTAAGCATTTTACACGTTACCTCATTTAACTGTCACTAGGACCCTCTGACACTGGCGCTGTGATGACCCCCACTCCACACATGTGTAAACTAAAGCAGGGAGGGGTTGAGGTGCAGCTAGGACTCAAACTTGGCCAGTCTGACTCTGGGGTCCCTGCTGCCTTTCAGTGTTACCACAGTGACTGCTACTACTGAAGGAAACGAGCACTCAAAACGTAGGAATTTGTTATTAGACACTCAATTTCTTTTCTCTCTTTAGTACTATGGAAAGTACCTTTGATTGTTTATCCTAAAAAAGAAAAAAAAATAGTAAGCAAATGAGCAGACTGGGAATTAATTTCTTGAGTCCAATTCTCAGCTCTTTATTTGTTTTATGATGTTCTCACTTTACTGTGTGACGTAGACTAAGACAAGGAAAGTTTGTGTTTTCCTTAAATAACACTCCCCAGGATATTTGTGACTGAATGAGATCACCAAGAAAAAGGCAGAGAGTTACAAAATAAACCTGGTTGCCGTGACTACCCTTCAAGAACCAATTACCAAGAGGACAGTCAAATTATATAGTCAGTTTCTTCCCAACGTACAGGAGGATGTGCTCCAAAACCTCATCTGTAAATCCACCATTTAGAATTTAAAACATGACCTATTTAACCCGTCATCTGCTTCAAAAATAGTACTGTATTAATATTACAACAATACTGGATTTAGACAAGTTCCACTTTTCTGCTTTCAAACTCCCAGAGTTATCAAAAACACACTGTGTCCTTGTGTAGTCCTGGAACACGTTAGGGAGGTCTGTCTCTCTCCGGTCGGCGCGAGCCAGGTACTGGGAACACAGCCACCCCAGCCTAAGACACTGACGGTGTCAGTATGGCCGAGAGCACAGGCACCAAGAAAGTGGGATCAGGGATGGGGCAGAGACTCTGCAAAGCCAAAGCAAAGACAACGTGTCCAATCTCTTAACAGCATCCATCCCTGGATTTCCTGGACTACGAAGGAGCTAGGACTTTGTCTTTCTCACTCTGTATCTGCATTTTTGTTCTTGAGATTCCCCGCTTTAGTTTAGACTCCGTAATCTTTGGTCGCTTCTGGCAGCTGTGCTGCTGACCCACCCTTTTTTTCCATGAGGAAGACTCCTTCCTAGACCACCTCTCCACCTTCTTGTTTCTCTCCTTACAGGGAGGACAAAAGGTACATAACCGATAAGAATGTATCTCTGAGAAGAAATACAAATACACTTACCACCAAGAAAAATTCCTCAGCCACCTTTTAATTTCTTCACCAAAAGGACAAACCTACACATTATTTCACAAGATCTATGTGGGGTTATTAGAACAGGACCTCTGGTATCAAGAAAGTAAGTTGGAGAAGGACATGCTATTAACAACCATCGGTGGGGAGAGGTGAGGAATTGCAAATTTGGCCCTTCCCCCCTGAAAACCACTTGGGACCATGACTGGGGTAAAGGGAGAGAGAATGCAGCCTGAAAGGAAGGGGCTGAGGCAGGTTATGAACAGAAGCAGAAAGAGGAGGGAAGGAAAATGTCAAAAATGACACCATCAGGAAAGGAAGAAGGTTTCTTACGTCCATCTGTCTGGGCAAGGGTCTATTCATCAAATACACACAAGGGTCCTTGATGAATTCTGGGACCTTAAATGAAAGCTGGGGTCTGTGTATCTTACATACCGAAGTCTGGAGGAAATCCAAGGAGATTTGCTATTTCTTTAGGAGTGAAATACCGAAGTTTAAGCATTGATAATTTTGTTATCTTTTCTTCTTGTGACAAATTGGTGAGGGATTTGTAGACATTCTCAATCTGTAAGAAAACAGCCAGGATAACTGATAAAGTAGAGTGCAAGCAGATTTGTTAAGATAAGACCATCTCTTGTGATTCAGTTTAAAAAGGATGAACATACATGTATGTATTGTATGTGCTACAATACACGGGAGCAAAACTCACAGGGCAAAACATCCCCTGCAATAAACTTTATAATTGCTTCATCAATGGCAATGTAAACTTTGAAATCGTAATGTTTAAAAATGAAAAGCTTAGGGGCGCCTGGGTGGCTCAGTCGGTTAAACGTCTGACTTCAGCTCAGGTCGTGATCTCACGGTCGTGAGTTCGAGCCCCGCGTCGGGCTCTGGGCTGATGGCTCAGAGCCTGGAGCCTGCTTCCAATTCTGTGTCTCCCTCTCTCTCTGCCCCTCCCCCGTTCATGCTCTGTCTCTCTCTGTCTCAAAAATAAATAAACGTTAAAAAAAATTTAAAAAAAAAATGAAAAGCTTAATGTTGAGCAAATCAGGAAACATTCAGTTTACCTGTCATTTCTGAGCCCTCAAAAATGAAACCGTAAGAAATAAACAACGGCAATAAGACGTGAAGAAATACAGTGAAAGATAAGAAGAAACCTGATCAACCAAGGAAATCAAGTTCACAATGCTAATAAGTGGATCATTAAAATGTTCAATGTTTATGATCAATTTCATCAAATTAAGATATTTTCTTAAAATGATAAAATACACTTAGTAAATTTAACTTCTCAGAATCATTCATTTGCCTCTGATAGGATTTTTACCATGGGTAAATTGTACTAATGGGAAGTTCAAATCAGGATAAAAGAAGATAATGTGATTTCAGTCCAAAATTATGCAAAAATATAAGATATTTTTGCAGTAAGTATATCAAGCTTGTTTGTTTTTAAACTATCTTTTTTTTTAAGTTTATTTATTTATTTTAAGGGAGCAAGAGAGAGAGAGTGCATGAGCAGAGGAAGGGCAGACAGAGAGAGGGAGAGAATCCACACTGTCAGCACAGATGCCAACATGGGGCTTGATCTCACAAACCATGAGGTCATGACCTCAGCTGAAATCAAGGGGCAGATGCTTAATCAACAGAGCCACCCAGGAGCCCCTCAAGCTTGTTTTCAACCATGATGCCATGAAGAGTTTACAAGTGAAGTATTAATGAAGAGTCTTGCTGAGATGTAGATATCTGTCCCTAAAAGGCAGTTTTATAATGTGTGATCCAAAGAAAGCCTCCAATATTAAGATATTTGTACATAATTTTAGAGAACATTAACTACTGTATGCTGCATTTCAATTTACTCCTTATGGAATAAAAAGAATACCAAAGGTAAGAATAATAACAGAGAAAGTGAAACAAAATATTCTTTGTACATAAACTCATCTAGCAACGAGAAACAAAAAAGATTTATCCTATAGTAAAGAATTATTATATACACTATATTATATGAAAATATGAATAAATAACATGTATATTAATTCTGAATTAGACATGTAAAATTATTTTAATATTCTCAGATCTTAAGTCTTAAACATAGTTTTCAAGTATTTTAGCTCTAAAGCATATACGATACCTGCACGTCCTCTGAGGTCTGCAACACAGATCCTGTCCCTTCTATGTAGCTTCCATAACTGAAAGATTAATATGTATGTTATGTAGCATCTGATGTACTTGTTGATGTGAAATTTCTTAAATATTTCTTGAATGAATTAATCAATCTAAATAGTTACATCCTTCTGAAATTGTCTGAAACACATCAACATGCTTTGTAAGTGAAAAGTTGCCAGATGAGACACAAGATAATTCTATTTAAATTTCTCAGACACTAAATTTGGCATAGTTTTTTGAGTTGTATAAAAACAACACTGAGTCATGCATTATTACCATTTCTTTGTATTAACTGTCAATTTCTTACTGTTCATCATAGAAAGCATGAATTTGTTAGGACTTTATATCCAAAGGCTATTCAGTATCAACACTCCTGGCACGTTAAACCAAATGTTATGTAGGTGAAAACAAATTGTCACTATTTTTCATAATGCCTGAACCATCACTGCTCCTCATGAGCTGAAAACCACACTCTCCAAGACCACGACAAACACAGGCCCACTGAATGTGCGTCTCCCGCTCACTGTTAACGCAGTAGGTTTGCACTCTTTTTCATACAACAAAGAGACCACTGTATAAGAAACTGTATTAAAAGTACAAAACCCTACAGAAATGCAAGTTATTAGTAATATTTCTTCCCCTAAAATCACTGCCAAGCTAGCTGTTTAAAATATTATTATTTTTTTCCCTAATAGATAAAGTGAGAGAAAGTTACACCAGGAAGAATATTTTTGCAAATCTGTTTTCTCACATATCATGTATGTGTGTGTGTAGATAGATAGATAGAAAGAAAAATGTTTATACTATTTACACTAAAAAATACTTTTATACTAAGGCTTCCTTTATACCATCTTTATAATTACAAACGAATTTCAAGGTTGTTTTTTATTACCAAATTGATAAGTCTTGTCTTATCGGACTTGGAAACAGACAACAGCTGAGTACAGTCTTTGAAGGCAATGGAAAGTAATAAACCTCTGCCCCTGGAAGTCCAAGGGCAGAGCGCGATAAAAATCAGAATAAATCTGGTATGGTTTTATCAGGAGCAGAGTGTGCATGAAAGCTAGCTAGCTAGTGGGTGAAAAGAGAAGGCCTCAAGTTTCAAATCATACGGTTTACTCATCCCCAGGGGTGGAGTTAACAAAGCAGAGATAGGGGTCTTTTACAAAATTTTCTGGAAAGGCCTAATTTTCCCCTTCTTTGTAGGTTTTAAAACATTGATGGAAAATATTTTAACATTCAAAAAATAACCCAAAGGTAACCAATAAAAGACACTGTGATATATACAACATGAGAATAGAAAGTTCTTTATGTACTCATGTGTAATAATATCCAATTTATATTGCATAATGAAAAAAGTACATAATAATAGATATAGTATGTTACCATTTACTTAATAAGGTGGTAAAAATATACATGCATATTTAAATACACCCTCATACATAATACCTTGGGAAAATTAGACAGCAAATTGAAATCACTAATTTCCTGCATGTAGGCAGGAAAACTGGATAAGCAAGAGATAGAGAAAGGAATTTCACAATCTTTGTACCTTTTGAATTTGGAACCATAAAAATATATTACTTATTTTAAAAACTGAATGAAATTTAAATATGCTCTAATGTGCATTAGATGATTTAACTTTATTTCTTGATATTAAAATTTAATGTCTTCTTATACATTTGATCATGAGAGTGGACATAAATTTTGAGGTCTGATGTGCCATAAAAAGAAAGGTGCTAAAAAGTAGCAATTCAGTATCAATAGAAACCATGTTTCCACCATGGGTAATTAAGCTCTTATGAAGGTCACCAAACAAATGGCATTGTGTTTTATGAGCACTTTTGTGGGCTGTGCACATAATGTTCTGCCAGAAGGAATTTTTACTCGTGCATTCTATTGGAACACGAAAGCAGGCAATTAAGGGCAAAAAAAAAAAAAAAATCATTCTAGTAGAAACATTTTCTAAAATGGTCCTTATTTTGAGAAGAACTAAAAGAAATAATAACGATAAAAACCTGTCTATTTTGAATATGCCATTTTAAAAGTCTCTTTAAAACCTACCCTTTGGTAAAGCATGTGGACCTTCTGCAAGTGGGCTTAACAATGTCTAACAAAAGAGCGTATCGCAACAGTGACTTTGGTGGTAAAAAATAGTGATTCGTGTCAATGTCATCTTCAAGAAAATCTTTTAGCATTTGCACAGAGAGATCACTGTCCTGCTGATGTTTCCGGTCAATTTCTTCTATAGTTTCAAGCTTAAAAAGAATGGCTTCTTTTCCAGAACACTGTCTGCCATTATCAAAGCAAATATTTGGTTCAATTTTCTTTCTTTCAATTTTATTTTCTGCAAATATTGTATTTTTTTCTGGATGTTCAGATTCAAGTTTGGGGAACTCCTTCAGCACCTGGCATTAAGTAAAAATACATGACCTGTTAAAAGCTTTATTAAAAAATAAAAGATAAATTAATAATGCCCCAACAACATTATGCAAAAAAATCTCTTTAGCCTTTACAGAGTTGTCAACAAAAATACAGAAGCTGGATTTACTTGTATGGATACAAGTTATTATTATAAGTTTTTCGTCATATAGCTGTAGTGTCCTCAGGCTACAGATGATTTATTTCCTGGAGTTACTGTTTCCTATATTTATTAATGAAAACATTCAACAAATAGGAAGTCTGTTGAATATAGATACAGTATCATATTTAAAAAAGAAGTTTAGAAAGCAACTTTAGTTACAGAATGACTAAGTCAGCAGAATAAAAGGCATAGCATTTAAAAAAATAAAAAGAAAAGAGAGACAGCAACATTAACATTTCCAGAAAACGTGCACTGGATCAAAATTTGCCATACTCCTTCATTGAAAAAGAAAAGCTGGAACATACCCATGATCTACAGGGAAACTAGTAATTACGAAAAGGAAAGCATGTTTCCCCCTGAAAGGTTATTTCTCTTTGTGAGTCCCATAGGAAAACTTTGTTCCTGCAAAACATATAACCATACATAATGTCCTATGTTCCCGGAATTTTTAATGATGATGTCTTTGTGAATATAGTTTATATACCATTTTGGGAACTGACCACCACGGAAAGGCAGATGTATTGGTATCCTATTGCAAGGGATCCAAATGACACTATTGACCCCCTGCTAGTAGGACGTGGCTTTTGAGTTCTTACCTGTGATTGTTAAGAAGAGCTTCACCGAACCAGTGACACTCCCTGTTTTCCACAGCAATTTTAACAGAAATATGTACAGTTGTTTGCACAGTTAGAGATCCTATCTATAGCAATAGAGCATTTTATTCTGGCTTGTAGTAATCACTGTATTTTAATTAATGAAGGCTATACAGCACTGACCTCAAAGAAAATGCAACCAATGTGTTAGAATACTGTTAAGCCAGTTTTAAGACAGTATAATTGAGTTTTATCTGAAATAATCAATGGCTTCTATTGGGGGGAAAATGATAGACGCAAAATAGTCAATGGTCAGAAGGGAAATTACAGGGGAGAAAAGGAGGATAACAGCACTAATAATAGTTTTTTCAACCTTTAACTTCTATTTTCTTCTAATAATGAAAGAAGAGTTTTTATTTTTTGTCTTGTTTAAAGCAATAAACGGCATCGGGAGAGGAAAAAGGTCTAGGAATTGGACCTAGGTGGTGGTCTATATTATAGGCTCAACAGGACACATGTAAGCTCCTACAAAGTCATTCTTGAAATAAATTAGCAGACTGAAATAAACTTACATAATAATAATAATAATAATAATAATAATAATAATAATAATACCACCTGACCAGGAGCTTGAAAAGGCAATGGTTCTGACTGAAGCTTTGCAATAAGGAAATACCGTAGCCTTGAATTTGGAATGCCGAGCTGCAAATAAAGCAAGCAGTTAGTTACTGTAGGAAATTAAAGAGACATGAATCAACTGTGAGCACCCAAGTAAAAAACGACTCATACAGGAATGCATTTAGTTTCTGTCAGAAAAGTTCTATTATTGATTTGTGGAAGATATTTTTGTAGCAAATTCTCAAACCTTTTAAGTTGCTTTGTACCTTTACTTGAATGAACAGAGATTGCATGTGATGAGTCATAGGTCTCTGAGTCACTTTCATTTTGTAATTCCCAGGTAAGAAATTATATAGACATCCTTACATTCATTGTTAATAGTAATCATAAAAAGTAACATTCGACTATAGCTATTTTTGGCAATTTATTACCTCCTTTTATTAAAAAAGGAGTATACACTAATTTTAAAGTTAAAAGGCAATAAATATGAAATAAACCTAATGAGACCAGACACAATGCCAATTTCCATAGACATGTACTTTTTAAATGGGTTTTCTTTTAATTTCAGGACAAATAACTGTATAATAGGCTAAAGATAATAAATAGGAGGTTAACAAACACAATGGCAAAAGAAAAAACAGACGGTGATACTTGTAATATAAAAGATCTACCAAATATCTTCTCTTAACCACCTACTTTGATTTCATATCCATGAAATAGAAGTCATGTTGGCATTTTGTTTTATTTTAATTCGAGTCTAGTTAACATACAGTGTTATATTAGCTTCTGGCGTACAACACAGTGATTCAACACTTGCATACACAACGCGGTGCTCATCAGGGTAAGTGTACTCATTAATGCCCATCACCTATTTCACTCATCCCCAACCCTCATCCTTTCTTGGTAACCATCAATTTGTTGTCTGTAGCTAAAAGTCTGTTTCTTGGTTTATCTCTCTGTTTTCCTTTGCTCTTTTGTTTTGTTTCTTAAATTCCACATATGAGTGATATCCTATGATATTCGTCTTTCACCGACTTATTTTGCTTAGCATTACCCCCTCTCGCTCCGTCCCTGTTGCTGCAAATGACAACATTTCACCATGTTTGCATTTTAGTGATATGTCCCCAGAAGACTACCTAGAAAATTATCATCTGTTCATTTTGCTTTCTATTTCGGATTATTTTGAAGCATTATAAACTACAGTACACCCAATTCGGAAATACCAAATGTCACAGATTTCAAAACACAGTATCCTTGATTTTCTGTGTGGAAATAAATTTACATTTTCTGTGAGCTTCAAGCTATATAATATATATTTTCCATAAAATATGTATATAAATGAATCTATGTGCCTGTACTACATTCTTCAGAAAGTAGGACCCATGTCTGAACTAATTTCAAGATTTACATAAAATATTCAAAACAGATCCATTCTTTTTATTGAGTCAAATTCCCTTTGGGAAAATTTATAGAAAAATTTATAATTTTGGTACCTACAGAGGTTGGAGATAATAGAAATTCTTGGTACTGAAAACCGCAATTTTCTATTGTTTGTATTAACAGGTCTCTGAAAAGACAAAGACAAAAATAAAGAAAAAAGAAAAGCTTTCACTCTGTGGCTGGAAATGGGGTTCTTATACAATAAATTATACATAAAACTTCATTTTATGTGAAAACTGTGTCGCTACCCAAATTGTTTAGGAAGCAAATGATCCTAGGTCTTTATTAAGTGCAGTACTTGAAAAATTACGTTTCTCAAAACAAGATACAGATAATTTCTATTATAAATAAATAAAGCTGCCAGATAATTTATCCCAACTGGTGAGAGCTAGAATCACTAGTCTACTGATGATATATTTGCTATGGGGATAGAGCTCTGTCTGTAGCAAATCAGATGCGGGAGCTGTTACATACAGACAGTGGCTGATTCAAGGACGCAGATACTTTCCCGCTGGGCTACCATCTGAAAGGGCTCTGACACAGGGCTTGCTTCTCCTAACTGGAGGACACAAAATGCCTGTCAACAGGGACATGTCTCACTGAAAACATTCCTACTTCTAAAGAAACAGGCAACAATATAAGCAGCTGAAATTGAGAAATACCATTCTCATTTAAATGCGTGATCTTTCTGCAAAAATTCAAACATATCAAAATGGGAATCAGGTGAACTTAACTTTGTGAAACTTTACATTATTAATTAGTCAAAATCTGTATTACTGAACAAAATATATAACATATATAAAATGTCAGAATGTATGTGTTTGTTTTTAAGATCTTTATTTCACAATGGCTCCCACAATATACCAAGTTTAAGATGAACACAAAGCAAACACATTTTTACCTTGTAGAAGATACTTCAAAACCTTTAACATTTTCTAAAAGAATGTATTTCGGTAATTTTTGTAATCTAAAAACAAAAACAAAAACAAGTGGAATTCTGCACATGTCATTAGTAAGAAGTAACAAGTAAAGAAAATCCTTACTTGGAGATATGAGGTAAGTAATTTTTCTGAATTCTTTGTTTTCATAAAAGAATTTTAGAGGGGATAGAGGCAACTCATATTTTATTCATTTTCCCCATAAAAATGGCATACCTAATGAAGCTCGCATTTGAAATGTTAATTTCCAGTGAAGTTTATCAGAAAACATTGGTTCACACAGAGGCTCTGGATTGCACAACTTGCAAAGGGCTATCATTTGCATAGCATGGCAGTTTCTAGGGTTGGCCCCACGTTCCAGACCATGGGCAACAGGACTCACCAATACTAGCCTTGTTTGCATTGGTACTGTAAGGAGAGGCGATAGAATTTAACTCTTAGACTCTCATTCCCTGTCACTCACTGTAGTGGCAGCCGTGGAAATGGTAAACATTTGTGTGATTCTGTCAGTCATGGCAGAAGAAATAAATGACATGCAGAGCCTCTGAAAGCTGCATGGATAAGCTGCTAATCTCTACAGAATGACAAATGCCACATTCTTCCAGATCCAAAATTTTAAAGTTAGGGTAAGCTGGTAAAAAAAAAAAAAAAAAAAAAAAAAAAAAAAAAAAAAATTAAATTTTTACCTTGGGAGAATATCTAGAATATGTAAGAGGCTATTTGTCCTTGGATCAGTCACATCACCTTGCAGGCCAATTCTAAAGGATAAAGAACGTTCAGATAAAATTCACCATGAATCTTACTTACAGAAAGATACCAAGTCACTTTTAAAACATAAAGACTGAAAAAACTAAAATTAGGTGGTCTTCACAAAAAATACGATCATGTTTGTTACTACAGGGAACAAAATGCATTTATTCACTTAATTAAAAAAAAAAAAGCCTTACCAATCTAATAAATACACTTCTTATAAAACAGTATTCCAAATGACTTACATGAAACAAAGAACAAATAACCAAAAAAGACTAAAATCAATTAACCAGTTAAAATCACTGTTTAGGAAACACACACACACACACACACACACACACACACACACACACACACACACGCTGGCTGATGACACCTTTTGCTCTGTCCCAGATGAGACAACAATAGTTCAGATGAATGAGCTGGTTGGGTAGGGCGGCAACCATAGAGGAATGGCATTGATAACTAATCATCCAAGCAGACTATAGTAGGAAAGACTAAGACAATCTTGTCCAATGTACATTGGAGAGACCTGAATGCTTGATTCTACAAGCAGGAGTTGCAACTTGGTTAGACTAACTAGGTCAGAACAGTTCATGGAAACAGGCAGTATTTGGACTAGCAATTAGATATTACAAGCAAGGTTCAATACGACCAAGAATCACACAGAAATGAAGACTTGGATTGGGCTTAGGTGGTAGAAACAGAAACAGGTTTAAGACTTTGGTACTTATTAGCTCCATTGCCTTAGATGAGTTGCTCGATGTCACTTGTCAGTTTCCTCCTGCCTTCCAGCAAGGCCAGAACCATCCATGGATGTGAGGCTCAGAGGGACACTTACAGTGGACTTGAATACAGGCCTCAGAAATCTTGGGTTCTTCTCACTGTGGCCCTTTCCTCTCAGCGCTCCAACGATGGCAGTGTTACCGAATCGGTTACTGCTGCCATCGGCAGCTGGAGATGGGCTATTACAGTTGGGAGTGGTAGTACGGAAGACACAGGGGGCCCAGGGCAATAATGTAGGAGGCTGCACGGTGCTGGGGCTGCTTTCTGTTCTGTAGCTCTACTTACTGTAAGTTAAACAGGCCTTATGACTGCATATGCTTGGAGGCATTTTTACATGGATTGCCCTCCGCCTTCTCTGATAAATTCCCAAACTGCTTTCAGATACAGTTCAGATATTGCCTCTAAAAGAATTCCTGTCTCCTGACAAAAAAAAAAATTGTCAAAATCCTGTCTCCTGGTATGCAGCAAGCCATTTTCTCCTCTTTGCTCTCATGGCACTTCCAGCATTCACTTATTATATAGCTTATACCACCTCATAAGAGAATTCGTTGTCAGTCATCTCCCTTAGACTATAAGCTCCTTGAGGATGGGAACTATGGCATCAAAAGCAACGTCTGGCTTCCAGGCACACAATAAATCCTTGGAGAATTAATTCCCTAGAGAGTTGTTTATTAAAGCAAAACTTATGGGGTACCAGAGTGGCTCAGTCCATTAAACGTCCAACTCTTGATTTCGGCCCAGGTCACGAACTCATGGTTTGTGAGTTCGAGCCCCACATCGGGCTCCATGCAGATGGTGCAGAGCCTGCTTGGGATTCTCTCCCCACCGCCCTCTGCTCCTTCAGCACTCTCTCTCTCTCAAAATAAATAAATAAACTTTTAAAAAATAGATAATAAAATAAATAAAGCAAAACTTAGCTGGACATTAAGCCTGAAAATACTCATTTAAATTAGAATATTTATGATATGTGATATCCCACTTAAAATTATCTTACACATTTAAATAGAAATATATAAAAGAATTGATAAATCCTTGCTCTGACATTTTCCAATTGTACGGCCTTCAAAAAGTTACTTTTCTATGCCACAGTTTCTCACCAATAAAATGATGATAATAGTAATGCCTATCCCATAGGCATGTTAAATTAAATGGCAAACTCCATGTAAGACAGAGGATTATCCTTATTATTTAAAATAATTAAAAATATCTAAATGAAGATAGATTGCTCAAGATTTCATCTAAGATATAATTTCCTGAAACACACAGCCAATAAATACAATAAAAAAATGAATTTCAACATAGCTATAAAAAGTCACAATTAATTATTCAATGTATATATGAATTGAGAAATGTAAAATTTACTAATCCATTCTTGATTAGCTTTTAAATCTTATAGTTATTTAAGAACTGAATATTTATTATGAAAACTTACTTTATTAATCAGTTAAAAAGATACTCTTGAATGCTCATGAGTTTAATGTAAGGTACTTTGGGTCAGAAAAAATATCGTATCTTAGGTAAGTATAAAAGAGGTCCCATATAGTCTCTGCGTATCTTCTACTGACTGAATTACTTTGCTCATTTGGTAGTAACTGCTATTTCCTTTTGGATTAATGCTGAATTATAAATGAGTATATAAAAGGCACTATTTATGACAATTTTCAAAATTATGAAAATGCAGCTGACAGTCTTGAAAGTGTCCATGCTTGAAACTATGGTATAATTTGATTTAATGAATCCCTCAAAAGTACTCTTCTTCAACAGAGAAATATTTGTCATACATACCTGGTGAATGGCTGACAGGGAGGGCTCATTAAAATCATATTGAAAGACAATTTGTCAAACTCTTCTAGTGTAATGCCCTAAGGAATGAACATGTGGGGAAAATATATAAAAACATGCATAGAATGGGGAAGAAGGAAAAACGCTAACTAATTACAACTAAATATAACAGAAATTATAATGCTTAATAGTTTTATTTAAAACACTTAAAAGTTTATTTTATATATATATATGTGTGTGTGTGTGTATTATATATAAAACAAACTTATACACACGCACACATATATATATAAAACACTTACCACTTTTCAAATCAACTTCAGTTAAACTAACTGCCCAAAGCAATCTTATGAAGAAATTGGAGAAGTAACACAAAGCTAGGAAAAGCTTAGTGACTTCCCCTAAGTCTCAGGGCTGGCCAGAGCTGAGCTGGAATGCTCCCTGAATCCTAAGTGTTTCGCACCCCTGTCATACCTAAAGCCTAGCACTGCTATGTTTCTGGAGCCAAATAGGGAGAACTTCATTTTACAATTAATGAATCTTTAGCATAGTATCTAGGAAAATGTTCAACACCTCTGTATCAATAATATTTTTTATTTAGTAAATGTGACTGACCAGTCACCATCCCTTCCAAGCATGTCTCTGCTAAAATATCACCAGATGAAAAAACGTCCCATTTTCAGGTATTCACAATTATTATATTGTTTTACAGTTGTGTGTAGTAAAACAAAACTTTAAAATCTTACAGATAGGATTAATCAAAATAATCCCTATTGGGCTAAGTAGTTGAAAAATGTGTTATTTTGACTCTATTTCATATATCAGAAGATAAATAGGGTAGAGTAGTCCTCCCTTATTTCACTTTCACTGATTTCACTTTCCGGTTTCAGTCAACTCCAGTCAATCAGGTCCTCCTTCTGACATAGGGTCAGATCAGTAACAGCCTAACCCTGCAGCCACAACGCCTGCATCATTCACTCCCCTCATCTCATCATGTAGGCATTTTGTTATCTCACATCATCACAAGAAGGGTGAGAGACCACATTCACCTTTTATCACAGCATATTGCTATAACTGTTCTATCATTAGTTATTGTTGTAATCTCTTACTGTGCCTAATTTATAAATTACCTTTATCATAGGTATGTATGTATGTATGTATGAGAATAAACATGGTATATACAGTGGCTTTGGTACTATCTGAGGTTTCAGGCATCCACTGGGGTCCTGGAATGCATCCCCCATAGATAAGGGGGTCTGCTGTATAGAGAAACAAGTCATGGGCTTTCCAATCTTCATGAAGCTTGGCCAGAAACAAGCAACAAGCCTAGGACCACAACCTTCCTAAATATGACACATTGCTAAGAAGTTCAAGTACATGAAAAGGACAAGCTATATTCTAAGTTCTGTAAGGAGTGAATTAACCTGGGGAACCAATCAGTTGTCTCTACTGTATGAAAAGCATAAATATATGTGCCTGTCATTTTTAAATCACAGGCTTTTAAGTAGTTTAAGGTATATATGTAAAATGAAATCAAAATTAAATATTGAAAAGTTCCTAAAGCACCTCTGAAACTCTTGAGTTCTAGGGAAAGCAGTCTGTAAATCATACACTGACCAGTCTGTCAGAACACACGGGGCAATGCAGTACAATTAGCACATCATACTCAAGTTAAAGAGCCTGTGAGCACAAGACTATTGTGATAAGCAACTTACTAATTTCGTAACTGAAAGCAGATGGATTAAAGCTAAATTCCTAAAACTAAAGTAAAAAGAAAACAACTACCTTTTACATCAGGAGCATCCTATGTCTAAAATCTAAAGGAAGTAAACAGAGTTACTGCCTCCAATACAGCTTGGCATAAAAACTTACAATTTTAAAGGATTCTTCAAAATAGTGATTTTTAAAAATCAAATGATAGGGCAATATGCAAGAAATAATTACTCGATTTCAAGTGATTTTTTAAAAATTGTTTTAATGTTTATTTATTTTTGAGAGTGAGAGTGAGAGACAGAGCACAAGCTGGGGAGGGGCAGAGATTAAGGGAGACACAGAATCCAAAGCAGGCTCCAGGCTCTGAGCTGTTAGCACAGAGCCCGTTGCGGGGCTTGAACTCACAGGCCATGAGATCATGACCTGAGCCGAAGTTGGACGCTTAACTGACTGAGCCACCCAGGTGCGCCAAGTTACTGCCTCCAATACAGCTTGGCATAAAAAATTACGATTTTAAAGGATTCTTCAAAATAGTGATTTTTTTAAAAAATCAAATGATAGGGCAATATGCAAGAAATAATTACTCAATTAAGCCATTTGCAACTTTATTTAACCTGGCACTCTAGGTCATTAAATGTGTCAAAATTCAAGAAAGTAGTTATGGAGATACACAATTATCTTTAATAATCTTATGTTTGAAAGCTGATGGAAATCTATTCTTTTGCTATAACCGGGCCATAAAGTTATGAAAACACCTTTGCTTTCAGAGAACATTAAGTCAACTCAGTGCAGTAACACTGTTTATCACCCAATGATGAGCAGTTTAATAGTTCCCCTACTAACTTTATTACTTCTTTTTGTAGAAAATCTCCTCTCTATTCTTATACTTAACTTTCATTTAAACTTTAGGAATAACTTGGTAGGTTAGAAAACTTTTGACTATTTTTAGTAAATTTATAGTTAACCTAAAGAGAACTGAAATTTGTACACTATTCAGTCATACCTACATTTTTCAAATCTTTTATTCCCATGTGGGTCCTGCAGATTTCTTAAGTTTATTTCTCGGTGTTTATAAGTTTCTTGTTGCTACTATAAATAGGAACTTTCTTCTATTATATTTTCTCACAGGTCTTTGTATATATATATATAAGCTACTGGTTATCATATGTTTTGTAACCAGTCTCCTTATTAAATGTACTAATTGTTCCTCATAGTATTTTTAGCACAGTATGTTTTCTGTTTTCCAGGCCTATACAATTATTCTTTAGAATCCTCCTTGATAGTTATATGCTATTTCCCTTGTGTGAGTATATTACCTAACATCTACAACAATATTAAATAACAATGTCAATGGTGGACATCCTTGTTTATTCATCATTTTAGCGAGAATGCTTTTAAAGTTTTACCATGTTACTGGACTTGGAGATATATGTGTGTGTGTGTGTGTTTAAACAGAAATATACACGTGCACACACACACGTAAAGCCACTAAATAACATATGTGTCTGTAGTAGTACACATATGTCCTAATTTTATTAAGGGAGATTAAAAACCCAAATGCAGAAAACCCTGCATTTGGTCAACTATTTTCTAATACATAGTTTTGCTGTTTCCCATTATTAACATGTTGAATAGTATTAATAGAATTCCTAAGTACTAAACTATTATATTCCCCAAAACAAAATCCATTTTGGTTATGCTACATTATTCTTTTAATGTGCTTCTGTCATATTTTACTTAGAATTACTGTGTTTATATTCATAAGACAATGATTTTCCTGTATTGTGGCATATGGTAGGTATCCAATAAAAACTGAGTGGATATTTCCTACCATTTCCTGTTCTGTGAACTCTCATGTTATTTTGTGCATAAATATGACAATCCTTCTTGAGGACCGTCCTAATCATCATTATAAAGTAACTTTCTATGACTCTTAAATGCTCTGGCCTTGGAATCCATTCTAATACCAGTTCTGAAACTGTTAGCCTTTGTTTCCATTTGCCTGGTAGTTGTCCTTGTTTTTAACCCAATATGTTGCTCATTCAACAATGTTCAGAAAGTAATCCACCAATATTTCAGAGGATCTACCCTCTGCCAGGCACTGTGCTGAGTCTGCAACAAGGAACAAACCAGACAAGGTTTCTGCTCATGTCAAGTTTATACAGTACTGACTACTAATTCCTCATTTTCTACCTAGATACATTAGCCTGCAGTTTTATTACTAGCTGTCTATATAACCGAAGAGTCCTGCTCCTGGTTCTAAACCTCCCTGTGATTTTTTGGGCCTGACTGTGGGCAGTTACAAAGGCTGCCCTTCCCACTCCAGACTCCGAACACAGCCAGCACGTCGCAGGCTCTGCGAGCTGTCACAGTCGAGGATGCAGGCGCCCTGGCCAGCACGTTCTTCACAGATTTGCATGTCTAGGTCTCTTCAAGCAGCTCTGTCAAGGCCTCCTTCCCGGAGAAGGTGGTGAAAACCTTGAAGACGCTTCTCCCCATTCTGAATGGTACTCAGCACTTGGCATTCCTAGCCCTCCCCTCTTACAATTTCCCCAAGGCCGGGGCTCCCTGGACGGTGAGCTGACCCCCACATCTGTGCTGACAACCCCGGCTCTCCCTCCGTACGCTGTCGCATGGGGGAAATGCAGCAGGGGGCCCTGGCGGTTCCTCTTACTGCACAGAATTGCTTATACCACCGCAGTAAGTGAAAAAGGCTTCACTTTTTCATTTTCACCTTGCTGTTTGAATAAAAACTACTCTGACCCCTGAGAGCTCAGCTGTCTTTCCCAGCCCAACTAAGCTCCTAACACTAACATCAAATAATGTCCTAAAAATCCACACCTTCATTTATCTTTCAAATAGACATATTTTTTGAGTCTCACTGTCCTACTTCAATCACATTATTATCTCTACAGCGCAAAGATTCACACAGTTTTACACATCTGTTTTCTAACCCTAATGTCTTTCCTAACATGGTAGCTTTATTCCTGGGTTCTCTACTTGGATTCATCTCTTGGTTAGATTAAGTGAGTCATTTTCTCAATAAGGGCTCACAGGTACTATGGCTCATGAATTGCTGTAGGTTTTATTTGGCGAATTTCCCCCTCTGTTTCTGTTAATATTTTTTTCCCATTTGTCTTATTGTCTTCTCCAGAGGTTCTAATTACTTTTTTTTTTTTTTAACGTTTATTTATTTTTGAGACAGAGAGAGACAGAGCATGAACGGGGGAGGTTCAGAGAGAGGGAGACACAGAATCTGAAACAGGCCAGGCTCCAGGCTCTGAGCTGTCAGCACAGAGCCCGACGCGGGGCTCGAACTCACGGACCGCGAAATCATGACCTGAGCTGAAGTCGGCCGCTTAACCGACTGAGCCACCCAGGCGCCCCGGTTCTAATTACTTTTATCTTAGATCACTTTTGTCTTCAGCAGTTACCATTCCTTCTGCAAATTGTGATCTGTATTTCTTTTCCGTTTTAATTTGCTTTATTTTTCTCAAGCTCTCTCCTGCACAATTCTGGTTGCAGCCCTGTACACTTTATTTTTTGCTACTCTGACATGACTTTCATTTTTATAATGGTTTTATTTTTCTCCTCTTTTTCTCCCAGACTACTGGTAACTTTTCCAGCCCCAATTGTTGTCTTACTGCTTTTTGAACTGTTGTATACATCTGATTGAATTCTTGGGGTTTTTTTTTTTTCGAGTTTATTATTTATTTTGAGAGAAAGAGTGCACGTGTGAGCAGGGGAAGAGCAGAGAGGGAGAGAGAGAATCCCAAGCAGGCTCTGCACTGACAGTGTAAAGACTTGATCCCACCAGTGTGAGATCATGAGCTGAGCCAAAATCAAGACTCAGTTGCTTAAGTGACTGAGCCACCCAGGCGCCCCAAGTTCTTGTTTTGAAGATGTGTTACTTAATGCTTAAAGCTCATAGAGGCATGTATGTTTGAAATTTCCTTCTGCTTCTTAATATAATTTTCTGTTGTATATTCTGCTTTTTGTTTACATTTCTTACCTTATTTTAAAATTACTATATTAATATAGCCTCAAATAGGTTCCTGTCTAATTTTTTTTTTTTTTTTTTTTTTTTTGCAGAAGGGGGAGGGGCAGAGAGCCTTAAGAGAGAAACTTAAGCAGGCTCCACACTTGCACAGAGCCCTAGGCGGGGCTTGACTCAGGACTATGAGATCATGACCTGAGCCGAAAACAAGAGTTGGATGCTCAACTGACTGAGCCACACACGTGCCCCTATTATTCATTTTTTGACACAGGCCACGTGAATGGAGGAATCTGCTGGGAAATAAGGTGAAACAGATACATGGCTGCCACACCGCTCCCAGGAAGAACCTGCAGTGGCCTCTACTCTAAGGGCTTGCCTCTGTCCAGAGTCCACGATCTCGCATTCAGGGCCAACAGGAAGTCGGCCGCGGTTACCACGGCACTTTCCGCCAGTGATCTGGGTTTTTCAAATGTCTCCTCTCCTGACTGAGAACAAACAATTGCTGGTGCATTTGGTCCTCTTCCTTGCCATTCTTTCCGTCTTGATTCTGCACAAGACATGCAAAGGTTTGCCTGCAGCTGTGACATCTTCAGTCAGTTCCGTCTCATTTCCGTGACACTGGACACTATTCTTCATAGTTTTCTTTCTTGTTTTAGCTTATGTCTAATCCCTACATTCATTAATAATGGTTTTTCATTCCCTTTTCCCCCTTCTTTTCTTCTTTCTATCAGGAAAAGGAATAGAGTTATGTAATAGAAGTATCTTCTCAATGCCACATTTGATCAGAAATCCCAAAGAAAACCATTTACAAGTTCAAGTTCTGTACTGATCAATAAATTCTTGAAGGCAAAGACTATAGCTTCTTCAGATCTGTGCTCTCTCCAAGGGCTCAATACCCTGCATGTATTAAATGCTCAAATGATCAATATACGTTGTTTTATAAAACTGAAAATCCCTAGAGCCTCTCATCACTCCTAAGTTTTCCATTCAATTTCTACCCCCTTTTGAAACATGACTCTCAGCATAGCTCCTATATATTTGACCTAGACATGATAACACTCTCTCCACATCAGACCAGGGATATAAGGAATACCAAAGAAGAAACTGAAAGCCATAGGAAGGCAAGCTTTTTTCTTACAGACAGACTTACTTACAGACCTTACAGACAGTGAGCTGGAGGTACCTACCTCCATTCTTCCCTTTTCCTAGCCTTCTTAGATCATAAGCAAATAATATGACTTATTATCATCTATTAAAAGTGGCAGTGAAGTATAATTAGCACCAAAACAGGGCAGAGTGCTAGAAAGCAGGAAGCTACACAGGGAAAGAGAGGCAGAAATCTGCATGGCATTCACTTTGAGTGTCTGGTTGGATATCAATCTATGAGTGCATCAGGGGACATGCCATGAAGGAGGGCAAAGAACTACTGCTGGGAAAAGCACAATTACTGGGGAGCTGTAAGCCAAAAAACTAGGACACCCAGAGTAGGAAGACCTAGTTGAGTACGTGGGCTATTTTATTATTATTATTATTATCGGAGTGTAGTTGGCATATGATGTTATATTAGTTTCAGACATACAACACGGTGATTCAATGAGGGTTCATTTTTCTCCACATCCTTGCCAATGCTTATTACTATTTCTTGTCTTCTTGATACTAACCATTCTAACAGCTGTGAGGTGATAACTCATTGTGGTTTTGATTTGCATTTCCCTGAGGATTAGCGATGTTGAGCATCTTTTTCTGTATCCATGAGGTATTTAATAGAGATCTAAGAAAGGTCATATCTTAGTAGTGGGATGAGACTAGCCTCACAGTAAAAGCTATTCAAGACCCACTTTTAAAAAATGCTTAAAAACATACCCTGAGAGAATTAAGCTGATCTGCAATTAACTGCCTGTGAGAACAAAATCCAATATTCCTTAAAGGGTTACAACAAACTGGCTACAATGCCAGGCTCCTAATAAAAAATTACGAGAATGCTAAGAAACAAGATAATGTGACCCATAAGCGGGAAGGGGGTGAGGGGCAAGAGGTGGGGGTGGGGAAGTTCATCAATAGAAAGAAACCCAGCAATGAGAGAGATGATGGAATTAGCAAAGGTTTTAACAGTCAAAAATATCATCAATTTTTTCAAAGGCCTAAAGAAAACAAAAACATGGAGACAAATTGAATACATGAAAAAAGTTAACTGAAACTTCTAAAAATGAAAAAAAATTGAAACAAAAAGTTACGCACTGAAAAAAAATAATAACTTGAAGATATAACAATATGGCATGTTCCCAAATGAAGCATATAGAGAAAAGGAGAGTAAAAATGAACACCTTCAGTGACCAGCAGGACAATATGAAGGGATCTAATATATGCATAATTTGAGGTAAAGTGAAAATAGGGAACAGAGAAAATATTTGAATAATGGCTAAAACCTTCCCAAATTTGTTGAAAACTATAAACAAGAAAAGCACAAGGCCCAAGCAGAATGAATAAAGAAAAACATACAAAAACATATCAAATAACATTTCTGAAAACAAGTGATAGGGACAAAATGTTCATTGTAGCCAGAGAAACATATAATATATTAAGAGAAATGAAAATAAGAATTATTAGACTTCTAATCAGAAATTAAGCAAACCAGGTAAAGATGGAAAGTGCTGGAAAACTGTTTTAATTCATAGAAAATATGAACTTATGAAAACATCTTTCAAAAATGAATGCAACCAAGGATTCAGTGAAAATTCTATTTTACAATAAAGACAAAATAAAATACTTCTGCACTCACAAAAAACTGAGAAATTTGTCACCTGCCAAATGTTCATGACAGGAAATGCTAAAGGTTTTTCAGGAAGAAGGAAATTATACCACATGCAAACATTGATTTCAAAAAAAAAATGAAGAGTGTTAAAAATAGCAGATGATATGTAAATAAATATGAAACATTTCAGGTCTTTTTAAAAATTTTAATAAATATTTGACTACTTAATCCAAAAACACTAACAATATATTTGAGGTTTTAATAAACATAGGAGTAAAATGTATGACAATAATAGCAAAATATTCTGGAGAGTAAAATGGATGTATATACTGTTGAATTAATTTATGAAGTGCTATATGTTATTTGAAGGTGGGCTTCCATAAGTTAAAGATGCATACTGTAAACCCTAGAGTAGCCACTAAGAAAATAAGACAGATACAAATAGTAAGATATACCTAATAGCCATTAGTGGAGAAACAGACGGAAAAATAGAAAACAAATAACAAGGTAGTAGAATTAAAATAATATTAATAACAAAATTAAATGTAAATGTACTCCAATTAAAAGGTAGAGGTTGCCAGACTGAATAAAAAAGCAAGACCCAGCTATACACTGTCTACAGCAAATCTAATTTAAATACAAAGATATAAGTAGGATAAAATTTAAAGGATGGAAAAAGATAAACATGCAAAAATTAATCATAAGAAAGCAGAAGTGGCTGTATTAATATCAGGAAAAGTAGACTTCAGAACAAGAAATACTTCCTAGGGTTAAAAAGGAACATTTCATGATGATAAAGGGGTCAATCACAAAAAAAAATTATAAAGTATGTACACTTAATAACAGAGCTTCAAGATAAAATGAAGCAAAAACCAACAACACTGAAAAAAGAGACACATTTATGACTGTAACTGGAGATTACAACACCCCTTTCTCAGCACCTGATAGAAAAAATCAGTAATAATATAGAAAAATTGAACACTAACAACCAACTTGACCTAACTGACATTTACCAAGTATTCCACCCAACAAGAAAAGAATACATTCTTGGGGCACCTGGGTGGCTCAGTCAGTTAAGTGCCTGACTCTTGATCTCGGCTCGGGTCATGATCTCAAGGTTTGTGAGTTCAAGCCCCACATGAGGCTCTGTGTTTACATCGCAGAGCTTGCTTGGGATTCTGTCTCTAGTTCTCTCTGCCCCTCCCCTGCTGTGCTCTCTGTCTCTCTCAAAATAAATAAACTAGGGGCGCCTGGGTGGCCCAGTCGGTTAAGCGTCCGACTTCAGCCAGGTCACGATCTCGCGGTCCATGAGTTCGAGCCCCGCGTCGGGCTCTGGGCTGATGGCTCAGAGCCTGGAGCCTGTTTCCGATTCTGTGTCTCCCTCTCTCTCTGCCCCTCCCCCGTTCATGCTCTGTCTCTCTCTGTCCCAAAAATAAATAAAAACGTGGAAAAAAAAAATTTTAAATAAAAAATAAATAAATAAATAAATAAACTAAAAAAAAAAGTTAAAGAAAAACAAAAGAAAAGAAAATAATACATTCTTTTTTTTTTTTTTTTCAACGTTTATTTATTTTTGGGACAGAGAGAGACAGAGCATGAACGGGGGAGGGGCAGAGAGAGAGGGAGACACAGAATCGGAAACAGGCTCCAGGCTCTGAGCCATCAGCCCAGAGCCTGACGCGGGGCTCGAACTCCCGGACCGCGAGATCGTGACCTGGCTGAAGTCGGACGCTTAACCGACTGCGCCACCCAGGCGCCCCTAATACATTCTTTTCAATAGCATATAGATAAAGCATTCACTAGACAAAATGAATTCTGGCCTATAACAAAGTCACAACAAATTTAAAATAACTGAAATCATACACAGTATGACCAAAATAAAACAGAAATGAGAAATCAGTAACAGAAAGCTATCTGGAAATATCATGAATATTTGGAAAGTTAAACCCATACTTATACATAATGCAGGGGCCAAAGAAGAAATCAGAAGGCAAATTGGAAAATATTTTGAACTGTATGAAAATGAACACACAACATATGACAATTTGTGAAATGTAGTCAAAACTTAGGAAAATTTACACTAAATGTTTATACAAAAAAAGGAAAACAATCTCAAGTCAATCATCTAAGTCCCACTGTAAGAAGTATTAAAAATTTCAATGCAAAGTAAGTAGAAAGAAATAATAAAGATAAACAGAAATTAGTGAAATAGTAAACAAATGAATAATAGATAAAATCAATTACATCCACAGTTGGTTACTTAAAAAGACCAATAAAATTGGCAAACCTCCAGCTTCATTAGCAGAGGAAAAAAAAAAAGAAAAGATACAAATAACTAACATTAGGAATGACATAGAGTTCACATGTAGAAAAAGGATATAAGGAAATATGAAAAATGTCAAGCCAATACATTTGACAAATTAGGTAAAATGGATAATTTCTTCAAAGATCACAAATTTCTAAAACTAAACAAAAAAATAAATAGAAAGCTTTACCAGTATTGTAACAATTAAAGAAATTAAATTCATAGTTTAAAATCTTCCCACAAAGAAAACTCTAGGCCCACATAGCTCCATTAACTAAACTCTATCAAACATTTATACAGGAACTAATACTTGTTTTTCAAACTCTTCCAAAAAGTATAAGGCTAATATGACCCTAATACCAAAACCATACTAAAAAGCTGAGGAGAATGTAAAAATAACTAACAAAATATTAACAAATTGAAAACAAACAAATTTTTATTACATAAAAAAGATAGTAGATCATAACCAGGTAGGATTTATCCCAGGAATGCAATACTGAGTTAATATTCAAAAAAAGTTATTGATATAATCACTGTATTACCAGAATAAAAGGGGAGAATGCTATAATCATGCCAAAAGATGCAAGAAAGATAGCATTTGAAAAACTAAAAATCCATTCCTCATAAAAATTCTCAGAAAATGTAATAAAAAGAAACTTAATAAAATGCATCTATAAAAAATCTACAACTAACATCATACTAAATGGTGAATGACTGAAGGTTCTGCCCCTAGAATCTAGAAGAAGGCAAGGATACCCAAGGCAATCCTATTTAATCAATACTGTACAGAAGATCCTATACAACGCAATAAGAAAAAAGTAACACTGATTGGAGGGGAAAGCAAAACTCTTTATTCTCAGATAGTATTTGTGTGTATGTGGAAAAATCCTAAAAAATCAAAGCTATCAGAATGAATTAATATAACAAAGTCACAAGATACAAGGTGAAGGTCAAGAAACACAATTATGTATATTCTTATATGCTAGCAATAAACAATTCAAAATATATTTTTTAACAAACACCACTTACAATAGCATCAAAACCCACAGGTATTTAGGGATTAATTAACTAAAATGTGTGTAAGACTTGTACACTAAATAGTATAAAATATTGCTGATATAAATTAAAGAACATCTAAATAAATGAAGACAGATACCATATTCATGGACTGAAAGACTCAATTTTATTAAGATATCAGTTCTTCCAAAATCAATCAGTGCAATTCCAATAAAAATGTCTTTTTTTTTTTTTACTCATAGAAATTCGCAGGGTGATTCTGAAACTTACACACAAATGTAAATGACAGTGTAACCAAAATAATGTTGAAAAAGAAAAACAGAAATTCAAGAACTTACACTACCTGAATTCAATACATATTATAAAGCTATAATAATCACAAGAGTGTGCTACTGGTGTAAGGAAAAACATACAGATACTACTGAAGAGAGTCTGGAAATAGACTCACACATTTATGACTTAGTTTTTTAATAAAGGTGTCAAGGAAATTGAGGAAAGGATAATCATTTCAGAAATGGTGCCAGGACAATGTTTTATGCACTTGGAAAAAAATAAATGACTGCTACTTCAAATTGCACACAAAAAGTAACTCTAAATGAGTCAGAAATCTAAATAGAAAAGCCAAAACCATAAAATTTCTAGAAGAGGGAAAAATAGGGTAAACAAAGATTTTTTTTTAGAACACATAAAAACGTGACCCAAAAACAAAAAAAAGATAAATAACATGTGCAATTTGATGAACACAGTTAAGGAAATGAAAAGACAAGTTACAGAACTGGAGGAAATCTTTGTTATATATATTCTGACAAACAACTTGAATCCAGAAAACTTAATAAGCCTTTCAACTAAATGATGATATTACAAACACACCAAGTAATAAAAATTGGGCAAGAAATTTCATCACCGAAGAAAACACAGAAATAGCCGAGAAGTACATGAAACGATGCTCAACATTATTAGCCAGCAGGGAAATGCAAATTAGAATCAGCAGACACAAAAGAATCACAATACCTCTATATGCTCACTAGAATGGCTACAATTTTAAAAATTGACAATATCAGGGACACTTTGGTGGCACAGTCTGTTAAGTGTCCAACTTAGGCTCTGACCATGATCTCGTGGTTTGAGTTCGAGCCCCGCATCGGGCTCTGTGCTGACAGCTCAGAGCCTGGAGCCTGTTTCAGATTCTGTGTCTCCCTCTCTCTCTGCCCCTCCCCCGCTCCATCTGTGTGTGTCTCTCTCTCAAAAATAAATAAACATTAAAAAATGACAACATCAAGCGCTGTAAGGATGTGAAACAACTGAAACATGTACGTGGTTATGAGACTGTAAGATGGTATAAGCACTAGAGAAAGCAGTTAGCATTTTCTCATAAAATTAAAGAAACCTACTATATGACCCAGAAATTCCAGTTCTGGGTATTCGTCTACAAGAAATGAAAACAAAGGTTCACACAAAAACTTGGACATGAATGTTCATAGCAACTTTTTTGTAATGGTCGAAAACTGGAAACAACCTAGATGTCTAACATCATGTGAATGGATACATACACTGTAGTGTAAAATATTCCACTGTAAAGAATATGACCCAGCAATAACAAAGAGCAGACTACCGATATGCACAACAACATGGGTGAATTCAAAAAACATTATGTTACCCAGAAAAGTTACACCCAAAAAACTCACCCTCATGATTTTATTTGTGATGTATTAGAAATGGAAAATTTAATCTGTAATGACAGAAAGATCAGTAGTTGCCCGGGGATGGGGCACCAAGGAACACCGTAGGGGATGGGCGTTCTAAGTCCCGATTGCGGTGGTTACGCACTTGTATGTACTGGTCAAAACTCAAACTACACACCTTAAATGAGTGCAGTTTATTGTGTATAAATTATGGCTTCATGAGAAATTCATTGTAAAAGTCGTCACAACAAGAAAATGAGAGAAGAAAACAATTTCATATTATTTTTAAAATAACTATTATTTACTAACACTATTTAAAAATAGTGTTAAATACCTCTGCTGAGTTCATCACGTGTACTTTTAACCTTTAATTCTGACAGGCTTGCTAAAATAAGAAGCATTCAATAAGTAATAGCCAATGACTGCCTCTCTCTCTCTCTCTATATATATATATATACACATACATATTATAGTATGTGACTATTGCTTGAAAGTAAAGAATTAATCAAAGTTTAATGCCATTAGAGAACCATGAATTTAGGAGTCAAACATATTCTTACGTTTCATTCCCTTGTCTCAGAAACCAAAATACTGAACTCTCTCACTCTCACTCTCTTAAACTGAAAATTAAAAAAAAATAAAGGCAAAACAGAGCATGCCATCTTCTGACAGAACAGAAAATGTCGATGCCCTTCTCCTAAACTGCTCATTCGTATATAACTTATTCTCCAATTAACACACTGTCCATCAGTATCATACAGTGGTTTTCAATCACGTTTTCCTCGCCATCTACTTATCAAAGCAATAAGCACGATTACTCACTTCAATTGTCTTGGCCAGTAACTGAGTGTGAGGAAAATTGTACGCGTACACTTCATTAGCGACAGTGTTTACATCAATGGCAGCCACAACTTGTGCAGGAACACAGCTTTCTGTAATGATAAATGGAATATCTTAAAATGCAAAGTCCTCAATATCAACGTGTTCACTTTACAGGGAAGTCAAAGTAGCAGAATTGTGCAGCACGTTTCCTCACTAGCCAGAGCTCAGATTTCCGTGGCTGACCAGGCTGCGGGAGTCGGGCACCAAGTGAAGGACGTGCATACTTCTGGCTCATTACTCTAAACAGCATTCTGAAGCTAAAAATGAGAATTAAATGTGTTAGTCAGTATTTCTGACCTTTGCCTTCCTCACTCCATTAAGATACACACTTACAAGTTAGATAGAAAGTTCTCGTAAGTTCAAATAAACCAAAAATAGGACAGTTAAGTATATTCTTAAAAACTGTATCACGCGGAAGTTTATATAAATAAATTAACTACCATTTGCTCTTCACCTTCTAATGTTAATATAAAGCTGCTTCCCAACATCACTACAAATGCTTTTAGTTAAATTTGGGGGATTTCTTTAACAATAATATTATTGAGATATAATTTACATTCCAAAAAAATTCACCTTTTTAAGGCATAGGCAAGTTTTGAAATGAAATCAACAGTTAAGCGGTGTCCAAATGTATAAAACACATAGACTAAAAAAAAAAAAAAAAAAAAAAAAATCTTGACAGCCTAGGACAGAATGTAAGAAGAGCAAGGGAAATAATTCCAAGGGCATGCCTTCGCTGCCCTTCTATCTTGCTGCTAAAAAAATAATAATAATAATTTTCCGAATGTTATCAGATTCAGAGTTCTGCTATAGCCCTTCACTGGCAGTCAACAATGAGGCTATGTAAACACACATAGCTGCTGTTAGATTTTGCAATTACCACCCCCTTGCACTCTTTACTCAAACACATACAAAACTAATCATGTATATATACTGACCTAAATCAGGAGAAAATGTGAAGTTTTAAAAATAATAGTATTTGACACTTCTGAGGAATACCATAAGAAAAAATATTACAACATTGCATAATACCTCCAAATAGCTATTTCTTTAATAACCATTTGCTGTTAATAGTTAGCACAGGTAGACCAAACATCAAACAATGAAAAGAAAATTTAGTGGTGAGAAGCTAGGGCTCATGCAGCAGGCACCAGAAATAAAACCCAGATCACAGAAGATGGAGTAAAGAGGAAGGCTCACACACACTCAGAAAATAATCACAGCCATTCACTGAGGCCTAAAAGTGAACATGCCAGACACAAAACAAGGGCGTAAATGTCTTTAAGTACATATTTGCTGAAGACGCTCGGCCAGGACCAGCTATCTCCTAGGTATATATCACTGGAAACTCTGAGGTCCGGTGAGTAATATCGTATACTGACTCCAACCGAGTTTAAAAGCAGTAACTAGTCCCTTCCTTGATATAAAGTTGGACATAATATCTTTGTCAAGGGCATCAGAGAAATCTTGAAACACAAATCAAGAAGGCTTTTAAACAAACAAGAAAATTAGTATATAAGGATCATTTTGCAAAATCACAGACCTGTTATAATTCAGGTCAAGAACTAAGTTACTACTAAGCACTGTAAGAGAACTCAGAATTAAATCAACTTTATTGAATTATTTTACTGTTCTGCTGAATAAGATATCTTATGAGCATGATGTAGCCTGCTTGCATTTCCACAATATATGCAGCAAACTGGGATTGCCTGGAGTTGATTAATATGACTTTTCTCTTTTTTCAGGCTGATTGACAATCTACAGTGATGTGCTGAATCTGTACCACAATCAATAATTAATTTTATGTTCTTGCATCATGTGCCCGAAAGACATAAAAACTTACAAAAAGTAACTGCCAAATAAATGTTTTATGTGGCTATCTAAGAACTGATGAACCGAAAATTCTCAGAAAACAAGAGATTTTAAAAGTCAATAAGCAAATGCACTGTTTACACGTTACTGTGGATTGTTGTAAATTTAGGATCCACTGCATGACCTAAAAAGTTACTTCCATGATGAGAAATGGATGTACCAAGATATTGCTGACAGTAATTCAACTTGCTTTTTCAAAACAGAATTGTTCTGGGGTATGGACATGTTTCTAAGGAAACATTTAGACTTATAAATAACAATTTAAAAAAGCAAACCTGTCAATTCTGTCAAAATCTGGACTTGAGATCCAAAGACAAGTTGACTAATATTTTCTACTATATACTTGAAAAATCCAAAAATCTTTGTCAAGCCACATACACATATTTTGAAAATGTTTAACTAAAAGTATCTAAGTGAATATAATTCACTTAGTGAGTTTTGTACAAGTGAGCTAGATCTATTACTTAAATCATGCAGGAGCAGTGATTCTCAAAAAGGGAATTGGGGAAAGCGAACCCATCAGGATCTTCTAGTGGGATGGAGCATGGGATGTGTTTTCAGCACTTTGGTCTATTGCTTTATCTGGATTTTATTCATGATATTTCAGTTATTACACTGGACTGTGTACGTATCAACAGGAAACATGGGTATAAAAGGTGAGACACTCTAGAGAAATGCAGTATAAATGCTGTGAAAATATTGTCAGATCAGATGTACAAGGAAAGACAAGAGGTATCATACTATTTACATGAGGACTGAATTGAAAAAGGTAGATTTAGTTATACCAGGAGAGATTTCTAGGGAAATGTAAGAAATGTCACTGACAATACATGCCTAAGTCCTGCTCTCAAATATGTCTCAAGTAGGCAAGAATCTCTCTCTCCCTCCCTCTCTCTCTCTCTCTCTCTCTCTCTCTCACACACACACACACACACACACACACACACACACACACCCTATGTGAATAGCAATAATTTTCCTTCTTTTTCTGATCACTCTTTCTGGAGAAGTTGTAGGAAAAACCTCTGGTTGGTAGTAGTGAAAAGGCACAAGTTCACGCTCTACCTGCCTTTCCTAACCAAGTAAATCAGAAAGTTTAATTGTGCATAGTTACTAAGGTGGGGGAAAAATTCTGTTTTTAAAAATGTAAATATAAAATTAACTGGTCCACTTGGAAATAAGAAAAGTAGCTTAATTTTTCTTTGTTTTCTTTATCATTTATTTTCTGACTTGTACCTTATATGGGTGAGTAATTATTTGAATGAGCTCATTATAATCACACCTGAGACACCGAATCAGGTATGTTAATACTGACACCTAGTTGTGAAATGAAAGGTGAGTTGAACATATCCAATGTCTATTTCCTTTCATTCAAAGTGATAGCTTAAGAATAAAAAAGTACTATGCAAAAACAGACCTGAAAGGATTCTGGATTTAAAATGATTACTAACGAGGCGCCTGGGTGGCTCAATGGGTTAAGCATCAGATTCTTGATTTTAGCTCAGGTCATGATTTCACAATCATGAGTTCGAGGCCCGCATTGGGCTCCAAGCTTAGCATGAAGCCTGCTTAAGACTCCGTGTCTCTCTTCCTCTGCCCCTCTCCCCCACTCATGCACTCTTTTTCTCTCAAAAACGTAAATAAAATAAATAAAATGATTGCTAAGTGTTTTATCACTATTAGCAAAGTATATTTCTTTTCTTTTTAAAGATTCTTGCATTTCAAAACTTGCAAATAAATTCTCTGAATTAAATAAAATTTAAAATAAGTCTCAATTTTTTTATAAAGTCCATTCATTTCCTTAGAAAATCGCCTTAGAAGTTTAGCTAACAGTAAACCAAAAAAACTTACTTTGGGTCAAGATATACACTAGATCTTTGTTACTAAGACCTCACTAAATACAAGAGCTCATCAACCAGAAAGTAGACAGGAACCACTTGAGACCTGTGTACAGACCAGAGCTAGGGAAGTGGGACAAGAGAGAAAGGTGCCAACTAATATTCAAAAAGGAGCACACTGAATTTACATGGAAAGAAAAATAAAGATGCTATGCCAGATAACAGTGCAATGTGGAGAAGAGGAGACAATGCATTCTGATTAGGACCTTGAGAACAGAAATGAAGATGTTAAGAAAAAAGAAGAACGTGATAGTTTGTGCTCTCTGGCCTTTCTACTATCGGTTTGTTTCTACTGTGGAAAAATAAATGTAATGGCTGCACTCTAATCACCATGTTAGTCCATGAAGAGAAGGGCCGCTTTCCAGGCTGATGAGGCAAAGAAGGAGAAGGAGCGGACGTCCTGAAGGATTTCACAGAGTCGCTGTAGCAGCCCTGGATTACTACGTCTAGACATATTTTATGTGAGAAACAAATTTTGACCTTTTGGACACTATTATTTTGGATGTCTCTATTATGGATAGTTGAACCTAATCCTAATGAATGCATGAACCCAATCCTAACAGTTACCCCAGCTGTTCAGCCAGGGTGTGTGTGCACACGCGCGAGGAGAGAATTTCAGGTTCAGTTCCTATTTAGACCGGATCAATGTACTTGGGCAAACATTTATTGAGTCATGTGTGCAAAACATTTTGTAGACCCACAGGGATGGATACACAAAGTGTATATTTATGGAGGTCAGGGGAGTCTTAAAATTAAAACATTGTTCTTCTCTGAAGTACAAGAATCCCTCCTTTAATATAAAGTTTTCCTTATGAAGGGGATTCCTACTAAGCAAATACTTTCTTCATTATTTTTTAATTTTTAGTACTGAAGTATAGCCGGGATACAATATTAGTTTCAGGTGGACGACATAGTGATTCGACAATCCTGTACATGACTCAGTGCTCACCATGGTAAGTGAAGTCACCATTGGTCACCAGTTAACACTATCTCTTCATTATTTGTTAAAAGTCTCATCTATGCTTCCCTGAGAACAACTCTGAAGACTTGATTGAAGGAAATATAAAAAAATTTAGAAAACTAAGCAAAATCATGCATTAAATAAACAACTCAAAAATCTAATACGGACAGCATTCCTAGCAATACCAGCACTAATAACACCACCATGATATACCTCAAAATCTCAAAAGCAAAACCGCTGAAACTCTGCAACAGTCATAATCAACCTCATGTATTTTCTAACCTCAGTAATCTCTCACTGAATACTTGTGCACAGCAAGACTTCCTCAGATGAGTTATCATAATACTGATTAGAAGGTGACACAATAGCTCCCACTAAGGAAGTTCTGGTTTCCTTTTGGAATGATGGCTTGAGTGTTACCCAACAGCCTCTGTGGCTCTTGACATAAAACAAAGGTCAAACTAAAAATATTGATAATGATTACTAAAGAGGGGACACAATCGTAATTTCTTTAATTTCTCAGGCTTTCATGCAACAGATCTTTTAATGATTACAAGTGTTCATAAGCCCTTTTTATAAAAGGTGCTTGGTATTTTTAAATGATTTCTTGTCCTAATATTAAGAAATGTCTCCTTCTGGGGTGCCTGGGTGGCTCAGTCGGGTAAGCGACCGACTTCGGCTCAGGTCATGATCTTGCAGTTTGTGAGTTCGAGCCCCACGTCGGGCTCTGTGCTGACAGCTCAGAGCCTGGAGCCTGCTTCGGATTCTATGTCTCCCCCTCTCTCTACCCCTCCCCTGCTCATGCTCTGTGTCTGTCTCTCAGTCTCTCAGTAATAAATAAACATTCAAAAATTTAAAAAAGAAAAAAAAAAGAAATGTCTCCTTCCAATTGAAGTTTGATAACTTTTTAAAACTTGGGAAGCAATATCAGATTGCTTATTTTTACATTCTGTTTTTTTTTTTTTTTTTTTAAGAAAAGTAAACTTTCATTTGCTTTTGCTTCTTATAGAAAGTCTGTATTTTAGAAACTTTATTCAGGGAGATGGTCAGTGTTCAACGGACATGTTTTTTTATAAGCTACACACATCAATACATGTAACACTTGATGTCAATTTTTAAAAAAACATGAAAGCTGCTCTTTTTTCTGAACTCCTATCAGTAAATTTACACTCATGGGGTTTCCCA
The DNA here is from genome assembly GCF_018350155.1 of Leopardus geoffroyi. Taxonomy (NCBI): domain Eukaryota; kingdom Metazoa; phylum Chordata; class Mammalia; order Carnivora; family Felidae; genus Leopardus; species Leopardus geoffroyi. The sequence goes on from NC_059341.1 coordinate 15,889,408, forward strand.
GGATTCTTCCTAGGTTCTAATGAAGTCATTCTACTGCTTCCAAGTTATCTGGTACTTCACCACTGTCTACCCGATAAAATCCACACTTCTTAGTATGATCTCATGGTGCATTGCTGTCTAGCTTTCTCTCTTGACATTGTCCCTCAATCAACCACTTTCTTTCAACTCATACCCACCACACTCATACACATACACTTTTTCCCCAGGTAATAGCCAACTACTTATCATGCCCCAGAGGGGCCATAACTTCTCAATCCTAATGCTTCTGTACATCGTTTAAAAGCCTACCCTACCCTGCCCAAGGTCACTATCTTTCTGGTCCTAGATCATTTTTATTGGTCCCTCAGGACCCATTCAGCTCAGGCATGACTCCTCCAGGGGGCTTTCACTGAGCCCGCTGGATTGAAGTGGGGGCCGGTCCCTCAGGCTGTCACTGCACTGGGTAGTTCACACGGTCAGCACATTTATCCCAGGACACCACCTCTCTCACTAGACTCTGTGATCCGATAGAGCCCATGCCATGGCTCGTGCACCCCAGCCTGACTCACAGCACCCAGACATTTCTACAATTGGCACCCAATAGGCCTTCAGTAAACATCTGAATGAATAGTATGAAAATGAGCGAATTTGATCTCTAACTTCAACTCCTGATTATTGTTGATTACCCTCTTCAGTGTCCTGTTTCTGGGAACAGGACTAGCTTAAAAGCCTTTAATAATCCTGTACCTAAGTGTTTATCGATGTCTGAAAGACCGTGTTTAAGTAGATTGTTTGACATTCGGGTAAAATTTTAACCTCAGAAACACAATGAAGTTTCCAGAATGGCCTACAAAATTCTATTCGTCTTACAAATATGTTAAAGAATAGCACCAATAGGGCTAGCGTCAGGCAGTTATAAACATTTGTTAGAGTACGTATCATGTACTAGGCACACGAGATGAGTGGACACCTGTGTTGTGCTTTGCCAGCATCCAGTACCCTTTTTTTCTGGCAATAGTCCCAGAGTTTCTTTTGGGGATCTCACCTCACTCACTTTCTTTCGAGTGGCTTAGATAGCATCAACCCGTTGCCCTAGTTTCTCCGAAAGCGCGTGTCAGATGCCTGAGCCAAGACTTCCAGAGTGGGTTCAGGAAGGGCGAACAAGACAAAATAAGCAACTAGGCACAAGAAGAGAGAACACCTGACTTTTCCTTGGGCAACTAGGAAGAGATGCTTGCTCTTTCTTACTGAGTTTAACCATGGAAGGGAAGGATATTACGTGCAGCAGCAACTACAGCCTTCTGATGAATTAACGGGAGCATGTATATAAAAATGTACCCACTCTAGAGAGAACAAATTTGAGATAGATATACAGAGAAAGAAAACTGGCTCCTGGTAACATGATGCGAGCCCCTTTAAGCTGCATCCCAAACCAAGCCTATATTTGATCTCAGTCATGACATGAGTATTTACGTCTTTTATGTAAACCAGTTTGCATTGTTTTTTGTAACTTGGAAACAACAGTTCTAATAGGCATTTAAGAGAACACACACTGAAATATCACTTGTCACTCTGAAGAAATGCATTTCAAATTCCAACTTGGCAAGCAGAACATGAACTTTACCAAAAGCCTTGTGAATGAGAAATTAATTAACCAAACAGAACCAAAATTAATTTACCAAACAGAAGCACATCTCTTGATCAAACACTCCTCAGGTGTCCTAAGTTGAGACAATAATCGCAGGAGTCCCAATGTGGGGGGCAAGGACTTCATTATAGGGTTACCTAACTACCTTACCCTTTACGTGTATTCTAAAGACAACAAATATGTAGAGAGCACCTGTAAGCTGTATCTCCAAGCTCTTTCAAGGAGCATATAATATTTTCAGTTGAACGGTCTTAACGATTCCTACAAAATTCAAGTTCTGAAAGTAAAAGCAGTCAAATAGAAATTTCAATTACAGGCAATTCAAAATAAAGAATTGTGTATGATCTATGAACATATAAAAGGATGCTGCACTTCACCAATAAGGACAGAAATCCACATTAATCAGTTTTACTTATCAGATTTAGGAAAGGTCTTATAAAATGAACACTGTCTAGCGCAAGCGTTTGGAAAAATGTGCCCCTCCTCTTGGTGACCATAGCATACATGGATTCAACTCTTCTATGACTAGTCCTAGTGATTCTACATGTGACAATTTATGCTAGGAAATATTTGGACAATGTAAGTGTAAGACTGCATAGATGTATGAGAACAACCATATTAAAAATGATACCCATATACACTAATGTGGAGTGACAGAAATTTTTAAGGACAAAAAAGTTACTAAATAGTCTTGTTCAGTAATAATTCAAGTTTTGTAAAGTGTATGTGTATGTACCCGTATTAAGAAAAAAAAAAAAACAGCAAATGTCAACAGGGGCTATCTCTTTTGGTACAGAGAATTTGGGGGTAATTTTTATTTCTTCCTTTAAACCTTTTTGGATTATTTGGTCTTTTTCTTAACAGTAAGAATAGAATGCTTTTGTAATCAGTGAAAAGCAAACAAACGTAAAACTATTTTTATCTTGGAACAAAAGAATTCAAAGCTTCTCTTGGTTGTGACCCTGAGAAATCACAAAAGGAAGGTATCAAGGACAGACCAAAAAGGTTTGGATACATTCTCAAAACATGCCCAACTGACTGTAAGACCCACCCCCCACACACACACACCAGTAATATAACTCAATGTATTATTTATCCCACAAACTCAACAACAGTCAAAAGAATAAAAAACAAGAATTAAACTACATGGCCATGGTTCTTTAGAGATTAACAAGTAAATAGCATATGGCCAAAAATGTAGAGTTGAAAGCTATCTATTTATATATTTAGAATTCAAAGGATATAAATCTAAATCTGTGTTCTCCATTTTCCCATGACATTTAAGCCTTCCTATTAATCTCTTAAAGGCATGAACATGTTTAAAAACATTTATGTAAACAGTTAAGAAATAAGCAATATAAAGCACATGTTATCCACCCTATTACAGGTTTAAATAACAAAGACTTTGTTTTCCATAAGTTTGCTTTGAATGAACAAACCTCTATGAATGTTTCATCACTATAAAAATGTAGAAACATTCTTTGTTGAGATTTTCTTACAATTTAAAAGATCATTTCTGATACATTCATGGAAGTCAATGAAGAAATGATGTATGCATTAGTACTCTGTGCCTAACCAACTATGAATGAAAAAAAGAGTTGTAAAACTATTATTATATTATCAATCATAAAAATCCCAAAGATTAAACTAAAAACTCTTCTCTAAGAAAATTAAAAATAAAAAAAATAAAAACTCCTCTCTAAATTTGTCCTGCTATTCTGAGCCCCTCTTTGCTTTATATAAAGTAGACCTTTCTTAAAGCTTATTCTTTTCATTATTGACTTCATAACGCTTTAAACCCTATCCTGAATTTCTGCTACAGGCATCTCTAAAAGGATTAAGTTTTACAATTTGGCACAGAATCAGAAAGTATAAATTAGCCCTAAGACCTCAGGGGAAAAAGCACTTCAATTATCTCATTCCTCATTTTCCTCTTCTGCGTCTCCTCCTGACTATATATTTCTTTGCAAACCTTTTTCCATTAAGCCACGGGGTATTCAACAAATACTGGCTATCATTTTTTACTCAAAACTCTCATAGGCACACCCTACCGAGATCTTTTATTCAGAGTGTGTAGGTATGTGTGTATTCACAAGTCCTCAGAAAGAAAGATTTTAGGATATGGACATCTACTTATCTAGCCCATTCTCAGCTGTGTTTGAAGTTTAGCTCTACGATTTCCAGCTATGTGACTTAGGCAAGTTACTTGACTTCATTAAGTCTCAGCGTCTTTATCCATGAAAGTGAGAGAACAGAGGTAATAAAGTACCTACGTCATAGAGTTTTCTGAGGATTAAATTAGTTAACACCTATAAATCTCTCATATTTGTGCTGGCCATGCAGTAAGTACTTAATAAATGTTTGCCACGATAACTATCAAGAGTTCAAAGATTTTTTTTAAATAAGAATATGGAATATCAAATGCTAGAAAGGACTAAGTGTAAGGACCTCTCACTGCAGGTGTATCAATCGAGGATTCAGTGTTTGAGAGGGCAGTTTGGCAGTATGTATCTAAAGCCTTCAAAACTGCTTTGGCCTTAGCGATTTTATATCTGGGCACATATCCTAAGATGTGGTAGGCAGAACAGTGACCCCCCAAAAATCCATCCCCATCCTAATCCATGAAACATACAAAAATGTTACCTTACATGGTAACAGGGACTTTTGCAGATATGAGTAAAGATCTTAAAAAGAGGACATCATCCTGGGTTATGCAGGTAGACCCAGCGAGATCGCAAGAAGGATGGAGGAGGGTCAGAGTTAGAGGAGATGTGATGAAGGAAACAGAGGTCAGAGAGAAAAGCTAGAAGATACTGTATTTGCAGCTTTGAAGATGGAGGATGAAGTCATGAGCCAAGAAATGCAGGTGACCTCTAGAAGCTGGAAAACACAAGGAAACACACTGTCCCCTTGAGCTTCCAGAAGGAAACAGCTTGGACAAAACCTTGATTTTAAGATGTTTGACCTCCAGCACTATAAGATAATCAGTTTGTGTTGCTTTAAGCCATTGTTTGTGGTGATGTGTTACACCAGCAGTAGGAAACCAGTATGTAAGGCAACAATATACTAACATGAAAGATTTATATAAAAAATAAATGCTATTTTATTTATAATAGCAAAAGATTATAAGCAACCTAAATGTCCAAAAATAGTTGATTGCTTTGAACAAGAACTTCCATAAAATGGAATATTACACAACCATTAAAAAACAAGTTGGCAAATATATTTAATGACAAGGAAGGAAAACTTCAAGATATTCTAAGCGAAAAAAGAAAGCTATAGTTTATTTTAATGTTCATGAACACATGTTGAATAAAGATCGAAAAGCTATAAATCATGCAGTGTTTATGACTGCATGAGCAAATTTTTATTTTTAAATTTTCTTCTTCATTTGTGTAGCATCAGTTTTCTCAGTAAACCATAATCTCTGGAGAAAAAGAATACAGCTGTCTTGTTACTTCTGTGTCTCTATTGCACATCAGAGTGACTGACACAGAAACCACTTAAAAATTACATGCTGAATGAATGAATACATTTTCAGTGTTTCCTAATTCCATCCCCCCACCTCAAGACTTCTGGTATTCTGGCAGAGTTATGGTTCCCAAGTCCAAATAGTACACTCTCTTACTACAATGGAAGATAAGTCTTGGTGAATCCACTATAAATGCCACATTAATGTGTACAATCATGGGTTTGGATTGGTTAAGTGGGGGATAGCTTAAAAGTGCAAATTATTTTTTTTATTTAAAAAAAAAAATTTAATGTTTATTTTTGAGAGAGAGAGTGAGACAGAGTGTGAGCAGGGGAGGGCCAGAGAGAGGGAGACACAGAATGGGAAGCAGGCTCTGAGCTGTCAGCACAGAGCCCCATGTGGGGCTCCAACTCACAGACCGTGAGATCATGGCCTGAGCTGAAGTCGGACGCCCAACTGAGCCACCCAGGCGCCCCAAAAGTACAAATTATTAAACAGGTGAGATGAGGAAGTATTTCCTAATTTTTAAACAAATGTATTATATAAACATAAAATGAATAAGTGTAAAAATATGTGTAAATATTCAACTTCACTAGTAATAAAAAAATTAAAATAACAATTTTATGTAGTAAACTATATATAGTTTTAAATATTATATTGGCATATTTGTGGTCAAACACTATTAGATATAAACCGGTATATCCTTTTAAAATGCAAGCTGACAATAACATCAGTCTTTAAACTGTTCATGCTCCATGACTTAAACACTCATTCAACATCTGCTATGCAACAGGCACCATTCCAGGTACCAAGGATACAACAGTGAACAAAACTGAATAAAACAAAAAAATCCTCACCCTCCTGGACTTACATTTTAGAAGGGGAGGCAGTCAATCTTTAAAATAGTATGGTAGGCAGAAATAAGTGTTGGGGGGGGGGGGGCTAGGGGAATTAAACAGGAAGGAGGACAGGGAGGCAGAGCAGAGAATGTAATTTTTTTTTTATTTTTTTTAAATATTTATTTATTTTTGAAGGAGAGAAAGACAGAGTGTGAGTGGGGGAGGGGCAGAGAGAGGGGGAGACACAGAATCTGAAACAGGCTCCAGGCTCTGAGCTGTCAGCACAGAGCCCGACGCGGGGCTCAAACTCACAGACCGCGAGATCATGATCTGAGCCGAAATCTGACGCTTAACCGACCGAGCCACCCCAGGTTCCTGAGAAAGTAATTTTTGACAGTGGCCAGGGAAGCCCTGAGAAGGTGACATTTGAATAAAGACAAGGGACTAGTCATGTGTCTATCAAGGAGACAGCATTCCAGGCAGAAGGAACAGCACAGTGGCTCTGAAGCAGGAATGCTCTTGGTATGTTTAAGGATAGCAAGGAGCTCACTATCCCTACTCCACTCTCCAGGAGCTTACACGGAGAAGAGGACAGGGTACATCCTTATTGGCCTTTTCCTATGTCCAAACTCATGTACATTATACACACACACAAACACACACACACGCATTCTGTATATACACTATATATACAAATATACATTGCCCAAGTATAAGACAACTAGAATGAAAGTCAATACCCAGGGTCTGCAGGAGAATATCCAAAATTATGTGGATATGGCCATTTTTGTTATACAGATGATGACAAGACATAGCTGAAATATTCAAATGACTTCATTTTACATAATTTCTTAATTTAGTTATACAAATATATATATATATATTTTAATTTTTTTAACATTTATTTTTGAGGGAGAAAGTGACAAGTACAGACCGTGAGTGAGGGAGGAACCAAGAGAGAGGGAGACACAGAATTAGAAGCAGGCTCCAGGCTCTGAGCTGTCAGCAGAGAGACAGACATTGGGCTCGAACCCACAAACCGTGAGATCATGACCAGAGCTGAAGTTGGACATTTAACCAACTGAGCCACCCAGGCACCCCTAGTTACACAAATATATTTTAAATAGCACTATCTTATTAGTCCATCTAGAAATACTGCTTTTTCCACTCAAATTTCATGGAATAATTTTATTCTGCTTTCTCAGCTGCATCTTTGAAATCAGAGTCTTTATCATCAACAGTCACTTTTAAGTCATCTAACAGTTTTCAAGAGCACATCAACTTCCCTTCCAAGTTCCTTGAGATCTAGCACTTTTTGAGTTCACAAATGATGATGTCACTGGAAACTTTATAACTTTATACCAACCTCAAATACCCATTAACTACTTGTGATCTCCACAAAGTAACCCCCTACCGTATTACTCTGAAAAGTAATTTCCAGGTTTGTTTCCGATGATATCTAATCCATGTAACTGCAAGGTCATCCTCCTACAAATTATTTCTAAATCTTTTAATTCATCGGTATGATTTTTCATCAATTCCATCAAGTGACTTCAATAAGCACCCAACAATGGTATGACATTTTTTCAGGCTAATGTAACTTATCTAAGCAACATTTTATTACTTTGCTCTTCAAAATACAGTAATTGAGGAATATGAAGATCCTTCATGAAAACTAAGATATAAGGCCATATTCTCTTTTCAAAGCCTAACATTTTGGGGAAAAATGAATATACTGTATCAAAGAATTTATGACAAATATGTCTATAAAGGCATATGTATACAGGTTTGAGTTTTGTTTTTTGGTTTGGTTTTAAATAATAGAATCACAAGCCCTTTGTTTTTTATAATCTCAGGAGAAATGCAAAAGATAATCTCTTCAAAGAAGCAGAACTCTGGATTTTATGTTTCCCTTGGCAAATATAAAAATGCTAACCCATAAGACAGTCTAGTAAAATGATAGATTCACATATTTTCCCCTAAGCCATGGTTACCAACATTCTGACATTTCAAATTTAATAGCAAGGGACAGACAAATGGTCAGGATTAAGTCAAATCAACAGACTGCCATTAAGTTTAAATATTCAAAGACTATAATTTAAACAACTGACTCAGCAACAATAACCACAAGAGTCAATTGAAGCCACAAGAATAAAACGCTTCTGAAGAAGCAGAGAAACTCTGCTACTTTATTAGCATTTAAATGTCAGGGTTTTCAGGAAAAATGTAAGCAAGGCGAAACTACTTACTTAGTATGTCTAATTGGATCTATGAGAGTTCAAAGTCTAACTAGATTGTATTAACTAGAAGCCCTTCATATTCCGGGTTCTTCCTGGACCAAAATTCTCCTATAATTAAGGAACATGCCAAAGCCTATGAAGGTCATGTACATGCTAAAAGGCTCAGACACTTGTTTCTTAAATTAAGTCTCACTCACTAAGGGATTATTAAATTCACTATTTTGTTTGAACAAAAACTTACTAAATGGATGCTGAAGAACTATGACCAACTTTCTGGTAGAGTTGTTTTACTTCAGTCCAAGGTTTTTTGCTCAGTTTGTGGCAATTTAAAATCCCAGAATGAAAAAAATTCACGGATAACAGTAAAAGCAACTATTGGTTCACATAAAATAATGGTATTTATAGTATTTTTTTTTTAATCTCAACTACATTCTACCTACCCTGCAAAAATGAGATACAAGTCTTTTGCTTTTAGGCAGGGTGAGAGCCGACTGGCACTATTTCTGAAAAGCACTTTGTGGGGGATATTACTGGATGGTCTTCCATGGGCAAAACAAAAGGCCAAAAGGAATCCTAAAAAGGCTCTCAACACCAACAAATACCAAATTCTACATGCAACCTTAATCTCCCTGTTCTATGATAATAATCCTTCTGTAATTACTTACAGATTTGCTGTCATGTATCAACCTCTTCTATTCTATTCAATCTTCCATACAAAGAGGTAATGTTTCTTGACATGAATAAAAGGATAAAAAAAAAAAAACACTTGAACTTCATTATTTTCACCATAACTCACTTTAACATATGATTAAAATTCTACAGTGAGTTAAAACCAAACACTTGTTCCCAATACACTTGACTCTTTGGAGAAAATTTCACATTTTATCATGTAGTACAAAAAAAAAATTATCTATTAAAATGTCACATATAGTCATGAAAACCCTTCAGGACTCTACTTATTTGTCCACAGTCCAACACACACACACACACACACACACACACACACACGCACATACTGGTTTATCTCCTACATAATTCCTATTAACATCCTTCAAAATACTATCCATGGACCACACTTTGAGAAATGCTGACTTAGCTCATTCCCCCAAAGAAAAATGACCTTTGTGATTCAGACTTAATACCTAAATTTAAACTTATCACAGTACAATAATATCTACTTCAACCTATGCATATTTCATGGCAAACATGACCCTACTACATTTATTCACTTATTCATTCAACAAATAGGTATAAGCAATGTTCCAGACAAAGGCTATCTTATTATAAAATTTACATCCTTGTGAGGTGGGGGAAGACAAATCATAAACAAATAAGTAAGTATATAATATGTCTAACAATGAAAGTACTATGGGGGCAGGGGAAAAAAAAAAAAACAAAACAGAGTAAGCCAGATAGTATAGAAGGGATTGGTTCTATTTTTAAATAGGTTGGTTAGAGAATGTCTCAACAGCAAAGACCTGAAGGAGATGAAGGAGCAGGAAAATAGATATCTTGAACTTTCTAGAACACAGATGGGAGCATGCTTGTTTTGTAAGGGGAACAGCAAGGAGACCTGTATTATGGACTGAATATTGGTGCCCCTCTTCAAATTCTTATGTTGCAAGTCTATCTCCCAATGTGCTGGTATTATGGGATGGCGCCCCTGGGAAGTAATTAGAATCAGATGAAGTCATGAAGGTGGGGCCCTCAAGAATAGGATAAGAACCCTTGTAACAGTCATGAGAGAGCTTACCTCCTCCCTCTGCTCTCAGCCATGTGAAGATACAAGGTGAAGTTGGCACTCTGAAACCTGGACAGGGCTCTCACCAGAATTCAACCACACTGCCACCCTGATCTTGAACTTCCCAGCCTCCAGAACTGTGAGAAATAAATTCTACTGTTCAGAAGCCACCCAGTCTGTGGTACTCCTTTACAGTGGCACAAACTTACTAAGACAGCCAGCAAGTCTGGAATGAAGAAAGCAAGAGGGTAGCACAAGAAATGTGCTCAGAGACGGAAAGGGGCTGGCTCTAGACCAAGGAGAATTGAAGCTCTCATTGAGTGACAGGAGAAACCTCTCAAAGGTTTTAATCAGAGGAATGACTTGTCTAATGCATTTCTAAAGGATCACACTGACAGGGTGTTGAAAAAGAACTAGAGGAGACAGACCAGAATCAAGGACAGCAGTAAAAAGGCTGTTGCAATAACCTTTTGTCCAGGTTTCCTAAAAAAGGACCCAAGGTGAAGCTTCGCAGCAGATGCTCTTTCTGGAAGGGAAAACCCCAAAGTAGCAAGAGTACAGGACAGTGAGGCAGGGAAGGGGGAAAAGGAAACAGAAGGCATTGCATCACTACACCGGCCACAGCTTCACAGGAAAACCCAGCCAGCTGCTCTCTCGTGAAGGACTGGTAGGGCAGGCTGGGTGGACCACCACTCCCCACAGCTGCAGGGGGAAGGATGTATTGAAGGTGATAGGAGCCCTGCAGTAACGACACTATTTGGTTTAAAGCAACACTTCCACATCCCCACATGTATCTGAGCAGGGAACTCTGGTGGGGAGACAAGGACAGAGGATGTACCTGCTGACTCCTTCACCATGTCTCTTCCTGATGAGAAGTCATCTCATGAGGCACGTATAGGAAAACACTCCTGTGGTTCTCCTTTACTCACACACTACTACTATATTCACAACACTTCTGACACTAGGTGGATATCCACGATTCACTTGGACACTAACCAGAGTTAGCCAAGGCCCCTTAAGAGCCCAGACCCACAAGACTTCCCCAACGTCAGACACCAAGGGCAAGGAGTAGGTGTCTAGGTTACCGATGACTCTGTCTTACTTGGCTACAAATCAAAGGTTCCCACAACCCCTTCCTTGGATTCCATCATTTGCTAGAACAGCTCAGAGAACTCACAGCGACACTTATGTCTGACAGTTGATTACATAATAAAGGATATGATAAAGGATACAGATGAACAGCCCGCTGAAGAGATACATAGGGCAATGTATGGAAGAGCCCGGAGCACAGGAGTCTCTGTCTCCATGGAGTTGGGGTGCACCGCCATTATGGCACGTGGATGTGTTCACCAAGCCAGAAGCTCTTTGAACCCTATACTAGTAGGATTTTTATGAAGGCTTCATCACATATGCACGATCAACCATCAACTTCCTCTCTAGTCCCTCTCCTTCCCAGAGAATGGGAGTGAAGTTGAAAGTTCCATGCTAATTACCCTTAGTCTTCCCAGTGACCAACCCCCATCCTGACGCTATCCAGGAGCAGATCAAGAGCCGCCTCATTAGAACAAAAGACATTCCTACCACCTAGAAAATTCCAAGGGATTTAGGAGCTCTGTGTCAGGAACCAGGGTCAAAGACCACGTATGAGAACAAAACATGCTCCTAGTGCTCTTATCACTCAGGAAATTATAAGGGTTTTAGGAGCTCTGTGCCAGGAACTGGGGGCAGAGACCAATATATAAGTATTTTCTATTGTTGCAGAGGCATGACTCTTCCTCTCCTCTCCACTTCAAGCTGTGTTATCCGACCCCTCCAGGCAGCTTCTGGAGCAACATTTCAGTCTGGATACTGGGGGTGGAATGAGCATTCTGGAAGTGTTAGGGAACGAGACAACAGCGGCAGAGTTGGGGAACGACACTGAATAAGCAGCTCAGGGGCCAGGGGGCAGGTGGGGCCAAGTGAATCTGGGGTGGCACGCAAATTAAGGTTGATAAAACTTAAAAATGAATCCAGAGATCATGGATGAGGTGGTAAAGGTGAGGCTAGAGAGGAAGGATGGAAGTATAAATAGAGTTTGAAGGGAGATCCCGTGGCATTTGCCGAGATGAGTAAAAGAGAACAAACAAAGATGGCCCCAAGACACGGGTGTGGGCACGAGAGAAAAGGAGACACCTGACATGAGGATGAGGAAGGCTGAAGGGGGAAGGAGAAGCAGGAGTTCAGTTTTGTACACCTTTAGAAACAACAGAGATAACGGGAACATTACAAAATCTGGCCTTACAGAAAAATTGCAGAGAAGCTCACTTTAGAGCCAGTCAGTGTTGTCAGCATCATCAAAGGTAATGCACATTAGTCCCTGTGCATCGCCCTGGCACTTCTCAACTCACCAACCCACTGAACCTGGCACCTTCTCCCATGGCACCATCAGGGCCCTCCTGTTGCCCAGAAGGCATTTCCCAAGACGCGCTCTAAGGAACGTTATCTTACAGGATGCTAATAAGTGTGACCCCCTTCCCCACTTAGAAAAAAAAAAAATGTTCCTTACTCAAATACATATGGGAAGTGTGGATTTAAACCACACAGCACCCTTTTTGCAGGGCTTCTCAACACTTTTGGTCTATTAACGTGTCCTGAGACTTTCATGGGACAATATCGTATGAAGAGCTTCCTAAACTTATTTGACCATCAAGGCAAACTGATTAATACCTCCCAGAAGGCTACGACGTAGGATACCAGCCAGGAAATGGCAACTAACCCAAGAATACATTTTAGTCTTTATTTTACTTGGCTTTTAATATCAAATCACTCCTTAAAATCCTCTCCTCCGTTTATTTTCATGGCACAGTGTTCTTTCAGTCCTCCTTCTCGCTCTCTAATTCTTTCTGCTCAGTTTTGCTCTGTGAATACATCTTCTCTACCTGGCCACACGAAGTCGCTGCCCCCCAGCATTCCATCTTGTTGGTCCTCTTCCCTACACTCAACACATACACAGAAACAAATCTTTATTTCTGGTCTCATCGACCCTCAGGCCAAAATTGACAAGCAGCTGCCCATGTGGCATCTCCGTGGGTGGTACAGACAACTCAAAACTCTGCAAGTCTAAATTGGAACCTATTATTCCTCTCCCACCTTGACAATCCCATCTGATAAAATACCCACGTCACAAACCTAGGAAACTGACACTCAAATAACTACCAGGTTTTGTTGATATTTAGATCCTGTATATAATCTAAGTCATCGTCTCCATTTATTGGCTGTGCCTAAATTCGTGATCTCTGGACAATAATCTCCTCACTGGCCACCATGCCTCTCTGCTCCACTTGCCACCACTATCACATCATGGTCACCCAAAACAATTTCTGGAACACAAATGACAGTTTCATTAACTTAACTTTCATTTGCTAACCAGACCTAGGAGATAAAAATCCAAGCATCTTATCAGGTTGTATGGCGTTGCATGATTTGGTACCTCATAAAAATCTATTTTCTAATAGCATTTATATTGCAATGATATTTTAATATTTGTATGTCTCCACACAGACCACGCTATTTCACATCTGCGTGTCTGTACAGGATGTTCCTTCTGTCCAGTATAACTTTTCCCTTCTTGACTATCTGAAAAACTCTATCTTCCAAAATCCTGCTTGGAAAAAATATCATAACAAAATGGAATAGCAAGTCACCAATTATAAAAAAAGAATAAACCAATGGCAACATGAACACAGCACAAAACAAATACAAATAACAAGTATATGATAATGTTCAACTTCCTAAGTAGCATCAGCAGTATTAGTTATGACATATTATATACTAGGAACTATACCACCTCTATGTATACAGTTCTATCAAGTCCTCCTACCAAGCCTGTTAGGTTAGTTATTATCCCGATTTTATCAATGAGGTCATCCAATGCAATTAAGTAGGGAAAGCCAGCTACAAAACACTGTGGGAAGAAGAAAAGGTGCTAAGATTTACTCAGTACCTACACTGTATTTCCTACATTCGCTGTTTCATTTAACATCATTCACAACACCCTGTGAGAAGGTATTACTGCATCCGTCTCACACAGAGTTCAGGCTCAGAAAGTCACACGACTTTCCAGGACTTACACAGCTCATACTTGGCAGTTCGGTCTGACTCCTAAATAATGGCATTCATTTTGTCACTCAGAGAAATATATGGAGTAGTTCCAAAAACATTGAATAGGAGGCCAGGAAAATGCACAAAGTAGATCCAGTGAGGAAACCTATTCCCTAGTGGATAAGGGAGCTTTCTAGAGAATCAAGAGGGCGAAACAGAATTTTCTGCTCTCTTCATTGCCCCTCTCTTTTACCTCTTCCTACATATTCATTCCATATTATCTTCTTTAGCTATAAATAATTCTTTCTTTCGCTGATCTAGTCCTGCAGAATTCAAATCTAGTCTGAAAGCTCTTTGACAACTTCAAATACTTAATAACCAGCTTTTTCTAAAGGCCATTTTTAACAACATGTAATAACTTTCTATAACTTTAGTATTTTTGGTAATAGCTGCCCGTATTCCGAGCACTAGTGATGCGCTTTGTGTTTATTAATGTATAATTTTCATACCTCCGCTTTGAGGTAAGTACTATAATTGTCCCCATTTGATAGAAAAGGAAACAGGCACGGAAAGTTTAGTTTTTGTCCAAGGTCACAAAGCTAGGAAGTACCAAGGCCTTCTGACAACAGAACCGTGTCCTGTCGACGAGGAGATGAAATGGTCTCTCCCTGAAACTGTCCCACACAAACACTGCCTGATGCTACTATCTCCCAGTGCCAAACACAGGAGGATTTAAGACCAAGCTGCTACAAAAACAAACCACCGTATTTCAAATTATGCGACGCTACCAAATAACTGTCGGGGACGGTTTAAGTATCAAATATTAAAAGGCTGAGAGAGCACTTGAAAAGTAGAAAAACCGTGACAGCTGAAGGATTCCTACAAGCATCTGGCATGTGAAGTGTACGTGTTCCTGCTCCTGATGTTTCTTCCACGTGAGCGCTTTCTGTTCATTTTAAACCCCTCCCCCATCCCAACCCTTCACCACTTCCATGGGAAGGAAGAGTGACCGCTCTAATCAATGGGCTAATTTGAGAAGAACCAACTGGGCCTGCTGGCTCGGCTCCACCGGTCTTCCTCTTGGGAATAAGCTACCCACAGGCAACATGTGTTCTGCCTGCTTCTCCAGCTGGGCCCAAAGGTGTGCTGCCTGATCGTCTGGCTGAATATTAGCTGACCCATCTGGCCCTCTCACTAAGCTACATCCTCCGACGCAGACTTCATCAGGAATAAAAAGCATACAAATTCTTATTTCCTGATTGCCTTCCTCCTGTTTTATTTCTCTCTTTGTTCAGAAGTATGAAGAGGGATACGGTTTATTGGGCCCCTAAAAGCCCCAGTAGGTAGGTCACAACACAAATTAAACCGGTCATCTACACGTTAGGACAGGGTAAATGATCTGATCTGTGCAAAACAGTAATAAAGACTCTGTGGTGAAGTAAACGTTCATTTTCAACACATAAACGACAGGTACTTCTATCATCCAATGGAAAGTTAGGGTTCTCCTCTGTTGAATATACAAAATCCATCCTACATATTTCATCTTTGTATTTCAAGTTTGGAAAAAACAATCTGATAACTTCTATAGATAATAGAGAACCAATGATACATATTTTCAAACGGGACAAATTTTTACATCACTTCACTTTAAATCTGGTAAGAAGTCATAAGAGTAACTATGGGGAAATAGGCCAAAAAAGAGGACATTTTTACAATCCCAAAGACAATAAAAGAGAAAAAAAAATTAAGCGGCTCAAATTCTAGCCCCTTACAGCTACTGCTCCAGAAACATCCCCAGGTGACATTCAGACCTACATTTAATAATAATAAACTTGCCAGATTCAGTTTTAAGCACACCTAATTCTAAAGTGGTTTGGGAGAGTCCCAGGTTGGCATATAAGTCATTGAGAAATGAAGATAAAGAAATTCAGAAAATAACTAAAGACTGACAAATGGCTTAACATTTTAACAGAAAATATTAAGGCTGAGTAACTCCTACTAAATATGATTAAGTGTTATGTAACTAAAACTCAAAATCAACACCTTTAGAAATTATTTGGTAGAGCAGGCCTTTTTACTTTTAAGGATGTCTCAGTGGCTGACTCTCTCTCTCTCTCTCTCTCTCTCTCTCTCTCTCTCTCTCTCTCTATATATATATATATATATATATATGTAAGCTAAGTGTCCATGTGTTTATTGGTCATCTGTATATTTTCTTTGGAGAAATGTCTATTTATGGCTTTTGCCCATTTTGGAATTGGACTGTTTTTTATTCTGTTGTAGGGGTTCTTTATATATTCTGGATATTAATCCCTTATGACATATATCCCTTAATCCTTTATGATATATATATACATATATATATATATGTATATATATATCAGCTAGAGCTTTCTTTTATTCAACACTTTAAACCACATTTTACTTTTTTCCTGATATCACATTTTATGAGAGAAACAAAATCTTATTAACAAATAAGATTTACCTCTGCAGGTAAATCTTATTTACATCTGCAGCTTGCCTTGCAGGCCCCACCAACATATAACTCGCAAAACAACCTCTCCCACTGCTTTCTGAATGGAGGTATTTTCATTTCATTAGCCAACACTTCATAGACTGTGTAGGCATAAATAATGTCAAAGCAGTAATAAGTGGACCCTATACAGTGCAACATATTTTAAATAATGTGAAAGATATTTGTTATACTTGTGGCCATCTAGAATCTCTGCCTGTGTCTTTTATGTTTGAAAATTTTACCATATTTTGAGTCCCTTCTTTCCAAAACAGAACCCAGAACTCACTCTCCCAGCTTTCTTTGCTGGCAATGGGATCTAATGTGCACCAATCAACTGCATCCATATACAGCTTTAATTCAGAAGTAGCAATGTGAGGAAGCAAATGAAAAAAAATCCATCATTTTGGTGACAGAGACGGTAGAAGCATCCACCCTTCAGGGGAAAACAGTGATGACACTTCTCACACGTGGCCCCCAGCAGTATTGGGGAAAGCGGCGATGTCGGTATGAAGCTGTGTAGGAGCAAAGCCCAGAATGTTGTTTGAGAAGTGCTCCTATTCAGCTAACCTCTTGCTGGGTGTTATGTAGATTCTGTGAGCTTCCAAATGTGTGTGTGTGTGTGTGTGTGTATTTTTTTTTTTTTTTTTTTTTTTGCTTATGTTAGCTAGAGAATAGATTATGTGGTTTGTAATGAAGAGTTCTGTATTATATAAAAATTTCGGCTAAAAAAACCATGCTTTTATCAACATAACGATAGAATGATTACCAACTCAATAATAAACTCAACAGCCAACCACAGACAACCTGTCACAAGTGTAGGACTGTGCTAGAAGCTATACTGGAACAAAAAGAAATACCAGAAGATATGGAGTATGTAAACACATAGACATGCAGATAAAAAATAAAGTTAAATGAAACTCAGAAGATAAAGAAGTATCTACATAGTGACTGCAACAATATAAGAGCACATTGCATTTCCTTCTTAAGATGAAAATTTCAATTGAGGTATTAAAATGTCCATTGGTTTTCACACAAAACTATCATGCTGCCCAAGCAATTAAATTTATCTTTTAAAATTCAGTTATGTGGAAGCAAGTATCTGCAAATCATATAAGTCATAAGGGATTAATATTCAGAATATATAAAGAACCCCTACAACAGAATAAAAAACAATCCAATTCCAAAATGGGCAAAAGCCATAAATAGACATTTCTCCAAAGAAAATACACAGATGACCAATAAACACGTGGACACTTAACTTTAGTTGTTAGAACAATCAAAATCAAAACCAGACTAGAATATCACTTCACACCCTTTAGGATAACTATTACCAAAAAAAAAAAAAATATATATATATATACACACACACACACACACACACACACACATACACACACACACAAATATATTGGAATAAGGAATCATTTTGATAGATGGAGAAATTGGAACCCCCTCCCACATTGCTAGTACAAATATAAAATTGTGCAGCCACTGTGGAACAGTTTGGCAGTTATTCAAAAAGTTAAATATAGAATTATCATATGCTCCAGCAATTCCACTCCTGGGTATATATTCAAAAGAACTGAAAGCAGGGAATCAGATACATTGAAACCAATACCCATAGCAGTATTATTCACAAGAGCCAACAGGCGGAAACAACCAAGACCATCAACAGAGAAATGGATGAACAAAATGTGGTATATGCATATAATGGAAAACTATTCGGCCATAAAAAGGAATTGAAGCACTTCTATGTTACAAGATGGATGAACCTTGAAAACATACTGAGTGAATCAGATACAAAAGGGAAAAGATGATGGGGAGTCCTTGTTTAGAGGGTACAGAGTTTCTGTTTGGGATGATGAAAAAGTTCTGGAAAGGATGGTGTTGATGTTTGCACAACACTGTGAATTTAGTTAATGCCACTGAAGTGTACACTTAAAAATGGTTAAAATGGTACCTTTTATGTTATGTGTATTTTACCACAATAAAAAAAAAATGTTTTGATCATAAACCTTATCTAGAAATCTGAAGTTATTATTCCTCTTGTGCTTATTATTATATAAACTGTAGATCCAAGTAGTGGATTTAAACATAAAAATGGCAGCACAGCATGGTTAAGAGGTCAGGTGCAGAAACCTGGGTTACAATACTGGCTTTACCACTAACTAGTTTATTAAATCATTAACATAGAGCCCGACATGTAAAAGGTCCTTAATAAATACTGCAGTTAGCGCTCTTACCTTTGGTCTTTCTTACTGTATAAAAACCACATGGGAAACAGCAATGCATCTTATTACAAAAAAATTTTAAACTTTGGTGCATCAAACAAATGAACACCGGAATACAAACATGTGGGGAAAATATTTGCATCAGATATGATTAAGAGTCAATACTCCTTATAGGTAGGCCTGAAACCAAAAGGTGAGAGTCCATCAAGGTGGAGACACAGCAGGAAGGCTACTTTGAATCACAGGGTCAGCCACAGAAGGCTACTCTGAAGGGGCCACATGTGAACCAAGACATGAGACATGAAATGCAGCTGCGGCGGAAGAGTCTGGGATTAGAGCACTCTGGATAGAGACGACAGCAAAAACAAAGGCCAGAACATAACAGGAACCTGGAGGGTTTTGGAGCCCAGAGAAGGACCAGTGAGTCTGGATATGGGAAGGAGGAGGACATAAGGTTGAAGAGGCAGACAGAAGCCAGATCTCCAAAGCAGAGGAGAAGACGGGGCTGTGATTCTAACCTCAAAGGGAAGCCACTTAAGCAGGGAAGTGACATGATCTGATTTACTGTGCAAAAGATCATTCTCTTTTGTGGAGAAAGGGTGGAGCGGGGAAGAAAAGTAGAAGCAGGGGAACAATTGGGAAACTATTTTAATAAAGCTTACATTCAGGATGGTAGCAGTGGTAACAGAAATATGTGTACAAATTCAGTATGCACTGGTTAATAGGAGAAAATATACTTATATTTCATTGAAAAAAAAAATGCAAGTTAGAATTATACAATTTCTCCTATCAAATTAGCAAAGGTTAAAAAATGGATATTACAATTCCTAATGAATATGTAGTTCAGGGAGGCACTTAATTTGCTATATTATCTATCAAAAAACCTTAAAAAAGATTCTCATAATTTTACTTTGTTAAGTGGCACACAGTCTCTTATTGTTAAACAAATTAATTTCACTTTTAGAAAAAACGGTTAAAGAGAAAATTAGAATTTATGCACAAGGATGTAACTGTAGCACATTTATACTTGCAAAAAATTAGGGGATAATCTTATGTTCAACCCTTGAGGAGTGGTTGAGTTACAGTTTATGATAAAGTACAAAACAAGCTTTAAAATTATGTTCATTAAGGGTTTTCAAGATAAGGGGGAAAATGCTGACATTATAAAATCTTACAAAATTAACTAAGATAATAGATAGTTCTAGAATTTTCTCTTTTTTGAAACTTTATTCATTCATTCGTGTTAAGTGATCTCTACACCCAACATGAGGCTGGAACCCACAACCCCGAGATTAAAAGCCCTGTGCTCTTCTGACTGAGCTAGCCAAGCACCCCTAGAATTTTCTTTTGTTTTCAAGCTGGTAAATTTTGATAAGAGAAGTGAACATAGAGAGCCAGAAAATAATTGGTAAGTAATAAAAATTTAATAATCACTGACCTCATCTACAACCAAATATATATGCTCAGAAAACTGATCATGCTCAACTCATTATATATTCTCTGTATCTTACAGTAGTAGTCTTTTCTTGCCCTCGAAACTAAAAAAAGGAAGCAGGCAAGTTTCAGCTTTGTGGTTGTCTTAGTAATTTAAGAATAAACATGCATGCTCCAAGTCTATTTGTCACGCTGTTTCTCCAGTGCCTCGACAGTACCTGGCACAGTACAGGAGCTCAAGAATTATTTTTGAGCAAACGTCACCAAAAACGAAACCTTTCAGCTCCAACTTATCACTAAAGAAATTTAAAATCTCAAAATCGAAGACGTACATAAAAGAGAGGTACTAATAATTTATAATGCTTTGAGTGGCTACAATGTACTACGCACTATTATTAAACATTTCACTCGCCTCATCTCTAATCCTCACAAGCCTTCTCTGAAAATAGATTATTTTTCACATTTTAAAACCAGGAAACATGTTCAAAAATGTGAAGGACCTAGCCCAAGGTCACAACGAAGTTTCAACTCCGCTCTCCTGGCGCCTAAGTATCTAGACAAGACCAGCTGTTTCTTTTCAAAGGCCAGAAAGGAGCAGGTTTTGACTCAATGCCTTCTCTCCACAGTGTATTTAGGCTTCCCTAACTTCGACCTTGAACTGCAGCTATCCCTTCGAAAGTCCCTCCCCTCACCGGCCAAGACCCCCAGCGACCTCCCCTCCCTCGTCTCCACTTCGTCCAGGGCAAAAGCAGCAGGTGTCCACGCCTCTAGGTGGCAGCCACACTTAGAATTGGGGACCCGCACCAGGCAGGGGCTCGCCTCTCCCCCCCTTCGCGGGTACCCTTTTAGTTCGAGTTTCTAGCCTGGCCTCGCGGACGAGCACTCACAAACGGAGTCCTCTGAGACGTGGGGCCCGCCCTTCAGGCATCGCTCGGGGCGGGAGGAAAGGAGTCTCCGCCCGCAGCGCCGGGCGGGGACGGAGCGCTGGGGCGGTTTCCAAGACAACCAAGCGCCCCCTCCCCCTCCATTCTCCGCCCCCAGCGTCTCGCCGCTTCGCCCCTCCCCCGCACCCCGGCTGTGAGCAGCGCGGAGGGGTGAACGTAGGGAGAGGCGGGGTGTGCTCCTCACCTCTCAGCGCCTGGTGCATGCCCCCAATGCCGCTGTACAGCTCGAGGACCCGCAGGGGCTCCATCTCCACGCCGCTGCCGCCGCCTCGCAGCTAGGCCTGCCGGTTCCCCATCTCGTCCTTCCTCCTCCCGCGCTGCTCCCTCGCCTCTGGTTCCGCGGCTTTTCAGTTCCCCCTCTCCCGCAGCTCCCGCGCTCGGAGAGCTTCAAGCAGCTTGGGGGGCCCGGGGGTGACAGGGGTCAGCGGGGGGACAACGGACACAAAACAGTACGGCCTCCCAAGTGAATAGCAGCCTAATTTACACTCCATCTTCCTGTCAGAGTGCATTCAGGGACTTTGGAAGAAAACACTAAGCCGGAGCTCCGTAGACGGGCGAAATCTACCTTTGCCTCAAAGTGAATTAACACAGAACCCAGAAAAACTCATTTTCCAGGCTCGCTGCTTCACTGTCACTTGGAAGCCTTAAGTGTCCAGACCTCACTAACGTTGGTTTTGTGCACGTACCACGTGCCAGGTTTTGTGGCTGTGCTGGGGTGACAGAGATAAACCAGCCTCCTCCCGCGAGCGGGTCCCAGAGTTAGTTACAAGTTCAGAATTCAGCGGCCATGCAGCAGAGAGCCCCTGTGCACGCCAGGACAGAGGACGCTTGCTGTAATTGTTAGTGGGGTTCGTTGTACTTTAACGTGGATAGTATCCTGAACAGAGGATCTGCTGTTAATATAACGCGGAAGTATTTATGCCCCTCCAAGTGCCGGGGCCTTGCTTCTCCAAGATGCTCCAGTGACCACGTCGTCAGAAGCCGGATCACAAAGTAAAACATGGCCATGTGCAAGGGAGGAAATGATCTCATGGTGTGGTGTCATATTGTTCCCATTACCACCACACGTTAACTTTTGTTAGGAAAAACTGGGGAGTGCCACTTGTAATAAGTTAAGAACTGATTTGTTAGAAACTTTGCAAGTGCCCCTTTGTAATGTTATAAACAAAAGTATGACTACCCTATCTGAATTATGGAACTGCTCCATTTTGATGTTTCCCATGAAACGTTTTCATTGTAAATGTGTATTGGCCTTTAAATGTTTTTGTTGGTCACTTATTTCAGATACGAAGGGTGGCAGAAAGACAGCAGAGAACAGAATCTTAGCCCTGGCATTGGCAATAACTGATTATGTGACTTTGCACTGAGCCTGGTTTCCCCATCTGCAAAATAAAAGGGAAGGAAGCAGGAGACATGGGTGCTGAGGGCCCTGCAGCTCTAAGATTCTAAGCCTGAATTCGTTTTTGAGAAAGCGAGTCCCCTTTTGGCCACATGTCAATTATCTGCTCAAATTGAAATTATCCAAAAGACATTTTTTAAATCTGGTGTAAACAAATGTACTCTTTTTTTAAATTTTTTAAAAATATTCATTTTTCAGAGAGAGAAAGAGTATGTGAGTGGGGAAGGGGCAGAGTGAGGGGAAGACACAGGATCTGAAGCAGGCACCAGGCTCTGAGCTCTCAGCACAGAGCCCAACGCAGAGCTGGAACTTGTGAACGGCGAGATCATGACCTCACCCGAAGTCAGATGCTTAACCGACTGAGCCCTGTGTTCAGGCGCCCCTGAACAAAGGTACTCTTAAGCCAACTTAATTTATGGAAATCATATATACACAGTAACATCACAAATATAATGCATGAATCAAACTTTTCTAGTATTTGTTACATAATATTAGTACAATAAACACATCAGCACCTATAAAGGGAGCTATGTAGTCACAATGATTTATATACGGTCAACAACCAGAATGTTACACAAACCTAGAATCTGTTTAGCATGGGTACTATAAATCAAAATAAATATGACCAACGATCTTACCCTGTAGGGGAGAGACAGGCCAAAACTATGTGGACGAGTTCGTGGAAAATGCCAATCTCCTGAGAGGGAGGAAGGTAGACCCCCTTCCCACACAGGCTGATTACAAACTGTTCACGCTGATCCTTAAGGGTCTTCACAATATAGCCCCCGACTTATGTTTCTTTCTTAACTCTGTTTTCTCTCCTTCTTCAGCTCTGCTGCAAACTGGAACAGTGGGCATTCCCCAAACATCCTTCGTGTCTCAGTTTCCCCACTCGTGTTCCTTGCTCATGTTCTTTATGTTGCCCAGAAAGGCTAGCCTTCTTCTCTAAATTCTCTGTCGAACAGATTCTTCCTTCTAGAATCCTAGGCTACAAACCCCGACGTGTTTGGTTCCCTGACCCATACCTTGCCAGCGTTCTGAAATAGAGATCCTACCTGTTCCTATCGTGAAATCTTTTCAATTCTTTCCAACCCAGTTTCTGCCTGATCCACCACATCCGGATACATGGTATTTCCTCTCTAAAGCATATCACGTGTGATAATCATTTCAAGACTGAAAACGTTCGCCATAATCATAATGTGCAACCATCTCCGTGGAGACAACGATAGATGTTAGATCCCCTCAGATTAGGTATGCATTCATGTCCAAACCCTGGCACAAGTTGTGTGAGGTGAGGGTGCCACAATCAGGAGTAGTTCAGGAGGAGGATAGGATGGGGAGCACAGAGAAAATGAGGATACACATTGATGACTCTTTCCCAAAGCAAATTACAAATGTTCTTAAAGGAGAAAAACAGCTTTCTAATCCTACAGTTTCCCATAAAGTTATCCTCAGTGACATGTCCCACAGAGCTTATATTCTAATGACAGAAGCTCAACACACTTTCTGACAATACAAATATCAAAAATCAAACTTGAGGACATTCAGTGTTGTTTTCCCTCAAAACACACAAAATACGCTTGAAAAAAAAAAGCCAAAATGCTAGTTAACACCTGGCACAAAGGAAGCATATCAGAAATAATTAAGGAGTACAATATAACACTAAGACTATGTTAAAAAAATAACAGCATATCTCAGTTATTTAAGAGCTCATCGTATAACTTGAAATCTATCATATTTTGTTCTTCCTCTCCTGCCTGCCATTCCCGTGAACATTAATATCCAACAGAACTAAGACAGTCCGCCAAATGTTTAAAATACTTTTGGCAATCATCTTTGAGTTTCATGATCCAGGCCATTCTTTATTCCCCAGTGAAACGTGATGTGGATTCTTACACAGCCTGGCCGAAGGGAGAGAATACCCTGTTTATGCAAATTTGAATGATGAATACATTACATTCTGGTTTCACCCAGCAAAAAGAATGGTCTTTATGAATTGCATGGAAAAAAAAAAAAAAAAAAAAAAGTAGTCATGTGGGAGTAAATTGGCAATAAATGTCCTCAAGAGAGGAAATTGTATTCAGAAGGGATCTGAATCAGAAAGGCCCTGAGAATTCATCTTCCACTTGCAACCTCCTGCTTATTCAAGAAGGCCTTTACATCACAGTACCAATGCGCCAGCATTAGGCCTCAGCTGTGAGCTGTTCCTGAGGGGCACAGCATACTTCACAGAGGGAGACGTTTGCAGTGAAGGCCTTAAATTAGTAGAACATCTTTGTTTACAGTCACCTAAAATCTATTCTTTCTGCACTGATTTTGAAGACCTGTCCCTCTTCGATAATGAGAGCCAAAGAGCGTAAACAGGAATCGTAGGTCTGCTGCTTCCTAGCTATGCAACTTTGGGCAAGTCACTTACCCTCTCTGAGCCTAAGCACATGTCTAAAATATGTACAAATAAGACATGTGGTGGCTGTGAGGGCTAGAGGACAATCTGAAGCGCGTAGCCCAATGCCTAGCACAACATAAAAGTGTGTTTCATAAACAGCATCTATCGGATGACGTCGTCTAAGTGATTTCATTCTCGGTCCCTTCAACTGTGTCCAACAGCGTGATTCTGACCCCTGCAATTGCTCACCCCCCAATTGGGTGATGCCGGTTTTAGGAGCCACAACTGAACAAGGTCACATCAGCACGCTGCAGAGAGGTGCTTATGGCCACAGACCTCTAAGGGCCCTAAGTGGGGGTTGTGGATGGCGTCTAGGAGTGGTCTGGCTTGGAGAAGTATGGATGCGAGGCTGGAAGTCTGCAAGCCAGAGGCATGACCGAGGGGGTGCGGAGCCTAGGAGCGCTGGAAGTCAGTAGACAGCAGCACACATAACTGTCTCGCTCTGAACTCCCACCAAGACCCAGGCAGCTTGAGAGGTAAGTCTACAGGTCTGGCAATCTTAGGGGAAAATTGTTAGTGACCTCACCCAGGATGCATCAGATACATGAGTTGCTGAGACTAGGGGTGGTGTAAGGGGAGACCTAGTAATACCATCCGATCACTTACTGACTTTTATGTGCCAAGCACTGAAGAAATATTTAGCTTAAAATGGTTTTAAATGGAAAAACCTCTAACCTATTTCCAGCCATGAAAGTGCCAATAATAAAAACAACTTCGTGCCTTCTGTCCCCTGAACATAAGACTATTTTACCAACTGTATTGACCCTCCAGAACCACACTGTCCAATAGGGTAACCGCCAGCCACATTTGCTGATTGAAGTTTAAATTAGCTTAATTAATATTGAAAGCGTAGTTTATTAGTCACGCTAGGCATGCTCCAAGTATTTAATAGCCACATGTGGCTGATGGCTACAGTAGTGCTCAGCCAAGAGAGAACACTTCCATCATCACAGAAAGTTTTATTGGAGAGAGTTGCTTGAAAGTCAGTCTCGTGAAGTCATGACCTTAACAGGTAGCCCATCAATAAATGAACAATGTTGAAGTGTGCAGCAAGTGCTTAATTATTGTACTATGAACACTGATTTAAAATAATTCCCCCAAGGGGCGCCTGGGGTGGCTCAGTCGGTTAAGGGTCTGACTTTGGCTCAGGTCATGATTTCATGGTTCATGGGTTTGAGCCCCGCATTGGGCTCTGTGCTGACAGCTCAGAGCCTGGAGCCTGCTTCGGATTCTGTGTCTCCCTCTCTCTCTGTCCCTCCCCTGCTCGTGCTGTGTGTGTGTGTGTGTGTGTGTGTGTGTGCACGTCTCTCTCAAAAATGAACATTAAAAAAAATAGAAATTAAATTAAAAATTAATAAATAAAATAAGTGCCCTAAACCATAAGAGACTCTTAAATACAGAGAACGAACTGAGGGTTGGTGGGGGTGAGTGGGGGGGGACAGGGAAAATGGGAGATGGCCATTGAGGAGGGCACTTGTTGCGGTGAGCACTAGGTGTTGTACATAAGTGATGAATCATGGGAATCTACTCCCGAAGCCAAGACTACACTGTATACACTGTATATTAGCTAACATGACAATAAATTATTCAAAAAATCACAAAATAATTCAATTCAATTCAATTCAACTAAAAAGTGTCCTAAAGATATAGAGGAAAAGGAACTCACACAATAGCAAACCTTGTAACCAAATATTTCAGTTCTTCCTCTGATGTCCATTCACCTTGTTCACAAACTGTCACAAAAGAAAAGAGGCAGGAAACAACAGGTGTGTTCTTTCAATGACATGATGAACTTCCAAGAGAAAAAGAACAGATGGAAAATGATGAACTTCATGGTGTCTTGAAGGAATAGTACTTTTATGAAGTGTACTCTAGGGACTTCCAGTTGTAAATACTATCTTATGCTTACCTCAGAAGAAGGAAGAGAATAAATGTGTTTTTTTAAATCAGAATCATGAGGAAATGTAATTCTAGATTTTTCTGCTGAAAAGCATAGAAACCATGCAGTTGGCCCTACAGCTTACCATCTCAAAGTACTCAGTCACAGATTTTTGACACTGATTTTTCTCTTTCAGATTATATCTGAAATGTCTAATTTAAAAATGTTTGGCAATAAATGTTAAAGATTATATTTCAGTTACATTAAAGATAGGGGGATTCTCTATCTTTAAAACTGCTCTCCTACACCCATGGAAATTTAGAGCCGGAAGAAATCTTAAGGACTATTTGCCAGCGTTTTTCCAACTATTCTTAGATGTAGAACCTTTTCTTCGAACAAAATTTCCCCTAGGATCAGGCACAGAGGGTGTGTTCACACACACACACGGATGCACACAGCTGTTGTGTTGTTAAAGCATGGGTAGTAGAGGCCCAGAAGAACTCCGGATCACCTCCCCTACCCTCACCCACCCCTGCAGCTGCCTCTAAGTGACCCCATATGACCCTGATTTCACCCAGTCTTCATCTGACCTCCAGAAAGTTGAGGTCACTTGCCCAAGCCCACGACAACAGGGAATCTGTTATTTGGGTTTCCTTCAGAGGTTTTTCTAGGGCCAGCTATATCACAAGTTAGTACAGAAGATACTCAGAAGGCTCAGCTGTCCCACGCCTGCTGGGCCTCCACCCCCAGAAGGAAAGCCAAGGATCCAAACTAAAGCAGCCCTGATTCCCAGAATACACTGCTTCCTGAGAACAGGTTGGCCTGAGGAATGAAGGCAACTTTTGAGATCCATGAAGGTTACCTTCACTGATAGGGCAATGCGTTTTGTAAAGATTAAACAAAAAGGTTAATTCTGCTTCACAAAAAAGAGACAACCTCAAAGATGCATGACTAAAATGTATAATAGATTCTGGGCCCAGTTATTTCTACAAAGACACCTTGATGCAGTGCAAGGAACATGGTCCTTAGAATAAATGAGTCAATATGAATCCTGCCTCTAATACTTTCTTCATTTATGTAACAAGGGTAATATGTGCTAGCAAGGTAATGTCTGTATTTAATCAATAATTAATCGACACAGGTAAAGAGAGACAGTGAGAGAGAGAGAACCTCAGTAACGTGCCTAGAACAATGAATACTGGTTTCCTTCCCTCTCTGAACAACTGTGTCATAATGTAAGTTACATTTCATTCTTTTCTAACAATTACACACAGAGAACTGTTTTCCTGGTTGGTATGCTTTCAAAAAGAGTATATTACCAAGATACTAATTTGCATTTTCTCTACAAGATGTCTTTCCTTATTGTTTTCTATGATAGCCTTTGTTATGTCAGGCAGGAAAACAAGACTCATGATGGGAATAGAAGAGATAAAAATGAAAGAGAGCTATTCGTACTTTGCTCCTTTTCTCTGCTAATTCGTCAAACCTTCAGAACTGTTTGAAGTAACCAAATCCCCCTAACCAGATCTAGCAAGGCCAGGAAGAGGAAAACATGTACACACATCCCACATTCACCACACATACACACACGCTCTATAAAATACTTCATTCTTCTTCACAGCCTTTTTATTTTTTAATTGCTACTTTTGTCAATACTGACAAATTAAAATCCAGATCCAGAGAAAAATCATATAAAAGCATTTTTCACCTTACCCTTGCTAGTCAGGTACTAGTTTAGATACACGGCAATATCACTTGGGATCGTTATCACACAATCCATTAGAGATAAAAATAAGCAAAATATAATAACATTATTACTAGGTCTATTCACTCCATAAGAAAAAAAAACTCAACTTTGTATTTACTTAAAACTGTTAAAACTGATCTTACAGCCTTTCAAAGTCACTTCAGTAAACCTGATACAACATAAGTACCACTTAACCCCAAACTTTCTATTCACGCTGGAATGCCCCAGAAGCCATTAACCCTTCTATTACAGGTTACACTGACTCCCAAAGATCAAGATTTAGTGTTCCATTTCCATCTAAGGTAATTACTGCGAAGTTAAAATATAGTACAAGTCCCAAAGGGATTTGCTCTATGTTTAGTCATTCAGAGAATACAGAGTGACCAAAATAGACTATATTTTAGTGGATGGCAAAGTATGCTTTAATAATAGGATAGTATCCATCATACACATTCACACAGGCCTGTACATTTCAAAGAACTTTATGAATGTTTAAAATGCTCATAAATCCATCTAGACCCTATCTGTTTTCTTTTTGAATATTCAGGTGTTTTGGTTTTTTTTTTTAACAAAGAATCTAAAGAAGAAAACTTCATGTGATTTGCTGAACGTCCCCTAAACCAATATTCCCCAGATGAACAGATTTATTTACAAATCACCAAAGTGCTTTTTTTTTTTACAGAAATCAGAAGATAGCATTAATTTTTTTAAAAAATCTAGAAGATATCAAAGGGAATGAAAGAAGAGAGCTGGTGTATATTTTGAGGGGGAAAAATCACATTAGGAGTTAAAAATCATTCTGGTTAGGAAAAAATGTCAGGAATCTGCAGGGCCCATCTTTTTTTACTCCTTTCACTTTACGGCTCAATCCTACAATAGGGTGGGAAAAGAATGAAACCAAGAGCAGTATTTATGCACCCTTGTAGAGATCACAGTTTGAAAACCCAAAAGCTTCAGACCTCAGTTCAGTCCCATTACCTGTTCCCTATAGAGGTGAGACATAATTATTTGGAAAACAAATTTTTGTTTATCACCCAAAGTGAAAGAGACCTAATAAGCATACATCAGAAATGCCCAGAGTATTGAAAGCCCAATCCAACTATAAGAGAATAATTCTTTCTCTTTTTGCACTACTAATAAAATATTTACGCCCATCACACGTAATCTGGAAAACAGGAAAATACATGAAAAAAGCAAATTTAAAAAACTACAAGACATAACTATGGCCAACATTTTAGTATTTCTCTCTCTAGTCTTTGCACTAATTATGTTTTACCAAAATCATAATCTTACTGCATTTGTGTTTTTTTAATGTTTTTTCATGTTTATTTTATTTTGAGAGAGAGAGAGAGAGAGAGAGAGAGCACGAGCAAGGGAGGGGCAGAGAGAGAAAGAGGGAGACACAGAATCTGAAGTAGACTCCAGGCTTTGAGCTGTCAGCACAAAGCCTGATGCGGGGCTTGGACTCACAAACCACGAGATCATGACCTGAACCAAAGTCGGATGCTTAACCGACTGAGCCACCCAGGCGCCTCTGCATTTGTGTTATATACCTTGTTTTTTTTTTTCATCTAACATTTTATCATGACCAGTTCTCCATTTTGATCAAAGAGATGTATCATTCTTTCCCATGTTATCTTTAGTTTTTCCCGAATTTTCTAAATAATGCATGCTAATTTGGAGGGGTAAAGCAAATCACAAAAGTAAAAGGAGGAAAAAGACATACCCTTCTAAAAAAAACCTTGATTTCATCCCTACCCCTAAAAAACAACCACTTTTAAACTGTTCCCTGGGTATCTTTCCTTCCTTGTTTCTGTAGTCCATAAACAACCATAATTTGTGTTCCTAGTCTGTCAGTATTGAACATTTAAGAGGATTCAGTTTTTGCTACCATGAACAGTACATGAATATTCTTGCATATAAATATTCAAATGCTCTGATATTTTCATCAGCTAGAGTCTAGAAGGGGGGGTCACAGGTGAAAGTCATAATTATTACATAAGTTCTTGATGCATATTGTCAAAACTCATTTCCAGAACGATTAGAGTCCAAACTCCCATCAGCAGTGACTGAGAACATTCACCTCCTACATCCACATGAACAAGTGATGTCATTTTAAACCTTTGTCTATCTTGTAGGCCAACAATTAGGGTGTCATTTTTATTTTCCCTTTTTTTTGGTTAACATCGAGGATGAATTATCACATCTTTATGGGACATCTGTAATTTTTTCTTTTGTCAATTATTTTTCACATTTGTCCTTTTGCTTCTGGGATGATAGGAGACTCTTACTGAATTACCACAATTTTATTTTTGTTGTTATAAAGCCGTCAACCACGTGTATTGTAAAAACACTTCCCCGTTCATCAGTTTCCATTGAATTTGGGTTATAATATTTTATGACACAGAAGTATTAAATTTTCTGCCATCAAATATACATAGTTTTCCTTTGTGACTTATCCTACGTCTCTGTATGTGCTTCTCTTCCTTATGTTTCGTTTTTTAAAATCCATTTTGATATGGGGTGCAAGCTGAGGTTTTAAACCTAACTTTCCCGCAAATATCTAGTTTTCCCTTCCCTGGTGGTGTGTAACACTTTCTCTTTCCTCTTTCATACACTATATTCTAAGTTCGTATCATCCCCATAGGGCCTCACTCTTCTTGGGATGCGTCTGCTATTCTGGCTGGTGAACCACACTTGCAATTACTGGAACTTTGTTGTACATTATCACACCTAGTAGGAAGTTCCACAATGCCTCTTCTTTTGCAAACCTTTCTTAGCTATTCCTTCCTGTCCTAAGGTCATTTTGGTATCCCCTCAAGATTTGTTACCAGTTACCCTCCCAGCTCTTTTTGGTGGCAGAGTGGCAGAAATAGGATCCCAGGCGCTAGGGGAACACATTAGATGTTCCCCACACAACTTCTGGCTAAAAGGAGTGTGATATGAGTGGCAGTCTAAACCTTTTCAGCTTCACAGGGGAGTTTTTAGAGTCTCAAGTTCATCTTGAGGCTTCCAACTTATTTTTATTGTATTTTTTTAAGTAAGCTCTATGTCCAAGGTGGGGCTTGAACTCATGACTCCCAAGATCAACAGTTGCTTTCTCTACCCACTGAGCCAGCCAGGTGCCCCTTAATGCTTCCAATTTATTAAAACCTTTCTAAACCTTGTTAACATACACACACACACACACACACACACACACACACTTTGCTTTGTCTAATGTACAGCTCCTCTCAGCTCACCAGCTTTGTATCAACTTTGATACACCATACAGTGAGTTGCCACGCTAAATCCTGTTTAAATTACAGTGTCACACGTGGGGTGCATGGGTGGCTCAGTCAGTTAAGCTGTTGACTCGATTTCAGCTCAGGTCTTGATCTCACGGTTTGGTGAGTTTGAGCCCCACGTCGGGCTCCAAGCTGATAGGGCAGAGCCTGCTTGGGATTCTCTGCCTCCCTCTCTCTTGGCCCCTCCCCGACTCACACTGTTTCTGACTCTCTCAAAATAAATAAATAAACTTAAAAAGATAAATTACAGTGTTGCACAAGATTTAGAAGCATCTTCTCTTTCTTTCTTTCTTTCTTTCTCTTTTGACTCTTGCCTCCTTATCTTCAAACTGGCTCAAAGTTTGACAGACCCAGATACTCTTTCCAAGTACCATCATCTCCCCTGAGCACATCCCCAGATATCTGGGAAAACAAGAAAAGGAAGACACAGGGAGAATAGGGAAGACGAAATGGGAGGACAGGAAAGAAAAGAACGCTCCGGTAGAAGGCATTGCCAGTATTTATTTTAGTACAGAATTCTAATATTTTAGAAGTCCCTTTGGGGCACCTGGGTGGCTCAGCTGGTTGAGTATCAGGTCTTGATCTCAGGGTTGTGAGTTCAAGTCCTACACTGGGCTCCATGCTAGGGGTGAACTTAAAATAAAATAAAATAAAATAAAATAAAATAAAATAAAAGAAGCCCCTCGGGTGGATGGATGCATAGATGAGTATTTAGTCATTATGTTAAGGTTTTGCTACTCTAACTCTACTACGCCAATCAAGCCCATTTGAAAAAATAACCAAATTGATATTAAGAATTATTAGACAGGAGCGCCTGGGTGGCGCAGTCGGTTAAGCGTCCGACTTCAGCCAGGTCACGATCTCGCGGTCCGTGAGTTCGAGCCCCGCGTCGGGCTCTGGGCTGATGGCTCAGAGCCTGGAGCCTGTTTCCGATTCTGTGTCTCCCTCTCTCTCTGCCCCTCCCCCATTCATGCTCTGTCTCTCTCTGTCCCAAAAATAAATAAACGTTGAAAAATTAAAAAAAAAAAAAAAAAAGAATTATTAGACAAATACCTACCATACCCAATTTTCAAATTCCCAGCAAATTTTGAAAGGTCCATATAATTTTCACAATAGCATCTGGTCACTACAAAAACACATGGAAAAATGAGGCTTATGTGACATTCCAAGTTCAGGTTCATTTTCTTAGTGTACTAAGACACCAACCCCAGAAGTACCACAAGACAGAAACAGACATTTGGGGCCTGAGTTCAGATCATGATCTCATAGTTTCACAAGTTCGAGCCCCACGTGGCTTCTGCTCCGCCAGTGCTGAGCCTGCTTCAGAGTCTCCTTTTTTTCTCTGTCCCTCCCCCACTCACACTCTCTCTGTCTCTCTCAAAATAAACTTAAAAAATAAAAAGATAAAAAAGAAAAAGTTATGCCTGCAATGAAAAAAGATAATTTAAACACAATACATAAAATTTTTTGTTTGTCTCTAGATGAGTTTATTTAAGTACAAGTGCGAACTGTATTTAACAACTGATAAAAGTTAGCAGTTTTTTAACTTCAGCTGAACACCATTTGTAAACACATTTTTAGCTCCCAAAACAATAAGAGAAGTCAGTTCAAGGGTTAATAACGTAAGACAGGAATACTGTAACTCAGTCACTTTAAAAAACAAAAAGCTACCTATGAGGAAAAGATGAATATCTAAAAAAAAAAAAAACCCTTGCTCACCTTTAAAGCTTAACTTTGGAATTATGTTGTGATTTGGGCACGCAGGAGGTTCCCAATTACATTTGCATGGACACACCATTTTCTCCCTGGCAGCGACCACAATTCTGGGGTGATTGAGGAGTGAGAGCAGCCCCAAAGTGGTCCTTTCCCTTTTTACCTTTGATAGGAGTTAAAGCAAGTTTCATGTAAAGTAGCAAAAGCAGTAGAAACCACCTGCCAAGGTGAAATACAACAGTACAACGCAAAGGAAGGGTTCCACAAAGAGTTACATCAAACTCTTACAACCAGCTATGTATCTATGTGGAAGGTATAAACAAGTTGGAGATGGTTGCAGAGGAAAGTTTTCGGAGAAAGTTGCCAGCGTGCTGTGTGGACTGACCTTTCTGCCAAGAAGATCTTTGGGGCTGTTTGCTTGCTACTCACCTCAGGTCCAAGGCAAAGAGCGTCACAGGACCACCTGGGAGTTTAAAACTCTGCTCTCATCCTCCTCTGAGTTCTGGTAGGTAAAGTATTTCCCTTGGACCAGATCTGAGCCATATAGGGGAGAACTTGCTGTTTTAGATTCTGAGGGAGAATGAGCCCCTGGAAAGAAGTTACCACAGCAAAAAGAAGTAGAGTGTATTTCCGAATGACTTCTTGGGACTGTGGAAGACAAACACGAATGCACCTGTGCATGTCAAGGGCACTTTGGGCAAGACAGCCCAATGATGAGAAGTTCCCACAGAAACACCTGCTAGAAAAAGGGCCCATTTCAAACACATGCCCAATGGAGCGGTGTAAACTCTAGATCACCAGCAATAGTTGTCAAGAAAGAATTTTCTTTTCCGCTTCACCTCTTCTCAATGAGCCCTAACCCTAACCAGCAAGAGACCTTAGTCAGCAAGGTAGGGAAGGACGAGGAAAAACACTTGGTAAACAGAGAGAGAGGCGGGGAGGGGGAGAGAGAAATTCAGTACTCCCTTTTCCTTGTATCTAGCACACTCAAGCCTGGAGAGGGAAGAAACAGAAATTTAAAGCAAAACCGAAATGTTGATTATGAGGTAGACGCGCAGATTATAAATCACTATATTAATTTTCTCTATGAGCAACCATCAGAGAATTGTTTGATTTCATAAGAGTGACCAGAAAAGTCATCGGACCTGAATTTTCCTGTGCCAAATGGTCAGGCCATTTCACAAGCTGCCTCCTTGTCTTCTTATTTTCTCCTTCCCTCGACTATTCAGACACATTGCCCCTCTTCAAGCTATCGTTTCATAACGATAACAACACTAATAACAACCCACATTATCGAGTGCTTACCATGTACCCCTCAACTATGTATTTTATATACATCTCTCACTTCGTCTTCACACGCTTCTGTATTAGCAACACCTTCCTTTTACATTTGAAGAAATGGAGACTTATCCACGACCTGTGAATTTACCCAGAATCTGCCATCTTTCCCCGCAAGAATGAGTGAAATGTAGTCCCTCGGTTCAAAGGATACAAAATATCAGGCTTGCTTTCCTTAATAAAACATATGCGGATCTCTCTCGTCTCATGAGAAAATGAAAACATTCCACTAGAGGAGAATTAATAGAAAAGTAAACATGGGTATTTTTTGTAATCATAAAATCTGCTGACATACACACTTATTCCAAACTCCTGGATGTCATGATGTCAACAATCACAAAGCCTCCCAACCCAGACACAAAATACCAACAGTCCTAACAACAATATCTAAAATGTGTAATGTTTGACCTTTACAAACTGCATTTTCATATTTTAATCTAATTTTATTCTCACAGCAATCCTCTGAGTAGGGATCATAAATGCTACATTTTTGTTGAGGGAACTACATGAAAAGCTTTTAAAAACCGTGATTTACTTAACATCAAAAACTAATACACGACAGAGCCAGCAGTCAAGGAGGTGTATGTCAAAGGGAAGTTGAAATATTAATCCTTTTTTGTATCAACTTCTTTTTTTTTTTTTTTTTTTTTAATTTTTTTTTTTCAACGTTTATTTATTTTTGGGACAGAGAGAGAGCATGAACGGGGGAGGGGCAGAGAGAGAGGGAGACACAGAATCGGAAACAGGCTCCAGGCTCTGAGCCATCAGCCCAGAGCCTGACGCGGGGCTCGAACCCACGGACCGCGAGATCGTGACCTGGCTGAAGTCGGACGCTTAACCGACTGCGCCACCCAGGCGCCCCTGTATCAACTTCTAAACCACCTCTTTGCCATCAGTATCTCTACTCATCATTCTTGATGCTTATGCTTCACATTTTTCAATAATCAAAACACTTCACACATCCTCTTACAAATTCTGAATCTCTGACTTCATTCTGATGAGATCATTTGTGGCAATTAACAACGCATATGGTTTTCAGTTAGAAACTGTGGCCTCAAGATGCAAATGAACTGGCAAAGCCAATGGAACACGAGAGTCTTCTAGGATTTTACACACCTGGGTTGAATTTATGTCCTAATATAGAAAGCCGTGCCTTTTCTCGCGAGAGTTTATTCTAGAATTTCAGAACCATGCCAATATATTTCACAGTTCCCTAGTCATCAGATTGCCCTTCCCTGAGAAAGCAAGGTTCTTGAAGCAATCAGTCCCCCTAATTAAATTCCAGGCTTTTTATTTTTTTAGTCTTGAATTCTAAAAGTTAAAACATTCTTTTCTATTTATTCTTCATTTCCTCATAAATGAAGAGTCATAAACATCGCCTCTCCAGCCACTATATTGTTCATGCTCTTCATGGCCACAAATACTAAGAATTCACTAGCATAGTGGTTCTCAGACCTCAGCCTTCCTCAGAATCATCTGGAAGTCTTATTAAAAAACAGATTGTTGTTGGGGCGCCTGGGTGGCGCAGTCGGTTAAGCGTCCGACTTCAGCCAGGTCACGATCTCGCGGTCTGTGAGTTTGAGCCCCGCGTCGGGCTCTGGGCTGATGGCTCGGAGCCTGGAGCCTGTTTCTGATTCTGTGTCTCCCTCTCTCTCTGCCCCTCCCCCGTTCATGCTCTGTCTCTCTCTGTCCCAAAAATAAATAAACGTTGAAAAAAAAAAAAAAAAAAACAGATTGTTGGGCCTCTGCTCCAAAGTTCTGATTCAGTGCCTCTGGGGTGGGGACTGATGGCCTTTCCAACGCCAGGTGATGCTGGTATTGCTGGTCTGGGTACCACACTTTGAGAACCACTGGACTAGTGGGTCCCCTTAAAGGGGCCCCGCGGAAAAGCGCCCAGGCACTAAGCCTCATGAATCACACAAATGGTGCTCAGTGCCCTCGCCTCACGCTGAAAGGCTCCTATCTGGAGGAAAAAGAAATGGTTGTCATGACTCATTGTCTTTTTCAGGCTTTTCCAGCCACAAAATTAAAAACAGAAAAGGGCTGCATTAAAAGCAAAATGAAAACAGCTAAATTTTGAGACTCCCAGCACGATTTCTGGGGTTAGAACAAAAGATGTAATGAGGACCCAGGTAAGCCCTGTGCTGACCACACTGAAGGTTGGAGCCACAGAAATTACCAGGCAAGACACCTGGCTCCTGGTTTTCTTGGCCTGTAGGAAGTTCTCCCATATCGTTCTCCAAACACATTACCGGCCTATAACTCTTTGAATTAATTCATTTCTTCTGCAACTTCTTTACTATATTTTAATGCAGAGAAATATCAATTGTCAATAAATACTGTTGGAACATCTTTCAGGTAGACAGTTAACCTGAAAGGAGAAGCAGGCAAAGGCGTTTCCTTCAAGTTCCTTTATTTTCATAATTATCATCTCCAGACGACTCTCAGTGGAGACTTTAAGTCCAGTTTTTCATCTCCTTGAGGGACAACTAAGGCATTTTAGGTTACGGTGCAAAGTACCTCAGTATTTTGGTTTACTTGCCAAAAGTACAACCAGTATTTTGAATAACAGTGTTGCGTTAAATAACAAAAAAGTAACCGACAAGAGATGTTGTTAATATAAGATATAACACTTCTGCTTAGAAAATAGGCTTTAGTTCTACATTTAATATAGCAATATATTGCAAGAACTACTGACCTTTTACTCTGATCACCACTGAGTCCGTTAAATTTCAAAACATGAGCCAGCCAGCGAATAATATGCTACTGAGTAATAAACCCATGCCATCCAGATGAAGCTTTTTCTGTCCCCGTCCAAAGAAAAAGGAAAACAGAAGCATAATGGTAAGGTCACCGAAAACACAGATTTTGAAAGAAGTCGTTCTGTACGAGCATGAGTCACCAAAACTATTTCCTTAGTGATAAAAGTTGTCAGAGCAACCCAGAGGCCTCCCTACGCTAACAAGTACATGGGCAGTGTGTTGAGTTTCAAACCCACCAGTCATTTCCTTTACTTAATTGCTAACTGCTCTTCACTGGCTGCATTTGGGGCCTGTGTTTTATGCAGTCACCCGGCAACTAGTTATTATGCTATCTTTTATCAGGGAGAACAAAACAGTAAACTTCATATTTCCATGGATTTCAGGGTAAAAGTCGATGTTATTTCACCAAAGCACTTTGAACCTTGGGTGGGGGCGTTATGAAACGGCTGAACTAGATCTCAATGTGGCAGCACAATCATGCAAGACAGAGAGAGAAAAAGATTGAGCAGAGAAGAGAGAAGTATTTTGGGTGCCCTCTGCGTGCAAGGAAGGTGTTTTATTCATTTCTGTGTCCTTTGCACATAACGGGGATTCTGGCACATACTAGGACTCAAATACATGGAAGGAAGAGGGTCACTGGTTGTCTTCAGAATAATCCAATCTATTAAAGTAACTGTGCCACTACGGAGTTAAGATTTCATCCGGTTTATAATACTCACGTGCGTTCTTTTCCCCTTGGATCTACGATGGGACTTTCTTGCTCTTGCCCTTGTACATGTGTGATGCTTTAAGGATGCTCTATTTTAAAAGAACTGATGCTGATGAGCATTACTTGGAAAAACCTGATATGCAAAAGCGATAAGATTATTATTGCGCAAGAAATGTTTTACCTGGCTAGTAAGCTTATACGTATCCTCAGTAACACTGTTTAGTCTGGCCTTGAGAATCTTGGTTGTCAGGTAATCACTGAATCTCCCATATTTCAAAACTCTCCCATTATTCTTGGCCTATGCAATGTTAGTACCCCAAACGTTAATAAATCTCCCTAAAATTCAAACCAACAAGACAGTAAGTCAACGATGCTCCTACTTACAGAGGCTACGTGTTCCAAAAACGTTGGTTCATTTCTTCTCCACCAGCAATGTGGTTGAAGATTTTCATTCTTGTAATTGTACGCAGGAGTCACATGCCATAACTATCAAATCATTCTGGTAGGCTGACTCAGAACTAAAAACTGAGATCTCCACAGAAAGTCCCTGAAAATGTCCATGGACATCCTGATGATTCATTAAGGGCACCATATTCTCTGAATCAAAAAGTGTTCTGTTGCTGCATCAGAACAGGAACAAAAGAAATCCAAAGAGATAGGACAGATAACATGAAAAGAACGCAAAGGGTCTTGGGCACATCACCAACTGTAGTGCAAAAATACCACAGTGTGTAAGGTACTGCCTTACAGTGAAGTTTAGAGTGTGGGATCTGGAGCCAGAAGTCCTGGGTTCAAATCCCAGGTCTGCCACTTCCTGGCTGTGTGAGCTTGAGTAAGCTACTTAACTTCTCCGTGTCTCAGTTTCTTCATATGTATAATAGGGCTGTTGAGAGGATTCCGTAAGTTTATACATGGCAAATAAGTTTACACTTGGCATACAGTAGGCACTCAAAATAAGCAAGGTCTCATGATTACCATTAGTTTTCCAATCTGGGCCAGACTCCAATTTTAGTAATGATATCATGGTATGTCTGGTTATTATTATCATTGTTTAGAGTCCACGAGTCAAGAACTGTGAAAAACAATCCAGAGTCAGCAAAACAAAACCTGTGATCTTGACATGTAAATCTCTCTGCACTATATTCTGCTCACACATGTCAAAACTCCCGAAGTTCTGGAGATGACGGATGAAGAAATTACAATTCTGTATCAGAACAATTTTTCATGATTTATGATATGACGAAAACATATTTAATCTATATTAAGCTCAAATTCCATAATATTTTTGTACTTATTCCATATATCCACATGTGTCCCATTAGAGGGCATGTTTCCAGTACTTAGCTAATCAGAAATACAAAATCTTACTTAATATTTTGGAAACCATTGCAGTAGAATTATGGAGAAAGCTGTCAACTCAAAATGGTCTTAGTTATTTGTCATAAATTTAATGGGTTTTCTTAATCTTTTGCCTTACATAGTTTTATCATTATGCCATCTTATATTTCCTTCCATTTGCATTTAGGGTTACTTTGATTTATGTGTTTACTGTTTTTCTATTACTTTGTCTTTTGAGTTTCATTTCTAATCTCTACAAATCATAATGATCTTTGTCAGCACACGTAGAGACCAGTGTTTTATGGGGCATATTTTAAACACTGAGTTTATCAAACATATCTAAAAGTAAATGCAATAGTCATTGTTTCTGAAGAAAATAATTTTGCTGGCAAAGTGAATGTGATATACCAGAAATAAAACATCTCCACATTTTTGGAAGGATTGGTCAATTAATCAGTCAGTTTTGAGATAAGTGGGACAGAGTTCTTTGATTGGTCTCAAATATACAGGAAAGGCATTGTGGCTATCCAGATAATCAATATACTTCTGTTCCAACCTCACAGGTTACCACAAAGACAAATCAGAACTTGAAAAAAAAATGTTTCAGTTCTTGAAAAGAAAACGGTGCTATTCAACGGTTACCATCATTAGACCATTAATGAAATATCTCCTGAAAAAAAAAAAAAAAAAACTTCCACCCCTCAGGAACTAGGTGACCTCAAAATAGGCAGAATGACTTCCCAAGATGTCAATGCGCTTGGCAAATGTTCTGGTGGTGATAAGACCTTCTCTATCCTGAAACATGGGAAAAACATTATTACAGGCCACAAGCGAATACTGCCTGTTTTCAGGTAGTCTCACTTGGCCAATAACTAAACTCTGACAGTATCATTTAGGTCTCTTTCAAATAAGGTCTGGTTTTTATAACTGGGCTGGTTTCGTTCTGTATTTTGGATCCAGTGAAGCAATACGGAAAATCTGGCTTCACGCATTTGTCTCACATCAACTTGAGTTTTTTGCACTAGGTTTTCCCTCCATCTGTTAATTAATGTCTTTCTCTCCCTCCTACATACTCACCACCTTCTGTCTCCTTCATCACAGACTGTACATTAGACTTTGATGAAGCTGTAAGTAATAAATAGCTCTAGGGGGAGACTATGATCTGCTTTTATTTCCCCCAAAAAGATTCAGAAAGATTTCTAGGAATGTGTCCTAAAGCTTTTTCTCTGAACTTTAGAAACTGTTCTAGAGGGTACTAAAGAAGTCCCCAAGTTTACAAATCTGTGGAAACCAGACCAACATACTCAAATCAGATAAGGAACAATATAAGGTAATTGATATTAACTCATATGAACAGGCTAGAAGGGCCATAAAGGGTAAAACGGCATGATCCAGCTTATATCTCACCTTCCTCTTGCGGTTTTATGTTATTGTTTTTTAAAGTTTATTTATTTAGGGGCACCTGGGTCGCTCACTCGGTTAAGCATCTGACTTCGGCTCAAGTCATGATCTCGAGGTTTGTGGGTTCAAGCCCTATGTCGGGCTCTGTTTTGACATCTCAGAGCCTGGAGTCTGCTTCGGATGCTGTGTCTCCCTCTCTCTCTGCCCCTCCCCTTCTCCTGCTCTGTCTCTCTCTGCCTCTCAGCAATAAACAAATGTTAAAAATTTTTTTAAAAAAATAAATAAAGTTTATCTATTTTGAGAGAGAGAGAGAGAGAGCGAGCAGTGGAAGGGCAGAGAGAGGGAGAGAGAGAGAATCCCAAGCAGCACAGAGGCTGACAAGGGGCTCAGTCTCACGAACCGTGAGATCACGATCTGAGCCAAGATCAAGAGTCAGACGCTTAACCAACGGAGCCACCCAGGTGCCCATGGGGTTTTACTTTACATCAACTACAGAAGGGAAGATACTTCCAGGTAAGAGGATACAAGTGAGTTCTCTTTCACCTGAGATTAATTTCCCACCACATATTTTTTCTTCTGTGTATACCGCATACATTCTCTCAGTTCCTGTCCAGAAAGTTCTGAGCCCTTTGACAAGCATGTCTTCTCTCTAACTTCATGGTCTGGAACAATCATCCCCCTGTGCCATCACAGGACACCCGCCTCTCCCC
The DNA here is from genome assembly GCF_018350155.1 of Leopardus geoffroyi. NCBI lineage: Eukaryota > Metazoa > Chordata > Mammalia > Carnivora > Felidae > Leopardus > Leopardus geoffroyi. The sequence continues at coordinate 15,931,260 of NC_059341.1, forward strand.
CTTCAAGGGCAGGCTCCTTTTACCATGCACCTGATCTACGGCAAACAGCCCTCAAATCAGTCTCCTCGATTCATCCCCCAGATGCCACAACAGTCTTCCTAAAGCACAGCCACAAGCATGCCTTTCTCCCAGGCACAAATGGCAGTGAATTCTCACTGCCCACCACATTAATTATAAACTCCTCTCTCTCTGGCATTTCATCCTCCAACGCATGGTCCCGTATTAGCTTTTGATGCCCTTTCTCCCCTACAACAGCTCCACAGTCGGGCCATACTGGGATTCTAGTCTTCCCTCAATGCCCCCCCGAAACCCTGCCCTCTATGCGATTTTTTCTTAGTGGGGTTCATCAGTTTTGACATTCTTTCTCTACCACGATAAGCTATAAAAATTGTACCCATTCTTCAAATGCCACCTTTTCTAAATATATTTTCTGGTCTCCCCCAAGGGGATATGATCGTTCCTCCTAAAGCCCCTAGTATTTCATTCCTATCTCTATGGGAGCACTCACCACATTCCACTCTGCATTACAGATCTTTATGTGGTTCCTAATCCTTTTACAAGGCTAGGAGCTTCCTGGAGCCACAGGCACTTTCTTACTGACCTGAACTAACAAGCATTGCAGAAAGTGTAGAAAATGAGGACACCTGTCTGTTGAATGGAATCTGAGAAAAGGCCTGAGCATGGGGAAATGTGGTATATTCGTGGAACAGAGAGCAGCTTAGGGCCCCCCTGAAACTGCTGTCCGGGGAGGAGCAGTGGAAAGAAGGATGGGTGTTCACACCGGGCATGGCTTTCCAAGGACACAGTTGAATGTTATGAGCCTCAACTTCTTCCTTTAAAAAGAAAGAGAGAGAGAGAGAGAGAGAGAGAGAGCGCACAAGTGGGGCAGGGGCAGAGAGAGGAGGAACAGAGGATCTGAAGCAGGCTCCATGCCAACAGCAGGGAGCCTGATGCGGGACTCGAACTCATGAACCTCAGGTGAGACCATGACCTGAGCCAAGGTCAGATGCTGACCTTATTGAGCCACCCAGGTGCCCCAAGCCTCAACCTCTTTTGCAGCAAGATTTCTGTTTCCTTTGTCATCTATATTACAAACTGTAATTCCTTCCTTTGTCCCTTTACCTGAGTATTGCATCTCTGGGTCACGTATGTGCCCACACAACTCAAGTCTACATCCCAACCAAGGGGGCCTGCATTGCACCTGCCTTGCTCACTTTCCTCAGTGTCGAGTGGAGCTCCCGGCACATGGTAAATATTCAATAAATGTATTTTGAGAAAGTGGATGAAATCTGTGGATCATAATACACTGTAGAGATTAAATACAGTCACACGTAAAGTCACTAACTAGCACGATGCTTGAACATTGAATAGAATACTAGAACATTGAATAGAATACTAGAACTAGAACATTGAATAGAACATTACAATATTAGCCTCGTCTCTCCCTTCTTTCCTTCCTTCCCTCTTCTGTGAATGGCTCATGCGTTAATCCATGCACTCAACAAATGCTCCAGGCTTCTCTAGGCACTGAAGATAGGCTAGTGAACCAAAGGGAGAAAAATCTCTGCCCTCATGGAGGGCATTCTAATGAAGGAACGAGTGATTCACTTTGGGTCTTCAGGGAGTCTTGAGAATGTAGTTATTAAGAAGAGGTTGTGGCTCGAAGACAGACAGACACGTTGGGAGGGGCGCGCAGAGCCTGGGGGGAGGACAGCCAATTCCAGCATCGCAGGGGTGAGACACAAAATGACTCGGATGAGTGACGGCCACAAAACCGAGGAGTGGATACAGGAAACAACGAGCCAGGACGCCCCCTGGATCCGAGTGACCTAAGAGTAAGCAGTGGCCATGGTGATGACGGTTTCCAATCCGGGTAACGTGCCATGTTGCCCTGGACTGGGAAGTTAGGAGGGGAAGCCGTTGGGGTTGGGGGGTTTCAGGGTGTGAGACGAGTTGTGTCTGCTTTTGGATATGATGCTCTGAAGAGATGGAAAGATGGAAAGAAATCGAGGTGAAAATGTTTAACTCTCAAAATTAACGATCTAGGGAGCGAGTGAAAACCAAACTCCCTTCGTATCTACTAGGAACCACTGTTCCATCTCCTGAATAACAGAAAGCATCATAGTCTCAGCACCTGCCAAGCTTCTTTGAGAGTCCTGCTACTTCACAGCGTAATCTGATAATTAACCTGCCTCTTCAGTTCCTGGAATGCAGAAAGGCCCTAAATAATATGTGTGAATTGAATTGCTTGATAGTAAGCAAGATCTCACCCTCGAGGAAGGCGGAGAGAAAAGAAAAGTGCATTTGGAGTCTGAAAGGCCCCAGGAGGAAGTCTTGCCCCCTCTCTCCCTCCTCTCGTAGTCACGGGGCCATGAGCAAATTGTTAGCCCGCCTCTCAGACTCCTCAGCTGCAAAATGCACAATCAAACCCACCTTGCAAGAGGCTGAGAGAGCATTAAGTAAAATGCATGCAAAGTTCCCATCACCCAGCAGGCACAAAAATTAAAGCGCTGATGACATTGAGTATTATTATCTTTGTTACCACGCCTTCTTGGCGTTGCCAGGTTTCTCACGTCTCGCTTTATCCACCTTCTCGCTTCTCACATTCCATGCAGGCGATCCTGCTAGCGGCTGTCCTCCTGGCGTGGCCTCCCGCCAGCCAGCTTTCCGAAAGCCCCCACGGGCCCTAAGCTCGTCTGCACATGGCTGGCTGGTCCGTCAGTTCAAATCGCCCCAACTCAACTGACATCACCACAGCTTGCAAATTCCAAAATCGCTGTGAGTGCTTTAGATTTGGTCATGTTTACGCCTGGTCTACAAGTTCTACGGCGGTGTCCTTCTTTATCCACGACCGGCACCATGTTTGAAGCAGCTTCACGGTCTGGCATTTGAACACACTGCTGAGAGAGGCTGGCGTGGCCCTCAGAAAACACATATGAAGTGAGAAAGCTACGTCTGCATACTGTTTACTTCCAAAAGGTGACTGAGAACGCGGGGTGCAGAGATAGCAGGATTACTTGTCACCCTTGAGAAAGGTGGTTCAGACAGAGGGATCGCCCACACGGATGACTAGCCCACTGGCTGAGGCACTGCAAGAGGCACACGTATCTCTGAATGAAGTTGATTCTCTAAGTCTCATGCGTTCTACGTGAATGATTAAAGTGTTTTTGTAATCTCCACTTTTCCACGCCCTACAGTCTGCTGCTAACTATGGCAATTTCTAATAGGAAATGTGAATGTTTCATTTCCTATTAGAAATGAATGGCTCATGAATTTCTAATGAATTTCTAATGAATTTCTAATAGGAAGGACATACTGAATATTGCATATCTGTGTGTGTGTGTGTGTGTGTGTGTGTGTGTGTGTGTGCATTCTATGCCAAATGCTACGGATGGATAGTTTGTGCCCTCATCTCCAATGCAACCCTATATGGAGACAGAGCCTTTGGGAGGTAATTAGGTTTAGATGAGGTGTTGATGGTGGAGCCCCCATTATGGGATTAGTGCCCTTTTAAGAAGTGGAAGAGACCACAGTTTGTCTTGGCTTCACCACATGACGACACAGCAAGAAGACAGCTCTCTGCACAGGAGAAAGCAGGTCCTTATCAGACACTGAATCTGCTGGCACTTTGATCTCGGACTTCCTGCCTCCAGAACTGTGAGAAATGAACGCTTGTTGGTTAAGCCACACTGTCTATGGTATTTTGTTATAGCGCCTGAGCTAAAAGAGCCAGAGAACATACCACGGTCCTGCCCGCGAATACAGATTGCGGACGGGTTAGAAAGGAGAAGGGGTACCCTAGAAATGGTGAGGAAGGCCAGAGTCCACCCCAGAGGAAGTCACCATAGCCCCGAGGAATTTGCTGTGGTCACCGACAGGGCACCGTGCCACACCACACCAGAGCCTTGCCCTCATTTTCCATGGTGACTCAGTCAGCAAGCAGCACCACCTCATTCCCCTGGGATCAGCATTTTAGGTGGGAGTAGGGCCCACCCTCGCCTCCTCCCCTGGGGAGATGGCTTTTTTCTCATCCTAAAAATGCCAGGCGCACTCACAATGGTGACATTTGCTGAGCAATGGCTTGGATCAAGAGCTCTCATGGAGCAAGAATAAAGGAAACCCGCAGCAGGGGAGCTATGCAGCAAAGGTCCTGCACCTTGACCTTGGCTGTGCCACTTGCCAGAGCTCTCTGAAATGAGGTCAACAAAATATTACCTAGCAGAGGCTTGTACAGAGAAGCTGGGATAAACCCTTAATTTGGTCCCAAACTATTTTTCTTAAATGCCGGGTAACCTCCAGTACCACACCCACAGCCTTCACCCACCCTCCCACTCCCCCCAGAAAAAGGGGGAAGGGTTTTACCATTTTTCTCCAAACTATCCACTATAGACTTTTACGGTGGTTTTGCAGTGAATCCATCTGGTACTCAACGTGTCCTCTAAACACACAACAACAACCACAACAAAATTCCATGATGTTTCAATTGCTGCTTAATTAACCACAGTAAGACTGTCGGGCCTTTCCTCCCTTCATCTCCCTTTGGGGGTAAGCACTGTATTCTGCATTTACTAATACCGCAACCATGGCCCTTTACCTAGAAAGATTTGGGCGGCGGAATTCGACACTCCCTGGTGCCCTGGACCAGAAGGTTTTTGCTCTGTTTGCTCTGTAGACAGTTTTATCTCCCTCACTGGAAGACCAACTGCACGAATTCTTGGAAAATAGGCCAAAAGGACCGGTGACATTTCCCAGACAAGTCCCCGGAATCCCACAATGTGCCTCGCTGAACCAAAATGAACACATAAATCTATTTCCCCCAAACATTCTGTCATTTGAGTTATATAATTGCCTTTCATTAATCAGGTCGGAGCTTTAAAGCAACACCTAATTAATTCTATAATTGGCACAGATTATGCCTTTAATGACTTCCACTACAGCAGAAAAACCAATGATCTCTCAATTTGATTTTGAAACTACGGACGGACGCCGGGTTTCCTCTTTCACCCAGAACTTTCAGATCTTGTTAAAACTCGGGTGTGGTTTCACGGGGTTGGGGGTGGGTCACTGAGGGGAGCCCAGAGGGAAGGGTGGGAGGGAACTTTGCAAGAAAACCCTTCCCTGAGGGCGTTCGTGATGCCAGAGACCGGTGTTTGGCAGCTCTCTGGGCTCTGCAAGAAGTTTCCTGCTAATGGGAAGTCCGCGCATCTGGAGCAAAATCGGGCTTGCGCGAGTTGTTAACAACTTAGGGGTGCTCTAGGATCCTCGCGGGCGAACCGCACACCAGAAAGAGGAGGCCCGACTAGAAGTTGGGTAAAACTTAGAACCAACAGGGCGTGCGCGGCCCGAGGAGACTTGAGTCAATCTCGTCTAACGGTTTCCCGAACCGCTAGGAGCCCTCAACCTCGGCGGGCAGCAGGGCTCCGGTGACTCACTGCCAGTGACTCAGCGACCCCACCCCTCTCGCACCCCCCCCCCCCCGCCCCTCGGGCTTTCCTCGGCCGCAGCCTCGAAGCTCGCGCCGTCCAAAGCCACACCGAGCCCGTTAGGTCCCTGAACCTAAGGAACCCCCAAGACAAGAGGCTGGAAAGATTCGTGGGCCAAAGCGGGCGGTGCGCCAAGCCTGCTCGGGACCCCAGCTCCGTGTCCTAGGCTGTGCGCGCCCCCAACGCCCGCTCCAATCTCAGGCGTTCTTTGTTCCTTTCTCCGCGCCTCCCAAGCCTCGGGATCCCCCCCTCTTCCTGCCCCTTTGCCCGCGGGTCTCCCCACCCACCAGCCCCGAGCAGAACACTGGCCTGCAGCGGAGCGCCCCTCCCACCCGCCCGCCTCCTCCCAGGCCTCTGTGGCCCAGTGCCTGGGGACCCCTCCGGTCTGGTCCTGGGCAGGGTTCCCTACCACCGCGCGACCCCGCCTTTTTCAGCACCCACTGGGAGCAGCGCTCAGGCCAACATCAGGAAAGCCCCCGAAAGTCCCAGCCCACCCAAAAAGTAACGGGAAGGTGCCCAGTCCCGGGCTGCAGAGGGGCGGAGAGGAAGGCTCGAGGGCGCCCCCGCCCCAACCCCCGCCCACCCTTCCCGCATCTCGTCGGGTCCCCATTGGCTGGCGCTCTCCGCGGCTGGGATGGCAGTGGGAGGGGACCCTCTTTCCTAACCGGGTTATAAAAACTGCGCCCTCGGCCCGGTCCGGTCCTCTGCCACTCTCGCTCCGGGATCCCCCGCGCCAGAGACGCAGCAGCGCTCCCACCGCCCACACCCACCGCGCCCTCGCTCGCCTGTCCTCCCCGAGCCAGTCCGCGCCGCCGCAGCCGCCCAGCCCACCGCCACCGTCTCAGCCATGTCCACCAGGTCTGTGTCCTCGTCCTCCTACCGCAGGATGTTCGGCGGCCCCGGCACCGGGAGCCGGCCGAGCTCCAGCCGGAGCTACGTGACCACGTCCACCCGCACCTACACCCTGGGCAGCGCGTTGCGCCCCAGCACCAGCCGCAGCCTCTACGCCTCGTCCCCGGGCGGCTCGTACGCCACGCGCTCCTCGGCGGTGCGCCTGCGGAGCAGTGTGCCCGGTGTGCGTCTGCTGCAGGACTCGGTGGACTTCTCGCTGGCCGATGCCATCAACACCGAGTTCAAGAACACCCGCACCAACGAGAAGGTGGAGCTGCAGGAGCTGAACGACCGCTTCGCCAACTACATCGACAAGGTGCGCTTCCTGGAGCAGCAGAACAAGATCCTGCTGGCCGAGCTCGAGCAGCTCAAGGGCCAGGGCAAGTCGCGCCTGGGGGACCTCTACGAGGAGGAGATGCGGGAGCTGCGCCGTCAGGTGGACCAGCTCACCAACGACAAGGCCCGCGTCGAGGTGGAGCGCGACAACCTGGCCGAGGACATCATGCGGCTCCGGGAGAAGTAAGGCGGCGCCCACCTCGGGGCTGCGGGAGGGAGGGAGGGGGGTACGGGGCCCCCCCGCGAGAAGCCGCCACGCCCTTGGGGATGTGGCTCGGGCGGTGGCTGTCTGGGGGACAGCGGGTGAGCGGGGCGGTGGCTTCGGCGGCGCGGCCCCGCCCTGCACCCAGACCTTGCAGTTCGCATTTCCTCTCCCATCCCCCCCCCCCCGATCATTGCCCAAGAACACCCCGCTTCAGGTTACAGATTTCTTAAAACTACGACTTTGTAGCCGAAGGCCCTTAAAAGCAACGAGCGCGATCTCCCCCAAACTTTGAGAAAGTTTCCTGGCCCCTTCTGGCGTGCGGCCATCATGGGGCGGGAGAAGGGAAGAGGGGAGGGGTGTGGAGGCAGCGAGACAAAGGGATTGCAGAGGTTCCTCGGAGGCGGGGTGGGGGCGTTCGCCGTGCAGGTTGGAGTGGCGGCCGTGATTGCTTTTGCACACTGCGGGCCGAGGTCCCGCCAAAACTTGCGGAGGGCGGCAGTCCTAAAAGCCGCAGTCGCCGGCTGCCCGCAGAGGTGGCGCAGCGGATCTCGTCTCGCGGCGCCGCGACGTGGTGGTTGGGTGTGGCCGCCCCACCCCTGGCGGGGTCCCAGTTCCCTTTTGGTTAATGCGCGACTGTTTCAGGTTGCAGGAGGAGATGCTTCAGAGAGAGGAAGCCGAGAGCACCCTGCAATCTTTCAGACAGGTTTGTAGATTCTGTTCCCACTTGCACAGCCACCGGACCCCGCCCCATCAACCCACGGGCAATTCTCAAAAGTTACTCAACCCAAGTCTAGAGAGCGCAAAACTTCACTTCTGTGCGCAAAGCCCCCTAGCGGCAGAAAGACCGCAGAGCGGAAATTGTCCGAATAAAAACCCTTGAATGGGGTGAAGCCTTTCCTTAGGACATAAAGAAAGTCTTTGATTTTTTACTTTGTTTCGACGTTTTTTAAAAAAAAAAAAAAATTTTTTTTCCGTTTTGTTTTTGAAACACATTGACATTCAGATTCTGAACAGTTACAGTTTGATGTAGATAAAGGTTTGCTAAAGTCAAGTTGGCTAACTTTTACAAGGCCACCAGAAAGCACAGTTATGCCCTGTACTTTAAAATGTAAATGTACAGGGGGACAAGGAACTTCGTTTCACTGGATGGAAGCCAGCAAGTGTCTTTTCTTCTCTGCAAGTTCCATGGCGGCTTTAAAGTTATATGGAACTATCCCCAGGCACAACTATTTTGTGATCTAATAAGGGTGAAAAGGAGCCATCTGTCCTCTGGGCTGAAAGGTATTAATGGTTTCTACGGGCTTCACTATGGAATGTAGATACAGACATTCTGGCAAGTGTGGTGGCTCAGGACAGAAATAATAGGAGTCTTTGTGTTCCCAGAGAAGCTTTGCAACAGGCTGCATTCTTATTGAATATGTAATGATGTAAGCACAGTCCTGGTCGGACACAAGTATTTGCTAACATCCGTTATCTAATCTCTGGCCCAGACTTGTGAAGTATATTCTTAAAGCTACAATCATAATTCACATTTTGAAAGGCCTTTCTTGATTTGGTTTCTTAAATTCTTTAGCACATCCTCCACAAGAACCTAAGGCTGAAGAACGGATTTTCAGTAAAGGACTTTTTGCTCCAAAGTTAGATAGACTTAAAGGATTTTTAGCTTGAAATTAGAATTCAAAAGCCGGAAGAGCTGCCGGCATAGTTTTCTTCCCCTGAACACTTACTGGCATGGCTATAAAAGCTCTCCGAGGAATAGTCTAGAATAACATTTTGAAGCAGAAATACACTTACCAGATTAAGTTAAACACTGCAGTGTGTGCTTCATTTTAGTAACCGAGCATTTATGATCATCATATCTATAACGTTTTCTGCAGAGCAGTGAGTTAATATGAAACAATATTATTATGAAAGATCTCCTGTTTAGGGATTAGGTAAAATCCCTCATAGTCTCCTCAATGAAGTAGAATGTCCCCCGTTGAACTTTTTTATAGAGGTCACTAAATTATCTTTTGCATCTCTTTTAGGGCTTAACAAGCAAAAATGAATTTTGCCCAAGCCTGTTTTTTTTTTTCTTTTTTGTTATCACTCATTCCTCATTCACGTTTCCATGAAGGTGATAGAGGTGTCTTTGAAGACTGTAATGCTATAAACCATACACTGAGTACAGTTGCTTACAAAATAAGAGGTGTAAAGATTCTCGTGACGTTTCCTCGAGGGGACATAAAATCTTTGGGACGTAGCAGGTTACAAGTGGTGGAAACAGAAGAGAGCCAGAGCGGCAAGAATTTTTCACATAGTTTCATTACATGCATTTTGAGCAGTCATTCTGAAACAAACCTAGTAACAGAATTTACACCGTGCTCAGCGGAAGGGATGGACACACCCTTGTAGGATGTGCTACGAGAGGAAGCAGAGAAAATACAGTCCAGAATTTACATTTCGTTTCCTTACGTGCCTGAACTGAATCTTTGCCAGGGTACGTCTTGAGTTGGAGTATAAATCTAGCCTGTAACCTGAATGCCAGATGACTACACACTCACTTTGAATTCTAAGGATAAGGTTCAGAAGTTTGAGTCGAGAAAAAATAGAGCTCATGGATACACTGACACAGTCATAAAATCTGTCAACAGTCTCTTCACAGTGAAGAGACCAAGCTCATGTGATTCATTTAAAATGAATCCATGAGACTGGCCTTGGGCTCCAGCAGCCCCCCAATGCGCGTCTCTGTTTTCCAACCAGGATGTTGACAACGCTTCTTTGGCACGTCTTGACCTTGAGCGCAAAGTGGAATCCTTGCAGGAAGAGATTGCCTTTTTGAAGAAACTACATGATGAGGCAAGTGGAGCCCCTTTTTGTGGGTGAATGTGGGTGAACGTGGGTGAAGTTGTCCCCAGATGTGGCTCGACCGACCTCCTGTCTGTTCTTTCTTCAGGAAATCCAGGAGCTACAGGCTCAGATCCAGGACCAGCACGTCCAAATCGACGTGGATGTTTCCAAGCCTGACCTCACCGCCGCCCTGCGAGATGTACGCCAGCAATATGAAAGCGTGGCTGCCAAGAACCTTCAGGAGGCCGAAGAATGGTACAAGTCCAAGGTAGGACGCTAGTCCGTGTGGCTAGAACAAAAGAAGAGCATTTTGCTCTGAAAATGCTTGCACCCGTCTGTGATTCCTATACATACCCGTTAGCTCCAGTCAGAAAGCTGGCTTGAACGTCTTCAAACTTCTTGAACTTCTTGTTCAAGTTTAATTTGTTGCTGCAGCCTCCCCATCACTCACGACTTCTCTTTTCCACCCCTCCTTCTTAACCCTACATCAAAGTAACTCCCAACACCATGCCCTTGACCCCCACCCTTGAACGAGGGCAGTAGATCACGTCTCTACTTGAACATATCAGTGTTGGCATTCCATCACTCCCCCTCTGCTTTTCAGAACAGAAATGCAGACGTATTCTGAGAGACAAGGAGATTTGAAGTTAAAAATACGGAGCATGGTTTGGATTATGTGTCGTTTATTTGTTTGGTCACCATCTTTAAGATCTGCCGGTTTTCTGGGGAAGGTAGGATCTTAGAGGATTGGAAACCAAGTGGCTTGGGGGGGGTCTACATTTTTTATTTGTTTTTTGACAGTTTGCTGACCTCTCTGAGGCTGCTAACCGGAACAATGATGCCCTGCGCCAGGCGAAGCAGGAATCAAATGAGTACCGGAGACAGGTCCAGTCCCTCACCTGCGAAGTGGACGCCCTCAAAGGGACTGTGAGTATCAGACCCCCATAAAAGAGGGAACATAACCAGTCTGCACCATCCACATGGACCGAGCTAATGGCGATATCTGAACAAAACTTCAAATGAAGAAAAAGCGATTTTTTAATCCAAAGACCATGAGTTGTCAGGACGGGTTCAAAAAAGCACTTTGGGGTCTGAAGATTTGAGCTTACACGGGCCTTATTGTTCTAATACTTGAGCCTTTCTTCCCCCCTGTAGAACGAGTCTCTGGAACGCCAGATGCGTGAAATGGAAGAGAACTTTGCCGTCGAAGCTGCTAACTACCAAGACACTATTGGCCGCCTGCAGGATGAGATTCAGAACATGAAGGAGGAAATGGCTCGTCACCTTCGCGAATACCAAGACCTGCTGAATGTTAAGATGGCTCTTGACATTGAGATCGCCACCTACAGGAAGCTGCTGGAAGGCGAGGAGAGCAGGTATGGCACGAGGGCTTGTGTGCCTGAATTAACAGCCACCATGTATTAGGTATTCTGTCACTCATTTGACATTCCTCACCTCATTTCATCTTGGGAACGTATCTTCAAGGTAGCTACTGACCACTTTTTATAGATACGGAACCTTCGGTCAGGAAGTTTAGTTTGACCTAGTTAGAGTTAGTCAGGGGCAGAGCTGGGATTTGAACTCTTAACTGTCTGAGCACCAACGCTTTTCCCACTCTGTGATGCCTCCAGTTCACTCCCCTGTGGAGAAGATACTTGGGGTAAAAGATTGTCAATGTACTAATGAGGCCACTATAGGTAAATATGTCTGAAGCAAATCCCTCACGCCATGAACTACAGGAATACATTGTCTCCTTTGATGAAAACAAGAAGTGAATGAATTTGTGCCTTATTCTTTGAGCTGTTTTCCAAAAATTTTACTGTTTTTATCTTTTTATAGGATTGCTCTGCCTCTTCCCAACTTTTCTTCCCTGAACCTGAGGGGTAAGCATGTGATTGCCCTTTTTTGAAAAATTTTAGCAGCTTTGTAACCAGTCTGTTCATGATAAAGCACTCATTTGTTAAATGATACTTGGAAATGCCATACAAATTAAAATCCTGTAAAATATCCATAGTTTTTAGATCCAAGTACTGGCTTACAGTCTGTGCTTCCAGTTAAATTTAAACTACATTGACTTCTTCCTTTGGGGTGTAACTGAAATAGTCCATCTTGATGCTGGGCTTTCAAACGGGTATTAAGTCTCTAGAATTCTTTTGGGAGCAGCACTTGGAGCAATTATGAACCACAGTCATAATTCTTTGGCCAGTTACTTGTAAAATTTTCAAATGTCCTTTTTCCTCATTTGGGGCTTTTTTCTTTATTCAGAAACCAATCTGGATTCACTTCCTCTGGTTGACACTCACTCAAAAAGAACACTTCTGATTAAGACGGTCGAAACCAGAGATGGACAGGTTGGTATCTTTCACTCAAAATCGGCATCATCTCAGGCCGGCATGGATAGCCTTGTGAATCACTAAGTCTGTATCTCAGATACACCTGGTTAATTGGGGGGGGGGGGTTCCGTTTAACCCGTGACCCCTCAAAAGAGAATAGGCCTCTTCTCCTGGCATGACCCCCAGCCAACTAGTTATTTGGTTCCTCAATGTGGAGGTGAGATCGCAATCTACCTATAGTCCAAAATAAAGGATTTCTTTCTATGGTCCTTAATTTAAAATGGGAGCACAGCCTCTTTCCGTTACTTTCTAGACTCGCTTCATGAGCTCCTTCATTAGAACCTCAATCCCAGGAATGTTTTGATACTGGACATATGGCCTTCCCTACTGACTGCCTCCTCAATGCTCCTGTGTCCTCTGACGTAGTGCAGGGACATGTCCTACGATCACGTCGTTTCTTGTTCGTTCCCTATGCCATGAAAGAAATGGCCGAAATCTATTGTAACCTTTGTGGAATCTTCCCTTGCCCATAAACTTCAAGTGTACGTTCTGTACAATTAGAATGCCTTCATTGCTTTTAAGCTTTGCTGCATAGGATGATCACAGCATCCTTCAGAAACATAGTTCAGTTTTCTTTTCTTAAACCCTAACATTCCATTGGATACTTAATCTGCTTGTAGGTGAAGAGCGGCTTACGTATGCATCTGTCCCTTCTAGCTGGGACCCTTCTTGTGTATAATCAACATGACCTGCCTGTTTTCACAATAAATTCTATTTCGTAGGGATTTTTCTTTGTCGTGCTCAATGGGGTAACTGAATCTTTAGCATGTAGTACCGTATTTGATTTGAATTTGAATTTTTTTGCAGGTTATCAATGAAACTTCTCAGCATCACGATGACCTTGAGTGAAGATTGCACAGACTCGGTGCAGCAATATATTACCAGCAAGAATAAAATAAAAAAAAAAGAAATCCATATCTTAAAGAAACAGCTTTCAAGTGCCTTTCTGCAGTTTTTCAGGAGCGCAAGATAGATTTGGAATAGGAATAACCTTTAGTTCTTAAGAACCAACACTCTTAAAAGATTTAGAGAAAAGTTTACAAACATAATCTAGTTTACGAAGAAAACTTGTGCTAGGATACTTTTTAAAAAGTATTTTTGAATACCATTAAAACTGCTTTTTTCCAACAAGTGTCTGACCAACTTGTTTCTGCTTCAATAAATCTTTGGAAAACTCTTTGGCTGTGTTACTTTTTTGATAATATCTCCACAGTTCTCCCAAGTTTACGAGGATGTATGTGTTAGTCAAATACTTTTTAGTCCTACTGGTTCATTTGTCACAAAAATCTAGGCTAACTTGATAAATCCAACTTCTCTATGCTTGAGGTATAGTTCTTGACTGAGTCACTTACAGGTAGACTTCACTTCTTTTCAATTACATTATTTGAACTTAAATAGACGATCTATCATAAAACAACTTGTACGAAAACGACAGGTCTTTTCACAAGATGAGTTCAGCAGGGTCCATGTCCAGGTGTGATTTCATTCTAGCAAACAGACTTTCTAAACCCAAAGACTTAGGCTGAATGAAAACTTCTGGGGGAATGCAGCATATGGGAAGCTCGGACTCCCCCCCTGGGAGTTAGAATATATGGCAATGGCAGTGCATCAGGTGCATCTCTGTTAGCAAGAGGCAGGAAGGGACAGGTCCATCAAGTTTCAGCGAATGACACTTGCATTTCTGTGTCTAACTATATATATATAATATCTATAAGTGTACTTTTTAAATGTTGGTTTATTTTTGAGAGAGCGTGAGTTGGGAAGGGGCAGAGAGAGAGGGAGACGCAGAATTCAAAGCAGGCTCCAGGGTCTGAGCTGTCAGCACAAGAGCCTGACGTGAGGCTAGAACTCACAAACCGCGAGATCGTGACCTGGGCTGAAGTCGGACACTTGACCGACTGAGCCATCCAGGCACCTCTATCTATAGATATTTTTAAAGACTGGTGTTTGCAGACAGAAAATAAGGGAAAATCCCTACCTTCTGGCTGAGGGGTTTAATACTTGTGAATCACAAGGTAAAGTGATGCTAACTAAGCGTAATGAGCTTGCAAAACCTGGAACAGTGAGAATAAATGGTACAGTCGGGAGAAGCTTCAGGACCCAGAGGATGGATAGAGAGATAGAGCTGAGATAAAACAGGACACAGAGGGTTGGAGCACCTGGGTGGCTCGCTGGGTTAAGCATCCAACTCTTGATTTCGGCTCAGGTCGTGATCTCATGTTTGTGGGATCAAGCCCCATGTGGGGCTCTGCACTGACAGCACGGAGCCCGCTTGGGATTCTCTCACTTCCTCCCTCTCTTCCCCTCCCCTGTCCACACTCTCTCTTTCTTAAAATAAATAAACTTAAATTGGGGGCGGGGAGGCACCTGGGTGGCTCCGTCAGTTGAGCGTCCGACTTCAGCTCAGGTCATGATCTCATGGTTTGTGAGTTCAAGCCCCACATCGGGCTCACTGCTGACAGTGCAGAGTCCGCTTTGGATCCTCTGTCTCCCTCTCTGCCCCTCCCCCAGTTGCACCCTCTCAAAAATAAATAAAACATCACCAAAAAAAATTTTTTAATAGGGGACAGAGGGTATTGTCTGGAGGCAAAGGAGTAGTAATGGTTGGTAGTGTGTGTGTTCTGGGGGGAACTCCTTTGGGTAAAACCCTGTGCTTCTCGACCTCCCGGATTTCCTCTATAATATGATCCCCTCTCCTCCAGGAATGATGTGGCGGGCGTTTGCTGTAACGTTCAGGCATGCGCCTCTACCTCTCTTGAGTTGCCAAGGGGAATAGTAGGTAGTGCATGCAAAGCCCGCCTCAGTGCCAGACATTGTGTGCTGAGTAACACTGGCTGCGATTGACATCGCTTTTGTTGTGGGGGCCGCGCACAAGTGAAGAAAGGATTGGCTGGGGAGATGACCCCCAGCTGGGGTGACTCTACATCCCAGTTTGCCCCATGGTCTTGTTGTTTAAACATTATTTATGAAGACTGCCCTATTCAGACTCCTAACTGTATTCATTCAGTAAATCTTTTTTTATTTATTTATTTATTTTTAACGTTTATTTACTTTTGAGACAGAGAGAGAGCATGAACAGGGGAGGGTCAGAAAGAGAGGGAGACACAGAATCGGAAACAGGCTCCAGGCTCTGAGTTGTCAGCACAGAGCCCGACACGGGGCTCGAACCCACGGACCGCGAGATCATGACCTGAGCCAAAGTCAGACGCTCAACCAACTGAGCCACGCAGGCGCCCCTCATTCAGTAAATCTTACAGAAAAGGGTGTTTACCCTGAGAATCCTTGAGCGTGCCTGCCCCTCCCCCAGCCCCCATATACACACAACTGGTGTGTTGAATGGTGCAATCCGCGTTAACACAGCAAACATCCAAGACTTTGGGCCCTGAGAGGCTTTTGCTATTGGACTCTTGGTTTTGTTTTCTGTCCGTTAGCCATTCCTACCACCATGCCCCCAGCCTCCTAACCCTATTTTTCATGCCTCCTCTGTCATTTCTCCTCCACCTCTGGCTCAGGAGGGTCATCCAGGGAAGACATAAGCCCCATGTTGGTCTTCTTCAAACATGTGACCTTTTATTATTATTTAAAAAAAAAAAAGTCAAGCTATGGTTTTTGTCCCCGGGAGGAAAGGAACCAGGGTAACAGGGAGTTCCGCCCCTCTACTTTGAGACTCATGGGCTCCCCAGCCTTCAAGATCCCTTCCAGCTCTTTCTCACATCACCTCCCCAAAATGGCAAAGATGAGCCAGCGTCCCTTATCTGGGACTGTCAGAAATTAGCCTCTAATGAAAAGCCTCGTAGGGGCCCACCTCATAGGAATTCAAATCTATTTAAGCCTTTTTTATTTTTATCTTTAATTATACTTCTAGCATTTTCCTTATCTTCCACTTTGAAAAACTAATAAAAAGAAACTATGTTCTCACCACCTATGGTGGAACAAAGATTAATGCTCGGTTCTTTTATATTTAACATTAATCCGAGATTAACGGAGATAAAAAAAAAAGGAGGGCGCAGGGTGAAGGAACAGTGACACGAAGTGAGGGCTGGGAAATTTACCGGGGGGGGGGGGTGCTGGGAACCCCACAGAAATCAGGTGATAACGGAGTCCTGCTAAGTTGTCTCACAGTCGTGACGGATGAAGAGACGGCGGGGAATGAGAAAAACGTTTGATTTAGTCGCAAGTCACCTAATGGAGGATACAGCTTCCGGGGACGAGCCTCTGACAAAGCACTGGGACCAGGAAACCTCACTGGGCTGTGGTGACACGTGAGTGTTGCCTGGTGATGAAGGAAGGGACGGCATGGAGAACACCGGCTTCCCCTCCTGTTTTCCCGAAGAAAGCGAGGAAAAAACCAAACACTATGCCTGCAAGAGGGCTTTCTCTGCAGGAGGCCAGGCTTCAGCTAAAAAGAAAAGGGTCTGTTTTCAGCTGTGATGGCTGCCATAACAAAATGCTACAGACTGGAGGGGGGTGGGCCTTAAACCACTGACGTTCATCGTCTCCCAGTTCTGGAGGCTGGAGCTCCAGGATCAAGGTGTTGGCAAGGTTGGTTTATTCCGAGGTGGCTCTCCTTAACTAATCTCTTCTTACAAGGTGACAAGTCACATTGGATTAGGGACCGTCCATATGACCACATGTTACCTTCATTACTTCTTTAAAGACCCCATCTCCAAATACGGTCACATGCTAAGGTACCACCATACTGGGGGTTCGAACTTCAACATACGACTATGGAACTGTGGGGGAGGGAAGCCTCCCGGGGAGGGGACACAATTCAGCCCATAACAGGGTCCCAGTTAAACATTTGGAGAACATTCTCCTCCTCTGTCTTCAAAATAAAGCCTGTGAGAGAGATTTTCAAAAGGCCCTAAGTTTCCGAAGTCACCGATGGCTAACACACTGATGACAGATTTGTGGCCGTCTGGGACTATTCGACTTCTTCACCTTTTCAAATCCCCTCTCTAGGAGGAGAGCGGTGTGAGGCAAATCCTTCGGAGACTTTCTACAAACAGCTATCGTGTAAGGCAAGCACTTCTTTAAGGGCACTGTAGGAAGTGAACAAGGAACTGTGGAAAGCCACAGCTGCGGAAGAGGCAACAGAACCATTTAGTAGGCTTTCCTCGGAAGATTTTCCACAGTCCCAGACCAGTATAAAGCTACCTTCTCTTGGAAAGCTCAACTCTCCTGGGTGTATCGGGCACTGTGTTGGGCACTGGCTGCATAACCACAAAGTCAGCCTCCTTACCGAGTTCATACATAGCCTATCAGTGCAGCGAAGAAGAACCGTGCTATTGACTGAAGACCGGTGTGCCCCCAAATTGCATATGTTGAAATTCTAAACCCCAGTGTGGTGGCATTAGGAGGTGGGGCCTGGGGGAGGCAATCAATTAATTAATTAATTTGGGGAGGTAATTCATGAGGTAGAGCCCTCATGAATGGGATGAGTGCCCTTGAGACAAGACACCAGAGGACATGCTTTCCCTCTCCTCTGCTTTCTGCTCTGTGAGGTACTGTGTGAGGTTGCTTTCTGCAAACCAGGAAGAAGGCTCTCACCAGACACTGGATCTGCTGGCACCTTGATCTTGGACTTCCCAACCTCCAGAACGGTGAGAAGTGCACTTCTGCACTTCTGTTCAATTTAGTTCTCTTCAGCTGGAGTCAGCATGGAGAAGGGGCAAGTTCTGTCCTCGGAGTTCAGACTGGGGATCCTAATCCTGATACTGGTCATAGCGCAGCGTGGGCCTTGTCTCTCCAGCATATGAAAAATTTCCGGTCTTCTCCTTTACCGTCTTGGTTATATGAATTATAGATATTTTTTCGTCCTTGTCTGCTAATGCCAAGACATGAATCACATGTGAATCACATGTGACTTTGTTCATATTGTTTGTTTTCTCTTTTGGTTTGTGATTATTTGGTGCTGTCCTTAGGATGCCTCACAATTTTTTAACTGGATGCTGAAAATCTTTAAATGAATACTCGTTCAGGCTCTGGACAGCATGCGCATCCTCTAAAGAGGAAGAAAAGTTTTCTTTGTACAGACAAACAGAGTATCAGTGGATCACCTTGATCCTGGGAAGGGTTAATCTTAGCCTTTGTGAGGGCTGGTGTATTTTAACTCCATTATCTTAATACTGTTGCTTACCTCTCAAGTGTATCTCTCAGCCCTAGTGTGGGGGACATTTCTGAGACTCAACTTTGCCATAAACTGTGTTTATGAAAGCCCTCCCACCTTGGCAGAGCTTAAACTCTAGCCTATGCTTCTCCAGCACTGAACTCTCTGCTCATTTTTTTTAGCTTCCCTCCTACTGTCTCTGGTAGGCTTCTTGGTGTCTTGTCCTAAATAAATGCGGCTTCTGAGATGGCCGACAACTGGAATGAATCTCTGTCCCCTTAGCCTAATGGGAATCCATCCCATGTTTGAGTTCTCCCTCATTTAGAAATTACCCTCTTAGGGGGCGCCTGGGTGGCGCAGTCGGTTAAGCGTCCGACTTCAGCCAGGTCACGGTCTCGCCGTCTGTGAGTTCGAGCCCCGCGTCGGGCTCTGGGCTGATGGCTCAGAGCCTGGAGCCTGTTTCCGATTCTGTGTCTCCCTCTCTCTCTGCCCCTCCCCCGTTCATGCTCTGTCTCTCTCTGTCCCAAAAATAAATAAAAACGTTGAAAAAAAATTAAAAAAAAAAAAAAAAAAAGAAATTACCCTCTTAGGAAAAAATGAGTGTGGATTTTACGTTGGATACTTTTCTTGTCTTAAGGAGTATAGCCCTCAATCTCAATTCTTGACCCTGTTGGTTGCTCTCAAACATATTCAAAGAGGTGTGTGTGTGTATTCCAGCTATTATACTGAGGGAGATATTCAAGTTGTCTATGGGCACTAGGAAACATACACCTGCAAAACTCAGCTTAAACCAACATTATGTGGTTCTCTGGGTTGACTGGGCTCAGCTAGGGAGAGTTCACTTGGGATCATTTATGCAATTGCGGTCAGTTGGTAGCCGAGGCTAGGTCATCTGGAGGCTCAACTGGACAGGACATAGAAGATAGCATCTCGTTATTATGCCTCTTGCCTCAGTGCTCCTTGGTTTCTTTAACTACCCTCCTATTGTCTCATAATCTGAGGCGTGGGCTTCTCACAGCGTAGTATCAGGATAGTATCCTTACAGTGTGACCCACTGCTAAGAGGTAGGAAACAGAAATGTCCGGTTTTGATAAGGGCTGTGTCCGTAAACTAACACGGCATAGCTTCCAGTATAAACTATCAGTCAAGCAAGTCACAGAAACCACACAAAGTCAACAGTGGACAAATAGACTCTATCTTTTGGTGTGAGAGTGGCAAGGTCACAACACAGAAGAACACGTGGAATGAGAGATACTGTGGCCATCTTTGGAAAATACCATCTGCCACACAAGCTCCTCTGTTAGGGTTGAAATGGGTAGTCCCAATAAAACTTAGCTCAAGAAGATACAGAAAACTTGAGGTTTTTCTTGAAAGAAAATATCAAGAACAGATCTCCCAACAATTGAATTCTACCAAGCATTTAATGTACAGAGTCCAAAGCATCACAACAAACACTTTGAAATCATAGAAATGAAGGAATATTTTCTAACGCAGCGTATGAAGAGAGCACAACCTTAATTTTAAAAGTAGGCAAAGATACAAAATAGGACATGAATAAATTTGCAGATCAACTTTATTCATGGATATAGATGCGAATATCTTACTGAAACATCAACAAACCAGATTAGGTTGGCTAAGTTTCTTTGAAAAGCCAAAGGCGGGACGAGCTGTACAAGACATGTGTTGTGAAGGAGCAATGGAAAGACATAGGAATAGACGGGTGAGCCCTTAGGCTGCATTATAGGTCTAATGCCAGAGAAAGGAGAGGACTTTCTCAGAAGGACTGACTAATAGGAATAGTGTCAGACTGCAAGGCAGATTCAAGAAAGTTCCAGCAAAGCCTATAGGGTGCTCCCCAAGTCAATCACTGGCTAGATGAATCCTATGGGCCACAGGAATGGATCAGTATTATTTTCCGTATGTTCAGTCATTGGTTTGGGAGCAAAAGGTTGGCAGTGGGGCTATCACTCAATTACGCTTTCTGAAACAGCAGATGCAAGTGATGTATTTCCTTGCCACTACACAAATCTAGCAATATATTTTTAAAATCCATATATGTATTATAAGCGTATAAAAATATAAAGATAATAAATGCTGTGTATGGCTCAGGAATACAAGATTACTTAAATATTAAAAATCAATTAGCATAATTTAACATGTTAACATATTAAAGGGGAAAACCATACAAACAGCATAACAGGTACAGAAAAAAATTACGTAATATGCAACATTTAATCATTATAAAAACATTTTAATTTTTTTTTTCAACGTTTTTTATTCATTTTTGGGACAGAGAGAGACAGAGCATGAACGGGGGAGGGGCAGAGAGAGAGGGAGACACAGAATCGGAAACAGGCTCCAGGCTCTGAGCCATCAGCCCAGAGCCTGACGCGGGGCTCGAACTCACGGACCGCAAGATCGTGACCTGGCTGAAGTCGGACGCCTAACCGACTGCGCCACCCAGGCGCCCCTATAAAAACATTTTAAAAACAGTAATATAAAGGACCGTTCTTAAATTGATATGAGGTAGCTAGAAGAAAACAGGAGTAAACATAAAAAAACAATGGTGAAATAACATAACTATTCCCTTTAAGACCAAGAACAAGGATACCCCGTTCCTATCCAGCATCGTGCTATCGGAAAAAATAGAGAACTAAAAAGCAACGTAAAGAAGAGGGAAGACTGTCATTAATTGCAAATGACAGTGTTGCTTTTTGGAAAACCCAAAACTATCTACACACAAATCATTTACAAAGAAACGCAAAGGGCTGAGAAGAGATGAGACCCTCTTTTCGATGAGTTGATTGAGATGAACGTCAAGATGGGAAGATATCTTCCCATGTAGGGAAATCGTAAAATAGAATAATGTGCTATTGATGCAGAGATAGACATCAAGAGACATTAATAGAGTACCCCCAAATAACCCAGGTACCTTAGAGAGTTCGGGCTACTATAACAAAATGCCATAGACTGGGTGGCTTAAACAACAAACATTTATTTCTTGGTTCTGGAGGTTAGGGGCCTAAAAACAAGCTGGGACTGGTGAGGGACCACTTCCTGGTTTTCAGACAGCTACCTGCATACTGTGTCCTCACAGTATGATCTCTTCTTATAAGGGCACAAATCCCACTGTAAGGACATCTCTATCATGATCTCATCTAAGCCTAATTACCTTCAGTCTCCCCGGTACCAAAGACCCTCCCAAATACCATCAATCACATTGGGGTTTAGGGTTTTTAACATATGAATTTTGAAGGGACACAAACATTCAGTCCCTGACACCAAATATATGGAAATTTGCTCTATGATAGAGTTTGTATTGTTCTAAGATGCATAACCGGAAGAAAATCATTTTGAGAAAACCACTTAAAGGTGTTGGGAGAGGTCAGCGAGAACACGTGACTGCTAATTGACCCGAGCTGAACATCAGCCATCAGAATCTCCTCCCTCCCTTCCCTGTCCTTACAATGTACATTCTGCTTGCCTTCCCTACACCCAGAAGCTGTCTGAAGAGTACGGCCTTAAGAGAGTGATGTGGTGTTGAAATCTGATGGTATATCCAGTTAAGACCTCTGTATAAACGTTCAAGAGTAGTTGACAGGCAGGTGTGGAGATCTACTCCTCTCAGGGCTCCCAAGACAAGCCTTGTACATAAGTTCCCTTGCTTATTAAAACTGCCACCTACGAAGCCGATGTGGTCTGCCTCTCTTTGTGGTCTCTCCCTGCCCTCCACGCATGGGTGCTGGTTTCAGATTTTACCTAGGAAGCTTGGGAGGACAATGCAAAGCAACGTAAGGGGAGATCCCACCATTATGTACCCAAAGATTTTTCTGAAGGCTTTTTGCACGATGGACCCAATGTTTTCTTTTTGGCCACTTTCTTGCTGAACTTGAAGGGGTGGGTGCCTCTTTGAGAAAAGAGATGACGATTGGATGGTTTTAATGTCTCTTTATGTCTTGCCAAAGATTTCTTTGACAATGCACAAATTCCATATCTAATTGCTCAACATCTATGAACAAAATTTATTTTCTATAAATATATAGTCTAACCTTAACTCTAGGAAGCCTACATTATGTTTGACAGTCTCAGAAGCCTTTCGTTCCTATTCATTGTCTATTTCACCACACCACACAAATCCCATCTTTCAATTCCAATTAGGTATGGATAATGCAAACTACCTCCGTATAATCTCACATGTGTAGGGTTATGGGTGCAGTCATAATTGAGTGTTCTCCCCACCACCTCCAGATAAACTCTCTTCCCCTGTGTGATTCACTGATCATAAAACGGTTGACTGCAAGAAATAAAAATGGATATGTTGAAGCTGTCTCCAGGTGGTAGATAGGATGAACTGCCCATGAAACAATGCAATCAGCTCCAGGCAGAATACATTTCAAAATGTTTCTCCCTATGGGATTTGACAGAAACAGGCAATTTTTTGTTCCAGTTGCCATGTGCTTCAGCAAATCATTCTGGCTGTTCTGAGTAGTCACCTTTAAAGCCCACGAGTGACCATTTGAGTTCTTTTTTGCTTCAAACTGACAGAGCAATGCTGAAGCAGAATGTCATCCATGAAGTTCCAGTCTGTTCTGCTCAAGAGTTGGATACGCTCAGGCCTATGCTGGCTTTCCGTACCATGGGATGATGACATTTTTTGGCTTGACCGGAAAGTCCTCTTGATAATACTGGGTTGATGAGATTTTATGGTTTCCAATGAAAGCAATAACAAGTGAGACTGTGTGACCAGAAGAACCATCTAAAATGGCTGATCACAAAAACGACGAGGTCGCTGTTCCAAAGTAACTCTGCATTCACATGATTTGGCTAACCGACCTTCGTTGAAAGAGATATCTGTAAAGAAGGTTTGGGTTCATAAAGTTTGAGTCAATCACAGTAACACAAAGTTGAGTTTCGAATAGTGTTTTTTGGTGTGTCCTAAAAATAGGTGGTAAATATGTTCCTTCCAGGGATGGATTACTATCTTTAGGCCAAAGCTTAAGAAGATGAAGGAGAGCTTTCAGCCAGCTGCCCAGAAGAGAGAGAGGCATGCATTTTAAGGACACAGGATCCCCAAAGCTACCAAGTGGCCGAGGGCAGTCAGACTGTCTTGAATGTACTAATCAGATTCAGCAGTAGCTGGACTGTTGTTGGGAAAGGTATCCATGCAACCGGGCCCATGTGTAGCCTCGAAGCTGCCATTGTGGCCACCCTATTCATGTGTCCATGGTTCTAGTTCCAGAGTGATTGACAACCATGGCTGGCTAACGTCAACTGGCTGAATCATTTTGTCTACTCGGTGGTTCGGTGTCTCTTTTGGTGGTGAGATGCTTTGGGGTGGGCATTAATATGGGCTACCAAAATCTTCACACTTTGCGCATCTCTATCCCAGCCCTCTTTAATCGTCCAGACCTTCTCTTTCTAGGCCCTCGGCCAGCCAGCTATGCTATCGGTCTCAGTCTCTAGAGTCAATATGTTTTAGACCTTGAACGCTGGCTCAGAAGTGAGCGAGGCGTCAAAACTTTTTATTGGGTGATTGCCTTCTGCTCCTTCATTCTTGCCTCCTTCCGGTTGGAGAAATTAAGAAATACGCTATCGGCTATTTTGCCTGTAAGGAAGCCAGGGTCTGTTAACCATTTCCACAGCCTCCTGTGGGTCAAGCCACTGTGGCTGCCCTCCCAACTTTACCAGTCATTATGGTTAACTCTGGCTCCTTGGCTTCTAATGGTTGAGGGACCCCTCGTGGCCCCATCCTTTTTAAACATCCCACATGAAAGGCCCGGTAACAAAACCAGCTCGGTGTCTGTCTCACCTACCATCCGTCCCGCCCTGCAGAATTCATCTTACCACCTGTTTTCTCTAACTCTTCCTGGTCCCAGCTGTCTGTTCAGGTCTTCCAAGAAGTAGAAGCCAAGACAGGATTAGGCTGGCTATAGCCTAGTGGCAGCAGTGGTTGGGAATGATGACAGAAGTGGGTCCCAACGTGTGACAGCCTGAGACAATCAGCGATGTTCTATAGCGAGTTTTCCTGAGGGGAGTTCAGGACCTCCATGGTTCACCTCACCCAGGACCACACAATAATTCTTGTCGAGGAAGAACCTTTCCTCAGATGCCACAGAATCTGCAAAGATTCTTCTGATCCTCCAATGAGAAGAAATGAGCTGAGATTTGAGTCCAGCTCCAAAGTGTGTGCTCTCAACCACGACAGGAGGCTAATGGAAGCAAGAACACCAAAACCCCCAAATCTGGCTGCTAAATTGGTAAGTTCTGAGAAATACTAAACTAGCTCCATCTCCGAACTTCTCGAGTGGGATGGCTCTCACCAGCAATCTCCATCTCTGCTTAATTACCAACCAGGCGTTGTGAATGATGTTCTAGCACTCCTAAATTTCCCAGCCAACAACTGCTTACATCCTCTTTTGCAAAGTACAACTGTTTGCTAATCAGGCCTCAGGAGGGCTTAACTGTCCCACGCAGAGTATCAGAAATCTAGAGAACCATTAAGTCATTACCTCGTGCCCAAGTGAATGCTGCAGCATATTTTTCCGAGATTTTAGCCTGTCTAGCATCTAATGACTCAGAAAGTGTGTCTCTTATTTAACCCCTCTCAAGATGCGTTTCTCACCAAGAAGCTACTAATGACCTGCCTTGTCAGGGGAGTTAGTCCCTTCAGGTACCTGTCAAATGATTTTGTGTAGTTAATCTAAAGCAAAGGTAAAAAAAAAAAAAAAAAAAAAAAGACAGTGGCAGAACGATTCTGGAAAGCAAACAAGAAAAAGCTCTCAGCTGGGAAAAGTCTAATTGTTATTAGCACACGCACTCCTGGTAGGGGCATGAAAAAGCCACACAAATCAAATACCAGCGTCTAAAATCAAATGCACGTCGACTTAAATCCTAGTCTTCCATTAACCTGATAAATTATTCAGCCTTCTTACACATTTAATAAAGCTGAGAAACAGGCTCCAGAAAATATTTGCATGGAAGATATTATTTGAGAAATAAATAAAGCCTTGGTGGAAGGCTATGGTCTTACCCGACTAACTGACAGAAGTACTCAAAGGGAGCTGTCGGTCCCGCAGGTTTCTAAGTCACTTTCTTCAGAGGGAAATTCTTTTTGGATCGGTGCTTAGCATGGTGGTAGTTGCTTAACTCTTGGCGAGTGGGGTCGGCTTGATTTGCCAGCCAGAGGCCTTGATGAAATCTGGCTTTAGTATCCTCAGATGTGTTTTCCCCACCTCTGAACAGAAAGATCTCCTTGGGAGAAAATCCTCTGTTTGAGTCTTCCTCATAAAAATGTGTGTGTGTGTGTGTGTGTGTGTGTGTGCGCGCGCGCGAGAGAGAGAGAGAGAGAGAGAGAGAGACAGAGAGACAGAGAGACAGAGAGACAGAGAGAGACAGAGAGAGGGAGAGAGATACACAAAGAGAGAGAGACACAGAAAATCCTGTTTAGGTCATGAACACCCTTGGCGATACCTAAGAAGAATCCTCCAGCCAAGTAAAATGGAGAAGAGGGGACAGAGGTCCCTTCTTCAAAGACCATTGATCACTTGGACAAAGGTGAGGCAAAACCGAAGAGGTCATTGTGGTGTCCAAAGAAATACTGACATCTACTGGTGGGTCTAGAAGTCACAGGACTTTTCCAAGGGCCACACTTAGCTGTAATGGGATTGGAGGGATTAAAAGCCAACAGACAAAACTCAGAACTCTTTAAGTAAAACATAAATTTGTTACAGCTATTAAGAATAGTTTTCAACTTTTCTGGTATTTGTTATGGTCCTTTTGTTGCCAGAAAATCATTGACTAAATCCGTTCACCTGAACGTTCAGCCAGCGAGAAGCACAGCCAAGGCAACAGTAAAATAAACCAAATTCCTTTCTAACTTTCCCGTGATCCCAGAACATACCTCCTGAAGACAGTGCCTTCAAAAGCAGCAGGAATGACGGGAAGTAGTGTTGCTTAATCAAAAGATACACCTATGTTTCCGGTCTAGAAACCACCATTTGGCTTTGCAATTTCTACTGCATTACTTATTCTCTCAGAATGTCAGTCTTCTCAGCTGAAAAGAGGATTAAGAATGCCTCCTCCCCAATGGTAGTTTGAGGCAATTAACACAAAATGCTTTGCTCACATAAAATACTCCATGGGGTTGTCATCATATTTAAATAATAAGAAAAAAACAAAACAGGAAAAAAGTGGGACCTTTTGGTTCTTGATGACCAAGCTATGACTTCGGAGAGCGCCTCTCAAACTTTAATTTGCACGCAAATCACGAGGGAATCTTGTTACAATGAAAGTTCTGACGCGTCAGTCAGGGAGGAGTCTTTCTTACCAGATTTCTAGCAAACTCCCAGGTGATGGAGCTGCTCCCGCGGGACCACGGCGAGTTGCAAGGACACATGTGTCCACTGCCCCCTGGTGGTCAGGAGTGTTGAAATGGCCTCTCTCCACTGCCGCCTTTTCTGAGGGACTTTTTTTACAGAAGGGTAAATCGCTCCGAAACTTGCAGACATCCCAGTACATGGACGAAGAGAGCACAAGAAATCTCTGGGTCAGGAAGAATTTGGCTGATGTAAAAAATGGAAAACGTTTCTTCTCGTGCCTTTCCAATGTATGGATTCTGCTTCTTATAAGAGAGACGAGGCATGTGGGGTTCTGAATCAAAACCACCCTTTAAAAGGGGGTTCTGTGACTGAAAGCCCAGCAGTTAATTTGTTGGGGTGCAGCTCAAGGCTTTCTGCAGGCTCTGGCAATGGTGAGCAATTCAGAGTCACAGGTGAGTTTGCCTATTGGCTTTGCCACCTGCCACCGGTGAGGTCACGGGCAAGTTCCCTATCTTGTCTAGGCCTTAGATTTCTCAGCCTATATTGGGAAAGCTAATCCAGGTAACACAGATAAAGCCTTAGCACATGTGCTGCTCAATACGTGATAGTATTATTATTGTTCTCATGACAAAACAGCCCGGCTCTCATTTCCCTTGTTTTTTAATTTTTTTTTTTAATTTTTTAAGACGTATATATTTAAGTTTTTTTATTTATCTTGAGAGAGACAGAGAGGGTGCAAGCAGGGGAGGGGCAGAAAAAGAGAGAGAGAGAGAGAAAATCCCAAGCAGGCTCTGTGTTAGTACCACAGTGCCTGACATGGGGCTCGAACCTATGAAACTGCAAGATCATAAGCCAAACCAAGAGCAGGACGCTCAACTGACTGAGCCACCCAGGTGCCCCTCCTTTGTTTTTTTTTTATATATAGTACTGCTACTTTAGGGAACAGTGTGTTAGAACAGGCAGTGGGACATCACAGAAGCAGGTTTGGGAGGAAGCAAGATGTGGGTTCAAATCCTAGTTCCACTACCAGCTGAGATCAAAGCTATACACCATCTCCGGGCCTCTGGGTCCATCTGCACAAGAGGGGAATTCTAATTTACTGGGCTGCTGGGAGGACTAGAAATGTGAGTTGAACTGATACCTACTAAGGCCATGAAATCAGTTGCTATTAATATCAGTGAGAGAAAAAAACAACACCACACTGTATCTGAGATCAGACTTGAGCTGTAGAGCTCTTTGTTCTCCTGAGTTTTCTACCTACACACGGTCCCTTACTTACAATTCAACTTATGATTTTTTGACTTTAGGACAGCGTGTGAGCGATACACATTTAGCAGAAGCTGTACTTTGAATTTTGAATTCGGATCTTTTCCTGGGCTAGCGATATGTGGGAGGATACTCTCTCTCGTGACGCAGGGCAGGGCAGCAAGCCACAGACCCCAGTCAACCCGCCAGCACGGGGGCAAGCGACTGGTGGGCTTATGACCATTCTGTACCCATCCGACCATTTTGTTTTTTATGTTCAGTGCTGTATTCAACAAATTACATGAGATAGTCAACACTTTATTACAAAATAGGCTCTGTGTTAGAGGATTTTGCTCAACTGTAGGCTAATGTAAGTGTTCCAAGCGCGGTTAGGGTAGGCTGGGCTAAGCAATGATGTTCAGGAGGTTAGGTGTATTAAATGCAATTCAACTTAGGATATTTTCGGCTTAGGATGCAACCCCATCATAAGCTGAGGAAGATCTGTAGATACACCTCATCTTAAGCAAATCAATTAATCTCACTGGGCTAATAAAATACAAAATGGAGGCAGGAATTGTGGTCCTTCCTATAGGTCAAAAGGTAACTGTGAAAATTGGGGTTTTATTTTATTTATTTTTTAAGTTTATTCATTTTGAGAGAGAGAGAGAGAGAGTGTTTGTGAGCAAAGGAGGGGCAGAGAGAGAGGAAGAGAGAGAATCCCAAGCAGGCTCCATATTGTCAGCATAGAGCCCAACATGGGGCTCAAACTCACAAACCCTGAGATTATGACCTGAGCCAAAACCAAGAGTCAGATGCCTAACCAATGAAGCCACCTGGTGCCCTGAAAATCAGGTTTTAAAAGCTCATTACTGGGGCACCTGGGTGGCTCAGTCGGTTGAGTGTCCGATTTCAGCTCAGGTCATGATCTCATGGTCTGTGAGTTCGAGCCCCGCGTCAGGCTCTGTGTTGACAGCTCAGAGCCTGGAGCCTGCTTCCGATTCTGTGTCTCCCTCTCTCTCTGACCCTCCCCCATTCATGTTCTGTCTCTCTCTGTCTCAAAAATAAAATAAGAAAATATTTTAAAAAAAATAAAAGCTCATTATTATTATAACCAATTAATTATTGTAACCAATTAAGTTGTATTTTAAATTATTTTAAAATCATACGTAATTTTTTAAAGTATGCAGAAGGCTTTCCTTATACACCATCACAATTATTCTGTACGACAATGTCCTACGTGGGCAGGTGGGCATATTTGCATTTTTGTGCAGGGAGAGTAAAAGAGGCTCAGAGAGTAGGCAAGTTGTTTAGGTCTATGGAGATGGCAAAACACACCAAACAGAAACAAAAAGTTCATCTCTTGGAAATTGTCAAAGAGATATGTGGAGCAAAAAAATACTAGTTAAGTGAGCTACATTAACAAATCCTCCATATTTTCACTGCTCAGACTGCAACCTAACATTGAAGGAGTGTGACTCCATGACTGATAGATCAGGGCACTCTTGGTGGGCTCGGAAGACAGGAGTTCAAGTCCTGACACTGCTACTTTCTGGGGGTGATGCTGGGCCAGCCACACTTTCCCAGAATTTCACTTTAACTATAAAAGGGAGACTTGGAGCTAGATAATGTCCAAGAGTATTCTTTTCTTTTAATTGGGCATCAGGGTGGCGGTCACCGACAGAGGAAAAGAGACGGTATGAAACGTGAGAATATATTACATTCTCCTTCGTAGCTAAGCTTGTCCTTGAGTGTGGGGGATATATGCCGTCCAAAGGGTTGTCCAACATCCAAACTACCCTTTTATTAGCTCCCTATCCTCCCTTTTAGGAAATCCCCCATGCTCTGGAAATCTTTCTACTGACGTCACACACCCAGATCTTTCCTCTTGCTAGCGAGGAGCACTCAGGGAACCAAGACTCGGCTTGGAGGTCAGGTCCGCAGCGAATGATAGGAAAGAACAGTCGTGGCCTCATCACTGGCGATGTCAGCATCCCCTTTGCTCTTTCTTCTTTGCTAAGGCTGCTGCCAAAATTCTTGGGAATACAGAGCGAATACAGTTCAAACTATAGTTCATAATGGTGTAAGTTACATGAGGACCAAGAAAGGCAGGGTAAGGCATTCAAAAGTAGTTTCTCTTCCTTTCAGATGCTTAATTTGAATCCCGCCTCACTCTCTGTGAATCGGGCATTAATGCCCCCTTCTAAAAATGTACCACATTCATAAATGAAATTCTGTTCAGTAAGATATATTTACGCACATGACTGGCACCTCGCAAGACTGTGAGCTAGTGGAAAAGTGCTATGTGCTTCGTGAATTTAGAACCACATTTCCTAAATGTCAAGTGTTTCTTACCTGGAAAAAAGAAAGGAAAAACAACTCTACATTTTAAAAATGTTCTGCGGCTTCCTTGATGAGACATTTTAAGGACCATTAGCTGCCTCAACAGAAATGTTCTTTAGGGAGGGGAAGCATGTGAAAGATTGTTCTCCAGTTTAAGATTATACCCTCCACCTTGCAATAAAGCTGTAAACTCAGGGCGCCTGGGTGGCTCAATTGGTTAAGCGTCCAACTTCAGCTCAGGTCATGATCTTGCGGTTCGTGGGTTCCAGCCCCCCATTGGGCTCTGTGCAGACAGCTCAGAGCCTGGAGCCTGCTTCCGATTCTGTGTCTCCCTCTCTCTGCCCCTCCCCTGCTCACGCTCTGTCTCTCTCAATAATAAATAAATGTTAAAAAAAATTCTTTTTTAATTTTGAAAAAAAAAAAGCTAAACTCAAGCAGGCCTTTTGCACCCTGGTTATTCCAAATCATCTTTCTCTCTTGCCCTTAAACTTCTTTCTCTGATGGAAAGACAAATGCATATGAAGGCATTCAGCACAGGGCCAGCCTCAGGTGAGGCCTGAAGAGGTGTGATTGCCTGAGCCTTTTCTTTTACTTCACGTGCAGGGTAAGTGCTGCATCTATAGCCTAAGCATTAGAGAAAGTTCACCTCTGAATTTCACGAAGGTGGCATATCTTACGCATAGCTTATGGGGTTCCTGGAAATGGGTTTGGTCGGAAGGCAATGATCATTTTGGAAAAAAAAAAAAAAAAAAGAATTCTGCCCAAGATTTTCCGAAAGGGTAAGAAGATAAAAAAGTATTGGTTTTTCTATCTCTGGAAAACTAGCAAACTGTTCTTCATCTGATTTCTTTTTCATCTTTTCTGCTTTAATTTAGGACCCCAAGGAATAGAAGCATCTAATCGTCAAGCGTTTGCTTCAGAGTTTCCAGGCCTCAGAGAAGTTCAGCTGGTTTTTGGCATCAGGATGTATGATAATGGACTACCTTTCATCAGTTACCTCCTTCATTTTTATTTCGCTTTGCTCTGTGGAATCCGGGGTGTAAGTACGCTCAGAGCTGATATTTCCTGGGAATTAGTGTCAAGAGGTTAATTCTGTAAGAGGCGCTTTCACAAGTAGGAAACATCAAGGAGAGCCATCTCTAATGGACGCGTGCTTTGTTGTAAGAACACTCACGGATGAGTAAACAAATAATCCTTTTGGAGGAAGAAAGCAGTTTGAACTGGCTTCTCTTGACCTTACTTTTGTAGATTGCAGAGCTGATTTCAGAGTGGTCTGCTAAACCTCCGAAACTTTTCTGAAATTGGCGCTTGCCGCAAGCAACTGGAAAGTCTTCCGTCACTTGCCACTCAGGCAACATTTCCAACACCTACGATGCGTGGAAAACAACAGGGTAGGGTGCAGAACTTTACAGTGGTGACACACGTTTTCAAAAGATGCCAAAGTTCAACAACAGGGGCAAAGGGCGCTTGTATCACAGCAACTGAGGTCCTAATACCCCTTAGGAAGAGAGACAGGTTAGCGGCAAGAGGCAGGAAACGTCTCTGATGGGACTATCAGACAAAAAAGAACACGTTAGCCAGCCGCGTTCCCAGAGAGGCAATGGTCCATCCCCGCACTGGGAGAAATGGCAGATTCTCGAAAGCGGGAGCATGGAAATCAGTCAGCTGGTGAGGAACTTGGTCGCCAATGGTACACGGTTGGAAGATTAACTACTTTAGCAGCTGTGGTAGTTTCAAGGTCAGCAAATTGTGCCCTTACGTTTCCACATCGACCTAGTATCTCAGGTGACTTGTTGGCTCCCCTCAAGACAGCTATCTTGGCTTAAAGAATTTGGGGTCTTCTGGAGAGTCTCTGGTGCAAAGACGTCTAGTTCCCGGACCACACTGAAAGCTGAAATAGAACCCTCTTGTATGAGATAGCAGTACTCATTTAGAGGAAATGCTTCTAGAAAACCAAAGCCTTAGTTCTACATCTAGAGTGATTAACATAGATTATATCACTGCTGGCATTTTAACTGGACATCTTAAA